>NC_088409.1:38042736-38363570 GCF_034236695.1 Oncorhynchus nerka | reverse complement strand
TTTAAAGAATTTTAAAAAGACAAGCAATTTAGAAAAACATAATTCATGAGATGGAAGGTCCTGGGAGGGTGGGGAAAGTTCATGGCTTGAGTGGTCATCGGAGGAAGGTGGTCGTAAGGGGAGAGCAAGCAAAGATGGCAGGCAGGCAGCACTGTGTCATCAAGGTGTCTCACTGTCCCTCCCGTCTGTGTGGCTTCTCCATAGTAGGGCTCGGATGACGTTTGAGCTCAGCTACTGCAGTTTATGGACTCCATAGTAACGTTAGGTGTAGCTAGCTAGCTACTCCTTCACTACTACCAAAATTAAGTACCTATTGGGTGAATTTAAGATAGTCATGTGGCACCAGAAAGCACACCACATTTCAATAACAATTCAAGAGTAGCCTTGTTGAGGATCGTAGGGAGGACTACTACCGACACTGCACACCTCTGCTGTGCCGTCTTGCTTTCAGGCTTCTCTCCATCCCAAACCTCTGGACACTGGCTGGTATTTGAATATGGTCATTTAGCAGGCATTTAGCAGGCTTTACTATTGTAAAGTGGCTGTTCCACTGGATGTCTTAAGGTGAACGCACCAATTTGTAAGTCGCTCTGGATAAGAGCGTCTGCTAAATGACTTAAATGTAAATGTCAATGTTTATCACCAAAAATATCAGTACATGTGGCCCATGTGGGAGATGGGACTGAAGACACCCTTGACTGGAATTATACTGAACAAAAATATAAAAACTCAACATGCAACAATTCAAAGATTTTACTGAGTGACTGTTCATAGAAGAAATCAGTCAATTTAAATTAATTAATTCTGCCCTAATCTATGGATTTCACATGACTGGGCAGGGGCGCAGCCATGGGTGGGCATCACCCACTGGGGAGCCAGGCCCAGCCAATCAGAATATATTTTTCCCCACAAAAGAGCTTTATTACAGACAGAAATACTCCTCAGTTTCACCAGCTGTCCGGGTGGCTGGTCTCAGACGATCCTGCAGGTGAAGTAGCCGCATTTGAAGGTCCTGAGCTGGCGTGGTTACACGTGGTCTGCGGTTGTGAGGCCAGTTGGACATACTGCCAAATTCTCTAAAACGACGTTGGAGGCAGCTTATGGTAGAGAAATGAACATTCAATTCCCCGGTAACAGCTTCGGGGGATGTTGCTGCAGACAGCATGCAAATTGCATGCTCCCTCAAAACTTGAGACATCTGTGGCATTGTGTTGTGACACAAAACTGCACATTTTAGAGTGGCCTTTTATTGTCCCCAGCACAAGGGGCACCTGTGTAATGTTCATACTGTTTAATCAGCTTCTTGATATGCCACACTGGTCAGGTGGATGGATTATCTTGGCAAATTAGAAATGCTCACTAACAGGGATGTAAACAAATTTGTGCACACAATTTGAGAGAAAAAAAAATTGTGCATATGGAAAATTTCTGGGATCTTTTATTTCAGCTCATGAAACATGGGACCAACACTTTACAAATTGCATTTTTATTTTTGTTCAGTATATGTTTGGATTATGCAATATTCTGCTTAAAAGGCTCTAGTCTACAGAAGGGGATCTGATGGAGGTTCATTTGCGTAGCTCTACATAGTTTTGTGCACTGAACTTTTGGAATGTGACGAAAGCGTAGCTCCGCTTGTGCAGACTGAAATCATAGTGGTGAGACTTAACCCTCTCTACCCACCTCTATTATCCTCCTCTACTTTCCCTAATGTTGCTGAGTCATCAGTGGTAGCACTGTCACAGAGCCCTTACTCCACAGTGTGGAAAAACCTGTCTGTCTCTCCGCACGTCATACTGCCTCGTTAACATAGAGAGACATCCATTACAGCCAGGACCAGGACACAGTGACGCAAATGTGTGCATGCGTGGAGGGTTGCTGGAAGGAAGTAAAATGCTCTCATCAGCTCAGAGAAGTGGCCTGAAAACAGCACGTCGCACACACAGAGACCTCTCAACAGACGTCACAGTTCAAACATCAAAGTAGGCACGTGCCAACCAGCTACTGAAAACCTGACGCACTGGGAGTGTATGTGTGTGTGAGACACAAAGTGAGTTTGTTAGTGGTGTGTGTGTCTTTTGTTAGTATGAGTAGCTGTAGCTCAAATGTGTGTTAGTGTGGATTGTAGCTCTATTGTGAGTTCTGTCCACCTCCTGACACTTCAGAGGAAGAGAAAACACCAGAGCATTTCTCTGCCTCCCTACCCAAGCAGATACAGCACCCCTATGCTGCTCTGTCCCGAAGGGAGGCCTTGGTGTGTGTGTGTACGTCACTTCAAGTGATTCCTAGAATGGCATAGATGGATAGGCTCACTCGGCTACACAGCTGATGCCTGCTGGACTGTTCATTAACACTGTACTTCATTTTGTTTATCTGTCAGCCCCAGCCTCGAACTCAGGCCCTGTGTGTAGCTAACTGACCCTCTCTGCCCATTTATCGCCATTTACATGTTGTTGTTGTTGTCTTAGCTGTTTACCCGTTGTTGTCTCACCTGATGTCTTAGCTAGCTCTCCCAATCAACACCTGTGATTGCTTTATGCCTCTCTCTAATATCAATATGCCTTGTATACTGTTGTTTAGGGCAGCTCTCATTGTTTTATTTTTCTGCAGAGCCACTAGTCCTGCTCAACATGCCTCAGATAGCCCACTTGTCCCATCCCCACAAACATGCGGAGACCGCGCCTAGCTTAACTGGCTTAACTAGTGTGTCAAATCGGAGGGTCTGCTGTCCGGACCTCTGGCAGTCTCTATGGGGGTGCCACAGGGTTCAATTCTTGGACCGACTCTCTTCTCTGTATACATCAATGAGGTCGCTCTTGCTGCTGGTGAGTCTCTGATCAACCTCTACGCAGACGACACCATTCTGTATACTTCTGGCCCTTCTTTGGACACTGTGTTAACAACCCTCCAGGCAAGCTTCAATGCCATACAGCTCTCTTTCCGTGGCCTCCAATTGCTCTTAAATACAAGTAAAACTAAATGCATGCTCTTTAACCGATCGCTACCTGCACCTACCCGCCTGTCCAACATCACTACTCTGGACGGCTCTGACTTAGAATACGTGGACAACTACAAATACTTAGGTGTCTGGTTAGACTGTAAACTCTCCTTCCAGACCCATATCAAACATCTACAATCCAAAGTTAAATCTAGAATTGGCTTCCTATTTCGCCAAACATACCCTTGTAAAACTGACCATCCTACCAATCCTCGACTTTGGCGATGTCATTTACAAAATAGCCTCCAATACCCTACTCAACAAATTGCATGCAGTCTATCACAGTGCCATCCGTTTTGTCACCAAAGCCCCATATACTACCCACCATTGCGACCTGTACGCTCTCGTTGGCTGGCCCTCGCTTCATACTCGTCGCCAAACCCACTGGCTCCATGTCATCTAATCTACAAGACCCTGCTAGGTAAAGTCCCCCCTTATCTCAGCTCGCTGGTCTCCATAACATCTCCCACCTGTAGCACACGCTCCAGCAGGTATATCGCTCTACTCACCCCCAAAACCAATTCTTTCTTTGGCCGCCTCTCCTTCCAGTTCTCTGCTGCCAATGACTGGAACGAACTACACAAATCTCTGAAACTGGAAACACTTATCTCCCTCATTAGCTTTAAGCACCAACTGTCAGAGCAGCTCACAGATTACTGCACCTATAATTTAGCCCAAACAACTACCTCTTTCCCAACTGTATTTAATTAATTTATTTTGCTCCTTTGCACCCCATTATTTTTATTTCTACTTTGCACATTCTTCCATTGCAAAACTACCATTCCAGTGTTTTACTTGCTATATTGTATTTACTTTGCCACCATGGCCTTTTTTGCCTTTACCTCCCTTCTCACCTCATTTGCTCACATCGTATATAGACTTGTTTATACTGTATTATTGACTGTATGTTTGTTTTACTCCATGTGTAACTCTGTGTTGTTGTATGTGTCGAACTGCTTTGCTTTATCTTGGCCAGGTCGCAATTGTAAATGAGAACTTGTTCTCAACTTGCCTACCTGGTTAAATAAAGGTGAAATAAAAAAAATAAAAATGGAGAATAAGAGCACCTCCTCCCAGACATCTGGAAGTCTCTATGGGGGTGCAACAGGTTTAAATTCTCGGGCCGACTCTTTTCTGCGGGTGATTCTTTGATCAACCTCTACACAGACGACACCATTCTGTATACATCGGGCCCTCCTTAGAACACTGTGTTAACAAACCTCCAAATGAGCTTCAACACCATATAACACTCCTTCCGTGGCCTCCAACTGCTTTTAAATGCTAGTAAAAACTAAATGCATGCTCTTCAACTGATCGCTGCCCGCACCCGCCCGCCCGTCTAGCATCACTACTCTGGACGGTTCTGACTTAGAATATGTGGACAACTATAAATACCTAGGTGTCTGGCTAGACTGTAAACTCTCCTTCCAGACTCACATTAAGCATCTCCAATCCAAAGTAAAACCTAGAATCAGCTTCCTATTTCGCAACAATGCGTCCTTCACTCATGCTGCCGAATTTACCATCATACCAATCCTTGACTTTGGCCATGTCATTTACAAATTAGCCTCCAACACTCAGCAAATTGGATGCAGTCTATCAGAGTACCATCCGTTTTGTCACCAAGTCCCATATACCACTGTGATCTGTATGCTATCGTTGGCTGGTCCTCGCTACATATTCGTCGCCAAACCCACTGGCTCCAGGTCATCTATAAGTCGTTGCTAGGTATAGCTCCGCCTTATCTCAGTTCACTGGTCACCATAGCAACACCCACCCATAGCACGTGCTGAAGCAGGTCTATTTCACTGGTCATCACCAAAGCCAACACCTCCTTTGGCCGCCTTTCCTTCCAGCTCTCTGCTGCCAATGACTGGATTGAATTGCAAAATCACTTGCTGGAGAAGTTGGAGACATATCTCCCTCGCTAACTTTAAGCGTCAGCTGTCAGAGCAGCTTACCGATCGCTGCAGCTGTACACAGCCCATCTGTAAATAGCCCATCCAACCAACTACCTCATCCCCATATTTGTTTGTTTTTCTGCTCTTTTGCACACCAGTATTTCTACTTGCACATCCTCATCTGCACATGAACTCAGAAGTTTACATACACTTAGGTTGGAGTCATTAAAACTAATTTAACCACTCCACAAATTTCTTGTTAAAAAACTATAGTTTTGGCAAGTCTGTTAAGACATCTACTTTGTGCATGACACAAGTCATTTTTACAACAATTGTTTACAGACAGATTATTTCACTGTATCACAATTCCAGTGGGTCAGATGTTTACATACACTAAGTTGACTGTGCCTTCAACCAGCTTGGAAAATTACAGAAAATTATGTCATGGCTTTAGAAGCTTCTGATAGGCTAATTGACATCATTTGAGTAAATTGGAAGTGTACCTGTGGATGTATTTCAAGGCCTACCTTCAAACTCTGTTCCTCTTTGCTTGACATCATAGGAAAATTTAAAAAATGTATAATTAAAGTCCTCAAAAAACAAATTGTAGACCTCCACAAGTCTGGTTCATTCTTGGGAGCAATTTCCAAACGCCTGAAGGTACCACGTTCATCTATACAAACAGTAGTATGCAAGTATAAACACCATGGGACCACTTAGCCGTCATACCACTCAGGAAGGAGACGCATTCTGTCTCCTAGAGATGGTGCGAAAAGTGCAAAGATCATACTTTTTGGACAAATGTCCCCTGGTCTGATGAAACAAAAATAGAACTGTTAGGCCATAATGACCATTGTTATGTTTGGAGGAAAAAGGGGAAGGCTTGCAAGCCGAAGAACACCATTCCAACCGTGAAGCACGGGGGTGGCAGCATCATGTTGTGGGGGTGCTTTGCTGCAGGAGGGTCAGGTGCACTTAAAAAAAATAGATGGCATCATGAGGTAGGAAAATTATGTGGATATATTGAAGCAACATCTCAAGACATCAGCCAGGAAGTTAAAGCTTGGTCACAAATGGGTCTTCCAAATGGACAATGACCCCAAGCATACTTCCAAAGTTGTGGCAAAATGGCTTAAGGACAACAAAGTCAAGGTATTGGAGTGGCCATCACAAAGCCCTTACCTCAATCCTATAGAAAATATGTGGGCAGAACTGAAAAGGTGTGTGCGAGGAAGGAGGCCTACAAACCTAACTCAGTTACACCAGCACTGTCAGGAGAATTGGCCCAAAATTCACCCAACTTATTGTGTGAAGCTTGTGGAAGGCTACCCAAAACATTTGACCCAAGTTAAACAATTTAAAGGCAATGCTATCAAATACTAATTGAGTATGTACACTTCTGACCCCCTGGGAATGTAATGAAATAAATAAAAGCTGAAATTAATAATTCTCTCTATAATTTTGACATTTCATATTCTTAAAATAAAGTGGTGATCCTAACTGACCTAAAACAGAGAATTTTTACTAGGATTAAATGTCAGGAATTGTGAAAAACAGAGTTTAAATGTATTTGGCTAAGGCGTATGTAAACGTCCGACTTCAACTGTATATCACTCCAGTGTAAATTCCTAAATTGTAATTACTTTGCTACTATTGGTCTATTTATTGCCTTACCTCCTTACTTCATTTGCACACACTGTATACAGATTTTTCTATTGTGTTATTGACTGCATGTTAGTTTATCCCATGTGTAACTCTGTGTTGTTTTTGTCGCACTGCTTTGCTTTATTTTGGCCAGGTCGCAGTTGTAAATGAGAACTTTTTCTCAACTGGCCTACCTGGTTAAATAAAGGTGAAATTAAAAAAAATGTAAAATAAAAACACATGAATGGCTGCAGTCACGTATCCTGCAGTTGTTCATAACACATACGACAGATGGCCAATTTGGCTCACCAACCAGCACAAAGTCAACAAGAGGAGGACCGTGTTTGTAGAAAAATCAAGGGTGAGCTAAACGGTCACACATTCACATTGATTCAGTTCTGGGATAGATAGCACTGTTGACTCAAGGAGGACCAGGAAGCATTGGATTATTTGGCTCATCATAATGCTATTTTATGAAAGAGTTGTCATTTTAAGCGCATCTCAAAAGTCTAGTTGCTTCATCTGGTTGTTTGCGCCGCATTAAAAGCTCTATATCATTATTAATATGAGGTACTGGGTTGGTGGACCAACTCAGTGACCTTGTGGTTAGTGTCCACTCTGAGATCGGAATGTTGGGAGTTCGATCCCCGGCCGAGTCAAGACTGTAAAAATGGGAACCAATGCGCCTCTGCTTGGCACTCAGCATTAAGGAGATAGATTGGGGGTAAGGCCCTGCGATAGACTAGCGTCCTGTCCAGGGGGTCTACTTGTACATCAAGCTGCCTCATGCTACAGAAACAGGAGATCTGCTCCTACAAGCTGTTCCAGCTCAGGGCTACTTACTTATTGGGTTGGCAGTACACTTTTTGAAAGCCCTTTCTTTTCAGAGAGAAATAGGGAGAGGGTCAGGGTGGAATCATACCGAATGGCTTGTGGAACGTTGAATTGCGGAGCACTCAGGGGTGGAGCAGCCTCCTCCCTCTCTTCATCTTCTTCATGCCCATCGTCATCCTGCCCATTCACCATTAGCTCATCATCCTGGAACTGAAGGGGTAAAAAGAGTGAGATTCAGAAAATAGATTTTTTTAAAGAGAGACTTGCAGATATGATCCCATAATCCTCACCGTCTCGAAAAGCTCCTCCAATAGCTCGTTCACTTCCTTTTCTGAAAGAGAGGGAGAAAGAAAATAGTTTGGTTGATTTTTCCCCTTGAGCAAAATGTAATTTATATATATATATATGTATGGAAACATTATTACAGAGACTCACTGGTGATGCGTACAGCCCGGTCATTCCTGTAGTCCTCTCGGTCAGGCTCATCCAGATCCTCCAGGAAATTATACTCTGGGTCGTCATCATCATCACCCTCTTCTGAGAGAGAAAAGAGAAGGCGGAGGTCGCGAGAGAGACAGAAAAACGGTTATTTTAAACTGTTTAAAAGTTAAGAAAGGTTTATGGCCTAAGGGTAAAATGTCTGTCAACACACACAACCATAACCAGTGAAGACGAAACGGGAAAGATGAGGCAGAGTGGGGGAGACAAACAGGAGCAGAGCAGTGGGGGGCAAAGTCAAAATAAGCAAAACATGACAGAGCAAACAGAGAACAATTAAACCAACAACACACACATCTCCCGTAAAATGTGTACACACACACACAGGTTAAATGCAGCTCCATCTGTCTCAAGTCTACCTGCTTCACACTTTTCAGTGTTTGGAGGAGTGCCAACTTTTTGTGTATTTCACTAATTAAGTATTTGCTCCAGGAAAAACTGAATTCATGACCCATTTTTGAGAATGATGTAAAATCCTGTTGCATTGGTTTCTACATGGTTGGACTATTCAATTTCAATAGTACACCGCTCATCCTTGAATCCTCCCTCATCATCCCTTTATTTGAATCCTAACCTTCATTCTCCATGTCGGATGTCATGAGGCCCTGCAGCCACTCGCTCCAGTCGCGGTCCTCCAGGGCCAAGCTGTAGTCGTACATGTCAGGAGTGATGTCAGGGGCATGTAGCTCCGCCTCCAGCTTGCCCAGGGGCACGTTCCTCAGGGTCCGTTTGGAGCGGGTACGACACGCCACCAGGCTAGACACTGCACCTCCAGTCAGAGGCTGGAAACAAAGAGATGGAACCAATGAAGAAAGAGATTCACATTTGTCTTGATATGGCTGAATAGTGTCCTGATACGAGTCATGTGATTTCCTGGTATAGCTGAATAGTCTGCTAGTATTCATGGGTATAACTTTAGCTAACTATCCGAGATTGAGGGGACAGCACTGAATTTTAGCTAGCTAGCTATTTTTGACAAACTTTGCTAGCTAATGGAAACATTGCCCTCTCTCTAAAGTAAGTTCGACGACATAATAATGGAAAAGTTGTTTTTGACTCATTATTTCCTACTTTAGCACTGTCATCCTATTTCCATGCCACTGTAGTGTAATTTAGAATAAATAGGCATTAGCCCCTGTCCAAAATGACTTGGCATCAGTCAGGGACCAATATGGCTGTGGTGTCTGTATAAAGTTCATAACAATGGCAAAGATGTGACTAAGTGACGGAAGTGCAACCCATTAATAGTTTAACAGTTTCAGTACCTGGAAGGATTCGGTGCAGATGGGGCTGAGTTCCAGCTCTTCCTCCACTGCGTGAAGCTTCTCCAGGAAGGTGCAGTCTTGGGGCCTGAGGGGCCGGGAGGGGCCAGTGGAGGATGGGGGCGGAGGGGGCCCCATAGGAACAGTCTCCACCCTCAGATGTCTGGGCTGCCTTGACTTCTAAACATAAACCAAGACCAACATTACAGTACACTCATACTCATCCAGTGCACATTGTAAATATTAACTCAGTCAGTTAACTCTGACACTGTATATAGTATGTTAAACTTACTTTCTTGTATTCTTATTTATATTTCTTGTTTGTTGTTGTTCTATCTTATGTTATCTTTAGTATTACATTTGCATTGATTACTGCATTGTTAGGTTTAGAGGTGTCAAGAAATGCATTTCACTGTACTTGTGACAAAAAAATGATAAAATAATAATTGCATTCTTTCCCCCCCAATTATTTCAATAACTTTCAATCAAAGGCCAAATGCAGAGGTGTGGTGTGTTACCTGTCTGGGACTGTCAAATCTGTCCTCTTCACACTCAGAGTGTCCAGGGGTCCTGGGCCTCGCCCCTCGGGCACACCGTGGGGACGAGGCTGTGCTGTCCACATCACTCCAAAACGTCTGAAACGACAATTTCACAGGCATGACATCGTAGTCACATAGCACACACTTTTGACTGATTGAAAATGCTCTTCCTCACCTCCTCTGTAGTCTCATCCTCCTCATCCTCATCAGGGCAGTACTCTTCATCAGAGGAGTCCTCCTCCTCCTCCAGAGGGATGTCAACAAACTGGGGAGGCTGAGGAGAGGAAGCAGGGAGCGAGATGAGAGGGAAAGAGTGAAATAGAGGGAGAAAGCAACAGAGATGAAACAACAGTGAGGAGTAATAAAGTATTTGACATGACACTAGCACTATGTGCGACAGGGACATACCTTCACTTCAAGGACCCTTTTGATAGGAGAAATATTCCAGGTGGGGATCCCCTGCAAGAGAAGAGGAAGCCGCTTTAGACTATTGAGATGAATCCAGGACAGAATATTAAAAGGTAGCTAGCTACAAGTTGTGTTACTGGAAACCTACCACCCCCCTTTCTACCACCTCCTTCAGTCTGGAGCGGGTCATCTTGGGCTCCTGAGGGATGCAAATAGAGGATAAAAACATTGAATTCAGGCAGAGGAGAGATAAATTATTTTCAAAACTTGATATCAGCAACCAATTTATGAGTTGTACTGTCAGTATAACTTGCTGTATGTTGATGCTCACAAATAGGGGTAGGTCCTGCGTCTCCTGGATGGCTGCTTTCATCATGGCCACTACGTGCTCGTTGGTTATCACCTCCTGAGGGCAACATTCACAGGTGTCAGTCAAAAATGTTCAACACTAACATTAGTACTTAGCAGTTAGCATTAACCCCTCTTTTTCCCGGATTGAGACTCCAGGTAACTCACATGGAGGATGGTCCGTACGTTGACGGAAGTCAAGTTGTGTTGCTGTGACTTCCTCTCCAGATCCATATCCAGCTGCTCAAACTCATCTTCCTCACTGTCACTGGATGAATCTTCCGACAACCTTTTTCCAGCCACGGAGTGCCCCTCTTCCTGCCCATTGTCTAAAGTGCTCTTCATTTTCGAGCCGTGCTTCCTCGTTGACAGCCTCTGGCCCCCACAATCCTCTCCATCTTCAGGCAGAAGTAATGAATTTGTGCACATTAAAACAGAAACCCAATTCTCATACACTAGAAATCTGATTCAGTGTTTCCAAAATGGTGGGTATGTCCACAGAGAAGGGATAAGCAACTTTGATGGGGGTGGGGGCCAGAATAAATCTGAACTCATCATGAGGGGCTGCAGTGGCTCGCGGGTCTGCATACCAACATCCATAACCACACATGTAGTCAGACTTTTGGGGGTCCTAAGTGAAATTGTTGGGAGCAAAACATTTTCGCAGCTCCCCCTCTTGACAGTGGAGAGCTAATTTCCCTAAATTCCACACATTTTGCCAAGGGGTGTGAAAGCATTTTGCCAAGAAGTTTGGAAAGCAAGTTTGCTGGAATTCTACATATTTTGTCATTGGGAAGAGAGAATATGTAGCAATTTAATAACTCATTTCATGCTAATCTTTTAAAAAATTGCCACAGGGCAGAGAAAAGAAATTGAGCTTTACAGCTAATTTCTTGCAATTATACTAATTTCGCCATAAGGTGAAGAGAAATTATTGCAGTTATGAATATGATATCTGAGGGTTGTCTGGGGGGGATTGTTCTTGTTTAAATCGGTGTGTCACAAGAAGCAGAGTTGAGAAGCTCACCTAAGGTAATTACCAGGCCCAGTTCTGTGTCATCCTCCTCTGCCTCGGAGGGGCTGGGAGATAGCTGACAATCTTCCCCATTCTTAAGCTGGCCTGCAGCAGATACAAAACAAAGATTTCACAATGAGATAGGAGTTGATCACATTCCCACCACTGAAGCATGTAAAACCAATATATGTAAAACCAATGAAATGCCCTTGCACATAAACTCCAACATCCCTTCATATCTCAGCAACACACTATGCGTTACTTGTCATCCCTCTCTCTAGTTCTCCATTCCCCCTTCCTTTTCTCATCCCTCATACCTTTAGAAATTGTCCTCTGCTTGAACCTGGGAGAGTGTCTCATTGGTGACAGCCCACCTGTGACCGTCATCCCAGAGCCCTTTCCCTTAGCCAGGGTGGAAATGGAGAGATGTCTGTTAACAGAGAGAGTGCAGAGTGGACCACCATTGGAGATCTGAGGAGCACAGGTTGTCTCATCCCTCTTCAAGGCTTTAGAACGCATGGGCAGTGGTTCTGGGGTGCTCGATTTGCGTTTCTGGGCTTTCATGCTTCGAGGCCTGAAAGAACACAACAGTTTAACGTTACAGTTACATGAGGGGGCTAACGTTAGCAGACAGTAAAATATACTCGGTCATAGAATACTAGCTAGACAAAATGTACATAGCCGAGTAAAACAGCTAACGAATGTGTCCCATGTGTGCAATCCAAGCTACTATCTAGCTACTGTTATTATCTAGCCAAGTTAGCAGGCTAGTGTTGCCGCTTTCTCAGTTGCAGTACAAAAAGCACAACCAAGTCATCACAGATATATAAAACATGTCTTACTAGCTAAAATAATCGCCTGACACAAGTCACGCTACTTACGCTAATGACCCTGAAGTAGTTGTTTGGGTAGTTAGCTAGCTAGCTTGTGTTGTTGTTATTAGCTTGCTGGCTAACGACGTATATTTGTCAACAACTAACCTTGTGTGTTTGTGTGTCTCGGAACGAGACGCCCGACTTTTCTAGGTTGACAGTACATTGACCTTTCAAATTTAGTAACTTTCTTGGTGTCACTTACCCGGAAATAGGCATTTGGTGCCATGAGAAAATAACGAACTAAGCAAATCTCAAAATAATTTACAGCGCCCTTTCCCGCGTGTCACAGATAAATCCATCCCCACTTAATTTCCCCATAGCATTAGAGATCCTACCTCAAGTACAGTGAAATGTTAGACTATTCAATCGACGTGGTTTCAGCAGCCCACAGTAAATGTTTGTGTTATTAACCACACACAATCTTTCAAGTTGATTCACCAGGTTATGTTTTCTTACAAATCAAACGTATTTATATAGCCCTTCATACATCAGCTGATATCTCAAAGTGCTGTACAGAAACCCAGCCTAAAACCCCAAACAGCAAGCAATGCAGGTGTAGAAGCACGGTGGCTAGGAAAAACTCCCTAGAAAGGCCAAAACCGAGGAAGAAACCTATAGAGGAACCAGGCTATGAGGGGTGGCCAGTCCTCTTCTGGCTGTGCCGGGTGGAGATTATAACAGAACATGGCCAAGATGTTCAAATGCTCATAAATGACCAGCATGGTTCAATAATAATAGTCATAGTAGTTGTTGAGGGTGCAGCAAGTCAGCACCTCAGGAGTAAATGTCAGTAGGCTTTTCATAGCCGATCATTAAGAGTCTCTAGAGAGTTGAAAACAGCAGGTCTGGGACAGGTAGCACGTCCGGTGAACAGGTCAGGATTACATAGCCGCAGGCAGAACAGTTGAAACTGGAGCAGCAGCACGGCCAGGTGGACTGGGGACAGCAAGGAGTCATCATGCCAGGTAGCCCTGAGGCATGGTCCTAGGGCTTAGGTCCTCCGAGAGAGACGAAGAAAGAGAGAATTAGAGAGAGAGCATACTTAAATTCACACAGGACACCGGATAAGACAGGAGAAGTACTCCAGATATAATAAACTGACCCTAGCCCCTTAACACATAATCTACTGCAGCATAAATACTGAAGGCTGAGACAGGAGGGGTCAGGAGACACTGTGGCCCCATCCGATGATACCCCCGGACAGGGCCAAACAGGAAGGATGTAACCCCACACACTTTGCCAAAGCACAGCCCTCACACCACTAGAGGGATATCTTCAACCACCAATTTACCATCCTGAGACAAGGCCGAGTATAGCCCACAAAGATCTCTGCCACAACACAACCCAAGGGGGGGCGCCGACCCAGACAGGAAGATCTCATCAGTGACTCAACCCACTCAAGTGACGCACCCCTCCTAGGGACGGCATGAAAGAGCACCAGTAAGCCAGTGACTCAGCCCCTGTAATAGGGTTAGAGGCAGAGAATCCCAGGGGAAAGAGGGGAACCGGCCAGGCAGAGACAGCAAGGGCGGTTCATTGCTCCAGAGCCTTTCCGTTCACCTTCACACTCCTGGGCCAGACTACACTCAATCATATGACCCACTGAAGAGATGAGTCTTCAGTAAAGACTTAAAGGTTGAGACCGAGTCTGCGTCTCTCACATGGGTAGGCTCTATAGGAGAAAGCCCTGCCTCCAGCTGTTTGTTTAGAAATTCTAGGGACAATTAGGAGGCCTGCGTCTTGTGACCGTAGTGTACGTGTAGGTATGTACGGCAGGACCAAATCAGAGAGATAGGTAGGAGCAAGCCCATGTAATGCTTTGTAGGTTAGCAGTAAAACCTTGAAATCAGCCCTTACCTTGACAGGAAGTGTAAGGAATTGCTATTTCGTATGCAGGTGACTAACTTACTGCTAATTACATGGCTACAACTCACAGTAAAGCCTGTGGGGTCCCCTACAGGATAGCTCCCACATTACACACATAATCTCCTTTTATTTTTAACCGAACACTGTGTGCCCGAAGAAGATCCTACGATGACGGACAGACAACTGAGCCAATGGCGGAAGACTACAGACTACAACCAGCTGAACCAATCCGGAGATCCGATCTTCCTAGGGTCAACCTACTTTCTGTGACGTATATAAGAGCTGTGCTGACTGTTTACGCTCTCTGCCTGCTGTTCCAACACGAACTAACGGAAGAGCCGTATTTACGTGTACCAGATATTCTCCCTCTGAAATAAACTGTCGCTTGTCGTACAATTTTAACACCTGGTCTGAATCGATCCTTAACCGGCTCACCCTTCTAATATCCTTTGATAGCAAATTTCAATTTACAGAAGAAAAAAAAATGACGTTTTCATCTTTTGAGCTTCTAGTCATGAAATCTATGCAGCCTACTCAATCACTTTTTATAGCTACTGTTTACAGGCCTCCTGGGCCATATACAGCGTTCCTCATTGAGTTCCCTGAATTCCTATCGGACCTTGTAGTCATAGCAGATAATTTTCTAATTTTTGGTGACTTTAATATTCACATGGAAAAGTCCACAGACCCACTCCAAAAGGCTTTCGGAGCCATCATCGACTCAGTGGGTTTTGTCCAACATGTCTCTGGACCTACTCACTGTCACAGTCATACTCTGGACCTAGTTTTGTCCCATGGAATAAATGTTGTGGATCTTAATGTTTTTCCTCATAATCCTGGACTATCGGACCACCATTTTATTACGTTTGCAATTGCAACAAATAATCTGCTCAGACCCCAACCAAGGAGCATCAAAAGTCGTGCTATAAATTCTCAGACAACCCAAAGATTCCTAGATGCCCTTCCAGACTCCCTCTGCCTACCCGAGGACGTCAGAGGACATAAATCAGTTAACCACCTAACTGAGGAACTCAATTTAACCTTACAATACCCTAGATGCAGTTGCACCCCTAAAAACTAAAAACATTTCTCATAAAAAACTAGCTCCCTGGTACACAGAAAATACCCGAGCTCTGAAACAAGCTTCCAGAAAATTGGAACGGAAATGGCACCACATGTTTTTGTTTATTTTACCTTTATTTTACTAGGCAAGTCAGTTAAGAACAGATTCTTATTTTCAATGACGGCCTAGGAAGACTGGGTTAACTGTCTGTTCAGGGGCAGAACGACAGATTTTGTACCTTGTCAGCTCGGGGATTCGAACTTGCAACCTTTCGGTTACTAGTCCAAACGCTCTAACCACTAGGCTACTCTGCCGCTCCTGGATCCTGTTTTGCATTATAGCCATTAGATATATATAATTAAATATTATCTGATGTTGGTTGTGTGAGGTGTCTGCATTTGTGCACTGGAGCATCATTATGAGATTAAACAACTGCTTGCTACTTGCCTGTTTGTGTGTGACAAGAACTCAGTAACATGGTGTGACCTGCATGTTGCAAAACTGTAGATAACAGCCCAGCAGATGCTTTGTCCTTGTGTTTGTATGTAACAATATTGAGCACATGGTGTGACTTGCTGTATCTTACAAAGTTGTGATAGGGAGGGGTGGTCATCACGAGGTTTAACTGAGATGGAAAAATACTGAACAACACAATAGCAGGAACTGAGCAACTGTTATAACTAGGCTGCGATACCAGAACAGTAAGGATCTTTACATCGACGGAGGGAGGACTCCAAGAAGCGCCAAGAGGCGGGGAACCGCCTGAGCGCCTGCGATAGGCTGTGCAAGTTTAAACCACGCCCAGTCTCTACTGTGATAGGCCAACAGACGGGTTGGAACTGTCTATCACAGTATAAAGAATACTGTTTACATACATCTTGTCAGTTCCCTGTTCTGCCCTGCGTGGTATTACAGTGAGCCCGTATATACGAAAGTTGCATTTGCCATTTATTACTTAGCTAATAAAAAATACATAGTATAAAATCGGTGACTCATTGTTATATTTATCCTGATACCAGATTCGAATTTACGCAACTCTAACACACACCAAACTGCGGGTAATGGAGTCGCCAATGACTAGGGGTTTCAATTTGTCAGAGCTAATGGTGGGACGCTTCGGTGTCTCAGACTCCGTAACGGGAGGTGTAGAGACAAGAGAAGGCTCGGCCTCAGACTCCGACTCGCTGCTTAATGGGGAAAACCGGTTGAAAGTTTCTGTCGGCAGAATGAGCGACACCGGTTGAGCATTCCTACAGTATTTCCCTCCAGAAAACATGAGAAAGTTGTCCGGCTGCGGGGACCGTGCGAGGGGATTTATACTAACGTTATTATCTGTACTTACTGGTGGCACAGACGCAGTTTCATCCTTTCCTACACTGAAATTACCCTTGCCTAACGATTGCGTCTGAAGCTGAGCTTGCAGCACAGCTATCCTCGCCGTAAGGCGATCGTTCTCCTGTATATTAATAGTACATCGACTGCAATTAGAAGGCATCATGTTAATGTTACTACTTAGCTTACAGTGGTTTGAATTAATACACGCACTTAGATTATTTATTCGATTATTTCTCGTGGTTGTTTTTGTAAAAAATTCATTAAAAAGAACACCCCAAAAATTACTCTATTTATATTATTTATTTGGAGGGATCTGGATAATCTTGCACCTTCATACCTGAAACAAACCATATGACATCAAAGCTGCGAGCTACTAGGAATGGACGCTCCTAAAGACTATTATATACGCACCTCCATTATGATGCATCGTTCCAGAATATTTGGAAAAGCACCAACACAGAATATGAATCAAGAATTAACATAGCTATGGATCAAACCTAAAATACTGTTTTATAAACAAACTTCCATTGAAAGTAATTTTTTAAATAAAATCTTCTACATATGAATGCCTGAAATGGAAACTGTGAGTATTATTATTATTTGTATTCTTTACAATAAACAAGTTTAAGAATATTTATCCTCAAATTGTTGTCAACGTGGACTGGTTTTGCCTGTTAAAGCCATTCTAAAAATGTGCTTTAAAATGTTCAGAACTGGTCAAAGTTCACCCTCAGCCTTCCAAATCAAGATATTCATGTATTTAGTGTAAATTAAACTTGTTTGTAAACTCAGAATATTCTCTCTCTCCAATTTACAGATATCCATAGCATACAAGTCCAGGCTCCAAAGTGACAGAGGCCTAGAGGTCAAGTCTCTGGTGTCCATGGGTAACAGCGAAGCAACACCTCCATATTTTGGCTCAAAGGGCAAAGCTGCTCACAGGGCTACTGCTGACCTGTACCACCTCCCAAAGCCCCAAAAGGCTAAAGTCCTATATGAGTCCATCCTGCTTGTTGACCCCATCAACCCCAATGAAATCAGGATGATCCTGAGGACGATTGGCTTCCCCCTGACAGAAAAGCAGCTGAACAACATAAAAAAGAAAGAAATTAAAAGATTGGAAGATATCAAAAAGAAAGAAATTAAAAGAAAGGAGCTGGAAAATAAATGGAGCCAGCTGCAGAGGCCTAAATGGATCCTCAAGCTCATCAAGCTGCGACAGGGGACAAAACCCGTCCATGGCAGGAGTGGACTGAAGACAACAGCCAGCCAGAGTGAAGGGGGCTCTGCCCGTACATCAGATAAGGCGGCTAGCAACAA
The DNA here is from genome assembly GCF_034236695.1 of Oncorhynchus nerka. Taxonomy (NCBI): domain Eukaryota; kingdom Metazoa; phylum Chordata; class Actinopteri; order Salmoniformes; family Salmonidae; genus Oncorhynchus; species Oncorhynchus nerka. Next base: position 38,345,664 of record NC_088409.1, on the reverse strand, counting down.
GGGGAAAAAGAGAACAGCCAGCCAGATGGAAGGAGAAAGCAGCTGTACCTTAGAGGCATCTGGAAGGGGACAGAAAAGAGCAGCCAGCCAGATGGAACAAGTAGAACTCAACTCATCCAAACGCTTCTTCAATATACCTCCCAGCCAGAAGAAGTTGAGAGTCATTGATATTTACTCATATGTATTTGCACCCAGCCACATAGCCGATCACACATATGCACGCAAGAATAGTTCTTAACTTAAAGATTGCAACAATATAAAGTTGGTAAAAAAAATGTCACATAACAGTCATCAGTCAGTGTGTTTAGAATCACTATTCTTTGCAACAACAGCCAGGGAGAGCTGCCCAATGGACATGTTATGTAGTAATGTAACCATCCTAGAGCTGTACTGCTATTAAAATCTTCAACGCTTGATGTGACTGAAAGCTTAAAAAAAATATATATGTATAATTTCTTAATACTATATACATGAGAACTTGCATCCACATATTTAAATTTCTACTACTATATATTAGGAGGAAAAAGTATTTCTCTCCAGCCACTAAATACTGTAGCTAGTCTCACTAGAGTCTCTAGACAGATGGGTTGCCTCCCATAATCTTACAATGTTCCAGCACAGTGCTGGTGCCCTAGCTAGGTCTGGGATTTCCGAGACTACAAAATAGATATAACCTAGTTAAGTTGTTTTTGTGCTCTATAAACCATTAATCAACATGATTAATGGTTGAACGTTTTGGTAATCTTTTAGCCAGTGGAGGCTCAGAGGAGGAGGAAGGGGAGGACCGTCCTCCTGAGTGAGCTTCATAAAAATTTCAATTGTAAAACATTTAAAAAGTTATCCTTTTTAGATAAGACTATACTAAATATAATCACGTCACCAAATAACTGATTAAAACAAACTATTTTGCAAAGAAGGTCTATAGTAGCCTCAACAGCACTCTGAGGGTAGCACCATGGTGTAGCTGGAGGACAGGCAGCTTCCATCCTCCTCTGGGTACATTGACTTCAACACAAAACCTATAAGGCTCATGGTTCTCACCCTGTTCCATAGACTTACACAATTATGACAACATCCAGAGGACGTCCTCCAGCCTATCAGAGATCTTGCAGCATGAACTGACATGTTGTCCACCCAATCAAAAGATCAGAGAATTAATCTAGTACTGAAAGCATAAACTAAAGCTAGCTAGCACTGCAGTGTATAAAATGTGGTGAGTAGTTGACTCAAAGACAGAGAAAGACTTTAGTTGAACAGTTAAATTAATTTCTTCCTAAGTGAAGGAGAAGCAAGAGAGAAATAGAGTCATTTTTTTTCTCCCCCTTTCAGTTTAACTGACTTAGCTAGCAAATGCAGCAAGCTAGTTTAGCCTACGGAAACACGCTGCTCAAACAGAGGGATGCTATGTTAGCTAGCTGGCTATGACTTTCCAACACAACACTGGAACTCTTCCAAGTCAAGGTAAGCTTTTGGCATTACAAGTTTATTGCCACCAGGGCCTACTGGTGTAACTGCTTACTGACTGTACACTAATGTTACTGCATGATTGTAGCGGGTTTACTAACGTGTTAGTTCTATTAGCTATGCTGACTATGAATTTAGCATAGCTAATATTGTGACAATGATGTAGGCTTTGTGTAGCGGTTTTCCTTGGGAAAGTTTTTTTCACCCGGGCACATACAGCTGATGTGTTGTGTGTTGAAGTCCACAAGTGAAGGGAAGAGAAGGAATACAACATGGCTGTTATGAGAGTGAACTGTGTTTACACGTGATCAGGGGTGTGTTCATTCTGCCGATTCTGTTGAAAAACGTTTAAGCGGAAGCAAACGGAAACAAAACAGGGATAAACATAAACATTGTTTGTGGCTGTTGGACTAATGATTACACCCTATATCAGGCAAGAATGTGCAAGGCGGTATTGAATGTCACTGTCTGTTACCTCAAATTTGTCTCTCGACCTGTGTGCACCTACATTGTAAACTTCAGTCATAAGCTAGGTTGTAGCAACCTCATGATGGGTATAGTGAAAATTCGAGTATCATGTAGTAGCCTAAACCTATCACTCTTACATTGAACTGGGTGAATGAAATGTGAATGAGAGTCATCCAATATGTTGTAATAGAATTAAGGCCATGCTTATGAAAAAAATAATCCTCCTCTCTCATCTTAAACGACACTGACAGCCACTGCTTTTAGCACTTGTAAAATAATGGTTTATGACAGTGTCATTGATGATTTGAATGCACAGAGGTGCTTATCAAGTTAACTTCAGTATGGCAAGGGCATCTGTTAGCCAACCCCGTGGGAGGAGTTCAGTTCAGCTGTTGACTGAAAAAGACACCGCTTATTGACGTCAATAAGTAGGTGATAGTACCTGAGAACCAATGAGGCATGTGATATACCTGTAATTTAAATATATGGGCACAGCTTTATCTGTCACTTCAGAAGCATGTCTCCGAGAAATTGGACACTCCTTCATTCCATATCTAGTCTGCAGTCGAATATGGTCCTAAAGTCTTACCCTAAATCAACAGCAAAAGATTAGTTTCGTTAATGCCGTCTAGATGTGCGTAAAAGTTGATTTGCGTAAAAGTAATCGGAAATCGATTTTCGAAAAATCGAAAATGTCAACGCAACTGCAACTCCAACCGACCTAGACGGCTGTAAAGACAAAAACATATATTTTAAGGACATGTGATGACACCTGACCGCATCCGAGAGTTTACCATTCCACCCCCCGGACAGGCGCGCCACGCACGATGTCTGCAAACTCCAAGGGACCGGGAAGGATGCTCGCTGGTCCACCGACGTCGCTATACAATTCCACTGTTGCCGCGCTCACATCTGTTTTCTGTCGAGCACTGAATCACGACGGTGCTCTCCCGGAGCATCAATACATGGCAAGAGAAGATTTGGTGGATCCAAAGACACGGGCGGCATTGTCTCTTCCGCATTTACCCAAAATCACAACGCCATATGGCTTCCTCACCCTGGGCGAAAGCCCCTTCGTCCGAAGGAGGGAGTCAATATTTTTTAAAGATGACTTGACAGTCTTGCATGATCAACGGGACACAACGGGCCAGCACACCCTCGTCGACTAAAGATCAGACGACCTTCGTCAGATTTTTAAACGACCCCCTGGCTCTAAGAGGACAGCGCACTCCTTTTCGTACAACGCGGCGTCAACTCACAGTTGCGCCTCACGTCAGTCAGAAAACTATCGACATTCTGAGCATCTCTGTCTAGACACTGATCATCCCAGACCTCTGCCACTGTGTTCCCCGGGGAATGGACAAATAAAGCGACTATTCGAGAAGCGCCTGGCTTCAGTTCGGGCAATGTACCGGTCAGCGAAAAGAGACGGTCCATTTGTGCAGAGCGACAACATTTTGGGAACAGGGATCCAGGCATCAGACTCTTGATGTGCCACTTGGCGAAATTGGCACGGGGGATGCCCTCAATATTCAGTACATGTCGATTCGTCTTCGTGGCAAAATGTAAATAATTGCACGAGATTAGTTATAAAACAGCGAATCGTTTTCTCTGCTTCATGGCAAAATGTGTAAATAGTTTAACATTTGCTTTAAAACAGCAACATTTTCTCTCAAACACATGACAAAACATATAGAGTAGCATGATAAAACTGCATATTTTTCTCTCTGCCCCATGGCAAAATGTGTTGAAATCCAGGTGAAAAAGTCGTTTTCCCAACAATTTTTTTGGGGAGAGCTTCCACTTATACTGTGTTTTCAAAATACACCCATATATCCCTCAAAATACCTCTCAAGAGAGGCGTAATAAGTAGTCAAACTTTGTAGAATTGCAGGAAATTAGTTTTAAAGTCTCCCTTGATGTGCCATATGAGATATTACGGTCAAATTAAATAACAATGCTGATCTTTCAATCCACAACATTGTCTAGGTTTCCCATATACATTTCACAAACTTTTGAACACAATGTTCAGTATACTGTCCTACTATATGGCTTATTTTCCTTCTGTGCAAACGTATCCATGCCCTTGACTTGAAGAAATGAATGCATTAAAAATACAAATGTTTTTACCACAATAAATATGACAGTTGAAATGAATCAACCAACAAGCAAGATAAAGGAAATGGAGTAAAATCAGGTTTAGTACATTTCAAAGCTACAATAGAAACAGTTATATATATTGTCTACTTCACTCAAGCACTTGATGTTACAGAGATCAAACACATACTTCACAGGCTTCAAGACACATTAGATAATGACTACATTACCTTATGATGGATGACAGGTTACAGTTTAAGGCTTATTCTTATACACACCCGTGGGCTCTGATCTAAGGGAAAGGGTTACATTTGATCCTTGGGGAGAGAGAGAGATTAGTCAGAGATGATTGACTGAGAAAGAGAAAAGAAGGACAGGGGCAGGGAGAAAGAACCCTAAACTACAGTATTGCTCATTTTGTCTAGGTTGCCCTGGATTAGAGGAGGGTTTAATGAAGTAATCTAAAGATATTTGATAATAGTGAAAGTGGGGATCAGATATACAGTGGGGCAAAAAAGTATTTAGTCAGCCACCAATTGTGCAAGTTCTCCCACTTAAAAAGATGAGAGAGGCCTGTAATTTTCATCATAGGTACACTTCAACTATGACAGACAAAATGAGAAAAAAAAATCCAGAAAATCACATTGTAGGATTTTTTCATTATGGTGGAAAATACGTATTTGGTCAATGACAAAAGTTTATCTCAATACTTTGTTATATACCCTTTGTTGGCAATGACAGAGGTCAAATGTTTTTTGTAAGTCTTCACAAGGTTTTCACACACTGTTGCTGGTATTTTGGCCCATTCCTCAATGCAGATCTCCTCTAGAGCAGTGATGCTTTGGGGCTGTTGTTGGGCAACACGGACTTTCAACTCCCTCCAAAGATTTTCTATGGGGTTGAGATCTGGAGACTGGCTAGGCCACTCCAGGACCTTGAAATGCTTCTTACGAAGCCACTCCTTCGTTGCCCGGGCGGTGTGTTTGGGATCATTGTCATGCTGAAAGACCCAGCCACGTTTCATCTTCAATGCCCTTGCTGATGGAAGGAGGTTTTCACTCAAAATCTCACGATACATGGCCCCATTCATTCGTTCCTTTACACGGATCAGTCGTCCTGGTCCCTTTGCAGAAAAACAGCCCCAAAGCATGATGTTTCCACCCCCATGCTTCACAGTAGGTATGGTGTTCTTTGGATGCAACTCAGCATTCTTTGTCCTCCAAACACGACGAGTTGAGTTTTTACCAAAAAGTTATATTTTGGTTTCATCTGACCATATGACATTCTCCCAATCTTCTTCTGGATCATCCAAATGCTCTCTAGCAAACTTCAGACGGGCCTGGACATGTACTGGCTTAAGCAGGGGGACACGTCTGGCACTGCAGGATTTGAGTCCCTGGCGGCGTAGTGTGTTACTGATGGTAGGCTTTGTTACTTTGGTCCCAGCTCTCTGCAGGTCATTCACTAGGTCCCCCCGTGTGGTTCTGGGATTTTTGCTCACCGTTCTTGTGATTATTTTGACCCCACGGGGTGAGATCTTGCATGGAGCCCCAGATCGAGGGAGATAATCAGTGGTCTTGTATGTCTTCCATTTCCTAATAATTGCTCCCACAGTTGATTTCTTCAAACCAAGCTGCAAATTATGCAAATTACTATTGCAGATTCAGTCTTCCCAGCCTGGTGCAGGTCTACAATTTTGTTTCTGGTGTCCTTTGACAGCTCTTTGGTCTTGGCCATAGTGGAGTTTGGAGTGTGACTGTTTGAGGTTGTGGACAGGTGTCTTTTATACTGATAACAAGTTCAAACAGTTGCCATTAATACAGGTAACGAGTGGAGGACAGGAGAGCTTCTTAAAGAAGCAGGTCTGTGAGAGCCAGAAATCTTGCTTGTTTGTAGGTGACCAAATACTTATTTTCCACCATAATTTGCAAATAAATCCATTAAAAATCTTACAATGTGATTTTCTGGATTTTTTTTCTTCTCATTTGTCTGTCATAGTTGAAGTGTACCTATGATGAAAATTATAGGCCTCTCTCATCTTTTTAAGTGGGAGAACCTGCACAATTGGTGGCTGACTAAATACTTTTTTGCCCCACTGTACATACACCCCACCACTGATAGGGACACACAGAACTAAAACAGCCACTAATACACTTATACCTTATTTACTGATTCAAGCCGAAAACACGAGATGAAAATACATGTCGACAGGCTGATTTATGAGGTCTTACAGACAGTATTGATCTGTTCAACACTTCTCAACAGATGATGAACACTGTTGGCTTGAGACGCAAAAAACAATACCATTCTCCATGACTCTCAAACTCAAAAGGTTACTGTGAACACCAAACCAAAATATGGAACTTTATACACATCAACCCCAGAATTAATTTAGTCCTTTATACACATCAACCCCAGAATTAATTTAGTCCTTTATACATATCTACCCCATAATTAATTTAGTCCTTTATACATATCTACCCCAGAATTCATTTAGTCCTTTATACATATCTACCCCAGAATTAATTTAGTCCTTTATACATATCTACCCCAGAATTCATTTAGTCCTTTATACATATCTACCCCAGAATTAATTTAGTCCTTTTGACGCGGTTAGTTATTGCAAAGTTGTAGAGGATCTCAGTGTGAACCCTTTCTAAAAGTTCCCTGGTGACCTCTTAATTTTTATTTCAGGGTGTTTTCAGAGTAGCAGTTCAGACAAATCCATTCAGAAATCAAGAGCCAGTGTGTGTCCAGCTGTGCATCCACAATTTTCATAAAACGATCCTCTGTCAAGAGTCTGTCTTTCCAGCAGAAAATGGTTACCTGTCTTCAATTACTGTTGAATACAGGTTACTGACAAAATAAAGGAAACACCAACATAAAGTTGCTTAATAGGGATTTGAGCCAGAACAGCTTCAATTTACCTTAGCATAAAGTAGCATAAATTCTACAAGTGCGGCACCATTCTTCCACAAGAAATTCCATCATTTGGTATTTTGTTAATGGTGGTGGAAAACGCACCAGAATATCCCATAAGTATTAAATTGGGTCGAGATCTGGTGACTGAGACAGCCATGGCATATGTGTATGATGTGTATGATGTAAGCTCAGCTGTATGTTTTCACTATTTATCCATTATTTTACCAGGTAAGTTGACTGAGAACACGTTCTCATTTGCAGCAACGACCTGGAGACTAGTTACATGGGAGAGGAGGGGGATTATTGAGCCAATTGTAAACTGGGGATTATTAGGTGACCGTGATGGTTTGAGGGCCAGATTGGGAATCTAGCCAGGACACCGGGGTTAACACCCTACTCTTACAATAAGTGCCATGGGATCTTTAATGACCTCAGAGAGTCAGGACACCTGTTTAACATCCCAGCCAAAAGACGGCACCCAACACAGGGTAGTGTCCCCAATCACTGCCCTGGGGCATTGGGATATTTTTTTAGACCAGAGGATAGAGTGCCTCCTACTGGCCCTCCAACACCACTTCCAGCAGCATCAAACACCACTTCCAGCAGCATCCATCCAGGAACTGACCAGGACCAACCCTGCTTAGAATCAGAAGTAAGCCAGCAGTGGTATGCAGGGTGGTATGCTGCTGGCAACAATAATGCATTAAATTGAATCTTATTAGACAGATTCATAGGCAATCGTACACTTCACTGAAAATAATGAAACTGTCTATGGTGCCGAAGAAGTGGAATGCTTGACTTTATCTTAAGTGCATTTCTGTGAATTGCCCTTTAGGCAATAGAAAAGTAATCTATTGAGAAATAAACAACATCTGTATTATACAAAATAATAAGACCGTAATATGACTGTAAACGGACAAATCATATACACTGATGAGACATTAGACACTCGCACACCCACACACACATATCAAACAAGTCATTTTAACTCCAGAGTAGGCTCAGTTATAGTGGTTGGGGTCTGGGGATACATAATCACAAAGGCTACAGTGGAAATTAATCAAATTATAAATCCCACTGGGTAAAAGAAGTTTGAACCTAATTTCTATGTCATTTCAACCCCGAAAATGTATGTGATGATGTTGAGTCAACATGGAAAACTGATTGGATTTGTAAAAAAGTAATCAACGTAAGGGCATTTTGTATTTTTTTCACCCAAATCTTAACCTAAATCCAATGACATAGTGATATTTATTGTTTATTTCACATTGAATTCACATTAGTTGACAACTCAACCAAATTTAAATCACAACTAGATGTTGAACTGACGTCTGTGCCCAGTGGGATACTGTGTACTCATAAAAGACATGAATTCAAAAAACAGTTACATAATGTGACCACCAGGTAGCAATATCCACAATCTCCTGTAAAGGTTTGTTTGTGAACCAATTTTTTTTTTACCGATCTAAAATACCATCAGTGTTGCATCCAAGACCTCCAACACGGAAATAAAACTGGAAAAACGTATACACAGAACATCACACACACACTCTCAGAACATGTAGCTTTCTATATGTCCTTAAAATCTAGATGTTCGAGTGCAGGAGGGCTGAAGTGAAGAAAGTTCTCCACATCCTCCTTCCTTGTCCTCTTCCTCATCTACCCCCCCACCTCATTCATTCACCAGGCCTCTTCATTTGATTACTTGCTCCAGCACTTCAAATCAGTGGTTCCCATTATTTGCTCAAGTTTTCCTCCTCCACCACCTTCCTCCCTCCTTCCCTTGGCTCGTCCCCTTAGCTCGTTGACTCGTTGTTCTTGCTCTCTCCCAGTAGCCAGTAGGTGGTCATTTTCCCCTTCCCCTTCATCTCCACGTCTCCTCTCAGCTCCAGCTGGAAGCAGTTGAACTCCTGCAGGACGTCACGCGTGGCCGCAGACACATGGATCTTCAGCGCTGTGAGGGAGAAGGTGAGGAGGGCAATCATTAATTAGTCAATTAACTACCACAGAGATATGAAGACCAGCAGATCTGTGGAACTGATTTAAAACCCACATGTTGTATGACTACTCTGTGGCTTACCTTCACCATTGGACTCCAGTCGTGAAGAGGTGTTGACTGTGTCTCCAAACAGACAGTACCGTGGCATCTTCAGCCCCACCACTCCTGCACACACAGGGCCTGAATATAGAGTGGAGTGAATTGGTCAATCACACAACTGAAATTGGTATATCATCACTGAGTCTGCTAGTATGTGACCATCGCGTGCCGCTCACCGCTGTGGATGCCAATGCGTAGTTTGAGCTGCTGGTCAGGCCGGTGTTGGATTTTGAAGGTGCGTACGGCGTTGAGCAGAGCCAGGGCCATGCGGGCGATCTCTCGGCCGTGTAGCTTCCCGTTCCTCACCGGCAGGCCGGACACCACCATGTAGGCATCACCAATGGTCTCCACCTGGGGGCGCCACAGAAACAGTAGGGGCAGGGAGGTCAGTGTGTCCTAATGGCGGATCTCATAGAGGCATCATCTCCTCTTTTCCTTTCCTTCATCTGCACATTGATGAGAAATATAATGTTACCTTGTAAACATCAAAGTTGTCAATGATGGCATCGAAACAGGTGTAGAGGTCATTGAGCAGGGTCACAACCTAAAGAGGCAAACATTTTTTAGAGCAGAATAGGAATTGTTTGGTTTGACTATGGCCTCCCTTGTAAAGTCTATCTTTGTAACTTGTCACACCAGTGGGAGTAGTGTCACAATGTGATCGTGCTCTCTCACCTGCATAGGTGTGCTCTCAGCTGATATGGCTGTGAAGCCTACAATGTCACTGAAGTAGATGGTGACTGAATCAAAGGCCTCAGCCTGTACCGTCTCCCCTCTCTTTAGCTGCTCAGCCACTGAACTGCAGGTACAGACAGTAATATTATGCACTGTGTGTGTGTATCGCATTGACTCACTGTGTGTGTGTTTGTGTGTGTGTGTGTGTGTATAGCAGAGACTCACTGTGGTAGTATCTGGTAGAGCAGGGCCTCAGCCTTGCGTTTCTCTTCATGGTAGGCCTGGGTTCTCTCCTCCACCAGCTCCTCCAGGTTGTTAGCATACTGCTCCATACGGGACAGCAGGTTATCCAGGATGTTAGTGCTGCACTCCCTACACACACACGCACACACAGACATATAATACAATACCAGTCAAAAGTTTGGACACACCTACTCATTCAAGGGTTTTTCTTTATTTTGACTATTTTCTACATTGTAGAATAATAGCGAAGGCATCAAAACTATGAAATAACACATATGGAATCATCTAGTAACCAAAAAGGTGTTAAACATATCAAAATATATATTTGATATTTGAGATTCTTCAAAGTAGCCACCCTTTGCCTCAATGACAGTTTTGCACACTCTCGGCATTCTCTCAACCAGCTTCATGATGTAGTCACCTGGAATGCATTTCAAGTAACAGGTGTGCCTTGTTAAAAGTTTTGGAATTTGTGGAATTTCTTTCCTTCTTAATGCAATTGAGCCAATCAGTTATGTTGCGACAAGGTAGGGGTGGTATACAGAAGATAGCCCTATTTGGTAAAAGACCAAGTCCATATTATGGCAAGAACAGCCCAAATAAGCAAAGAGAAACAACAGCCCATCATTACTTTAAGACATGAAGGTCAGTCAATCAGGATCATTTTAAGAACTTTTAAAGTTTCTTGAAGTGCAGTAGCAAAAACCATCAAGCACTATTACTGAAACTGACTCTCATGAGGACCGCCACAGGAAAAGAAGACCCAGAGTTACCTCTGCTGCAGAGGATATGTTCATTAGAGTTAACTGCACCTCAGATATTGCTTCCCAAATAAATGCTTCAGAGTTCACGTAACAGACACATCACATCAACTGTTCAGAGGAGACTGCGTGAATCAGGCCTTCATGGTCGAATTGCTGCAAAGAAACCACTACTAAAGTACACCAATAATAAGAAGAGACTTGCTTTTATTTAGAATTCAAGGTACACTTAACCAGCATGGTTATCACAGCATTCTGCAGTGATACACCATCCCATCTGGTTTGCGCTTTGTGGGACTATCATTTGTTTTTCAACAGTACAATGACCCAACACCTCCAGACTGTGTAAGGGCTATTTGACCAAGAAGGAGAGTGATGGAGTGCTGCATCAGATGACCTGACCTCCACAATCACCTGACCTCAACCCAATTGAGATGGTTTGGGATGAGTTGGACCGCAGAGTGAAGGAAAAGCAGCCAACAAGTGCTCAGCATATGTGGGAACTCCTTCAAGACTGTTGGAAAAACATTTTTCATGAAGCTAGTTGAGAGAATGCCAAAAGTGTGCAAAGCTGTCATCAAGGGAAAGGGTGCATACTTTGAAGAATATAAAATATATTCTTATTTGTTTAACACTTTTTTTTACTACATGATTCCATATGTGTTATTTCATAGTTTTGATGTCTTCGCTATTCTTCTACAATGTAGAAAATAGTAAAAATAAAGAAAAACCCTTGAATGAGTAGGTGTGTCCAAACTTTTGACTGGTACTGTAGTCATACTCTTTTTTTGGAGTGGAGACGCACAGACATTAATGGAATCATGCAACACACTCTCCCCAGTTCCACCCCCCTACACCCACCTGTTCTGTTTGCGTAGCAACAGTTTGATGTGGTTGAACTCGGGCCTCTCGGTGGGCTCCTCTGCCCAGCAGCGCTGCATGAGTTGGCCCAGTTCCTGGCTGTGGATCTGAGGGTTGACAGCAGGCCGCAGGCAGGGCCACTCACCCAGAGCCACCCGGTCCATGATTTCTAGAGGAAGGGGGAGTGTACAAAACATTACGCTCTTTCCATGACATAGACTGACCGGGTGAATCCCTTATTGATGTCACTAGTTGAATCCACTTCAATCAGTGTAGATGAAGAGGAGGAGACAGGTAAAAAAATATATATTTTTAAGACTTGAAACAATTGAGACATGGATTGTGTATGTGTGCTATTAAGAGGGGGAATGGGCAAGACAAAATATTTAAGTGCCTTTGAAAGGGGTATGGTAGTAGTTGCTAGGAGCACCGGTTTGTCAAGAATTGCAACACTGCTGGGTTTTTCACGTTCAACAGTTTCCCATGTGTATCAAGAATGGTACACCACCCAAAAGACATCCAGCCAACTTGACACTAGAGGTCAACCGATTATGATTTTTCAATGCCGATACCGATTATTGGAGGACCAAAAAAGCCGATACCGATTAATCTGCCGATTTTTATATCTATATTTGTAATAATGACAATTACAACAATACTGAATGAACCCTTATTTGAACTTAATACATAAATAAAAATCTATTTAGTCTCAAATAAATAATGAAACATGTTCAATTTGGTTTAAATAATTATAGTCCTATAATTACTATAATAACTACAACCTTAAACTTAACTGGGAATATTGAAGACATGTTAAAAGGAACCACCAGCTTTCATATGTTCTCATGTTCAGAGCGGTGCTTCAAGCATTGCGAAGAGCTGCTGGCAAACGCAGGAAAGTGCTGTTTGAATGAATGCTTAAGAGCCTGCTGCTGCCTACCACCGCTCAGTCAGACTGCTCTATCAAATATCAAATCATTGACTTAATTATAATATAATAAACACACAGGAATACGAGCCTTAGGTCATTAATATGGTCAAATCTGGAAACTATAATTTCGAAAAACAAAACGTTTATTCTTTCAGTGAAATACGGAACCGTTCCGCATTTTATTGAACGGGTGGCATCCATAAGTCTAAATATTGCTGTTACATTGCACAACCTTCAATGTTGTCATAATTATTTAGAATTCTGGCAAATTAATTACGGTCTTTGTTAGGAAGAAATGGTCTTCACACAGTTCGCAACGAGCCAGGTGGCCCAAACTGCTACATATACCCTGACTCTGCTTGCACAGAGTGCAAGAGAAGTGACACAATTTCCCTAGCTAATATTGCCTGCTAACATTAATTTCTTTTAACTAAATATGCAGGTTTAAAAAAAATATAGATGTGTAATGATTTTAAGAAAGGCATTGATGTTTATGGTTATGTACATTGGTGCAACAACAGTGCTTTTTTTGCCAATGCGCTTGTTAAATCATCACCCGTTTGGCGAAGTAGTCTGTGATTCGATGATAAATTAACAGGCACCACATTGATTATTTGCCACGCAGGACAAGCTAGTTAAACTAGTAATATCATCAACCATGTGTAGTTAACTAGTGATTATGTTCAAATTGATTGTTTTTTATAAGATACGTTTAATGCTAGCTAGCAACTTACCTTTGCTCCTTGCTGCACTCGCGTAACAGGTGGTCAGCCTGCCACGCAGTCTCCTCGTGGAGTGCAATGTAATCGGCGTCCAAAAATGCTGATTACCGATTGTTATGAAAACTTGAAATAAGCCCTAATTAATCGGTCAACCTCAACTTGACACAACTGTGGGAAGCATTGGAGTCAACATGGGCCAGCATCCTGTGGAATGTTTTCGACACCTTTTAGAGTCCATGCCCCAACAAATTGAGGCAGTTTTGAGGGAAAAAGTGTGTGTGTGGGGGGGGTGCAACTCAATATTAGGAAGGTATTCTTAATGTTTTCTACACTCAGTGTATAACGCATTCCTATAGATGGTGAAATGTAATATTTCTATCTAGTGTCATTCCTTCTGCTTTCATCTTCTCAGAGATTCCAGTCCAATTTCCTTTCCATTGTGTTCATATGCTTTCACAATCTTTCCATTATCTCTCCCTCCCAGTTTATTATATCCTCTCGTTCACACTTTCATCATTTCTCACCCTATTCCCCTATTTCTGCCCTCATTCAGAAAAAAAATTAAGCATGCAAACACACACACACACACACACACACACACACACACACACACACACACACACACAGACACAGACCCAACAGCAGTCCATGCAGCCTAATTGAGTTAAGACCATAAAGTGGTTTCAGTGGCATAAATGGCATGCTCTGGTTCTAAGTCAGTTCATTGTCTTTCTGACACACAACAGCTACTGTCTACCAGTGCAAAGTGTTACACTCTGATGAGCAAATACAAACACTTGCTTCTCTCTCAGTACACCACTCTTGCAATCGACCACAATCACGTTCAATTTTCTATAACTTTGCACAATTTCATGCAATTATGGTTTTGAAAAAAAAATAATTCACTGAGCAGTGGTGGTTGGCAGACATGGGTGACAGAAAGGTTTTCTCCTCAACACGTTGTGACGGAGACTTGAATTGGAACACAACAACAGCTGTTATTGCTGATCTATATCCAATCTCTTTCTTTTTCAGTTTTCTAAAGAAGGAAGATAGGACAGATTGTTGTTCCCAAACTAACTACAATTTAATCTGAAATCTTGACTGATAATAAAAAAAAACGTTCGAAAGAGTCACACTCCCCTGCTCAAATGAAAAAGAAATATATTGGTTGCAGCTATGTACTTACAATCTGATATTTTATTAAAATTGTTGCTTTACTCTAAGCCAGACACAGAAAACAGTACAGTGGAAGGTAAACAAATATAATATGTTTCTGTGTTATTTAAAGCATGTGACTGTGTGTTTGTCCCTACAAGTGTTTGCGTGGGCTTAACTATCCTTAGTACAAAGAAGAGAGGTATATTAGCTCTCGTCCTACATATCATTACAGTAGGCTCTTCAGGGTAAGTGGGGTGCAACAGGGGCTAAGTGAGAAAATAGAAAAGGAGGCAAAAAATCTGTCACTTTTGGGAGCGTGTTCGACAAATTCTTTAACTTTCCCTAGTTTAAGTTGCCAAATGTTTGCAATTGCAAAACTGTTCCATGTCTCCATTTTAACGTCGTGGCATATTGGTCAGTAGCTCTGAAATGAACATTGGGTTGTGTCAATATTTGGGGGTCTACACTTCATTTGTTGAATTTGATGTCATGTTTTTTTGTGAGTAGAGTCAAGGAGGAACCTTGAAATATAAAGAATACAGTTCACGTGGAGTAAAATGTATCGACCTACTGTAGCTTTGTTGAGTCACTGGAGCTGTTATGTGTTTTTTGATAGGTTTGTGTTTTCTACAGAGCTTTTCCTGAGTAAACAGACTTGCGGGTGCAATGTGCAGAATAACAGCTTTTGTTTTGAGTTGCTCTAATTGCCTTATCGCTACTCGGCGATAATGCAGTCAGCAAAGACCACAGAGCCTTGACGAGAAGGAGACTTGTTAGGTTTGTTTGTTATGCTTTTGATGGAAGAAACATACAAACACTGTTTATCTTGGACACATTCTGGGGTATAATTTACTCAGCAGCAATGGTATTCTCTCTTTCTTTTATAATACATCTGTGTTTATGTGCAAATAAGCGTGCTTATGACCAAAAGTGTATGGGAGCACAAATGTGACTAGTTTCAGGAAACTAGGAGTATGTCGCATGTCACTACTTCACAGTAGAGGCATTTGAACATGATCATTTGAATTTTTTATCAAAATGTGTTTTTGGGCAGAAATGCCTTCTTGAACAATGAACTTTCAATGTGTAAATATGAATAAATTACGAGCCTAGTTGGTTTAGCCACGGGAAAAGACAGGAACCTTCCCGCTAGCCATGATTGGCTGAGATAATGGATGGGCAGGACATGCCAAGAGTGTGGCGCCCTGATCTGTTACACCTGTCCTTGTGATTGTCTCCACCCCCTCCTAGGTGTAGCTTATTTTCCCCAGTGTATTTATCCCTGTGTTCCTGTCATCTTGTCTGTTTCACGTCAACCAGCATGTTTTTCCCATGCTCCTGCTTTTGCTATTCTCTCTTTTGCTAGTCCACCTGGTTTTGACCCTTGCCTGTTTTCTGGACTCTATACCCGCCTGCCTGACCAGTCTGCCTGCCCTGATCTCGAGCCTGCCTGCCACCCTGTACCTTCTGGACTCTGATCTGGTTTTGACCCGTTGCCTGTCCATAACTATTCTCTTGCCTACCCTTTTTGGAACTAATAAATATCAAACACTCAAACCATCTGCCTCCCGTGTCTGCATCTGGGTCTGGCCCTGAGCTCTTATAGAGAGATGAGTTCGGATTGGTCTGCCATGTAGCATGCTTCTGTCTATAACATGAGCTGCTCAGTATGTGTAGGAAATCATTTCTACCACAGCTTTTTTGAAAGATATCATAAAGAACTGCAGAAGTATTGCTACTGCTCTCCACTGTCTGGAGGACGATCGTGCCATGCTGACTCTCTCTGACTCTGAAAATGAATCAGACAATGAGGAAATCCCTGATTTAGATAAAAACATTTTAATTGAACCAGACATTGTAGAGTCTTCAGAAACAGCGATCAACAATGTTGTTGTCACGGAAGAAGTTGAATGCAGAGTATGATTGCTATGGAGATGGAGAAAATCCTAGCGTTTGATTGCAAATATGCAGCAGGAGTCGAAAAGAGAAGACAGAAAGCTGTTGTATAAAACACATGTCTCCGGATTACATTTCCAAACTAAGGGCAGCCATGGCAATGGTGACAGAGAGGGAGAAGCGTTCATCCATGTATACGGGTAAGAAAGTCTTGTTAGATACATTTTCAGATATTATACATTTCAAATTTAGTCAGAATGTCATTTTCATTTTAAGTTAAAGCGTAGTGTTAGCTAGCTAGCTAACATTACGTGTATGATCTGTGTAATATTATTATTTGTATCTCCGAAATCTATTTGCATTGCTAGTTATAACCTAATGTTAGCTAGCTAGTTAACATTGACCCTAGTTGGTTAGCTTTAGCTACCTGGAGATTCATGCATGGTGGCTAGCTATGACAAACAGTTTGTATTGCTAGTAGTATGGGTTGGGATTATTGCTGCGTTCAAAAACTTGGGACTCGGAAATCTCAGACTTCCGACTTCAGTGTGTTCAAGACAACTGGGGACTCGGGAAAAAAACAAGCTCCGACTAGGAAAAATCGTTTTGAACTGTCATCCAACTCAGAATTCCAACTCAGGAACTGGGGCCTCTTTCTAGAGCCCTGACTTTTCGACCTGAAGCTCACTAACGTCATGATTTCACCTCGTATTTTTCCAAGTTCTCAGTTGTCTGGGAACTTACTCACTCTGTTTAGCAAATGGACTCACATGTGAATCCTTAAAGAGATGGGTGGGGCTAAGGCTTAAGAGGTTGTGAACGATCCTGAATGGGTTTAGACAAAGAAGAGCTCTCTAGTAGGTGTACCAAAACATTCAAGAGCCATTTTCTCAAAAGTGGGGTTACAAGTTTATCAACTTTCAAAGCAGAATTACTTTCCCATTGTTCCTAAACTGTAGTGTATTATCTATAACTTTCGCGCTCTGAATCTCTACTTTTATCTAATGTGAAAAACACAATTTCAAATGTTGCTACATAGGATCAAATCGGTCCCGAATGTCTGTCATGCAGAAAGACAGAGTGCGTGTGTGTGTATGTGTGTGTTACCTTTGGGGCTGAGCGGCTCTCCCTCCAGATAGAAGGCTCCGTGGCGTAGCGCCACCTCTTGGAGAATGATGCCAAAGCTGTAGACGTCTCCCTTCTGTGTGCCACATGGAGGGGGTCTCTCCAACCTCAGCAGCTCTGGGGCCATCCACAGCTTCCCTACACACATAGATGGATAAATTGACTAAAAGCTTAATCAATTTGCCTACAGACACTGATCTAAGGTCAGTTTTGTATTTCACCCTCTTAAGGATTTGATCAGGTTAAACTGATCCTAGATCTATGTCTAAAGGGCAATTTCCTGCAGAGCCAGGTGACTAACGGGCATAGTAAGCATGGGCGTCGTCTGTGTTGCTCTCAGTGCGGAAGCTGGACAGGCCGTAGTCGGTGATCTTCAGCACAAAGCGGTTATCCACCACGCAGTTGGACGACTTCAGGTTGCCGTGGGAGACAATGACACTGTTGTGGAGGAAAGCCATGCCCTGGTAAGGAGAAGGGGAGGGAGGTAGGGATAGAGGGTAAAATGTAGAAAGAGAAGAGAGAGGGATAGTCAAAAGGAGAGATTAGATATAAATTAGTTATTTAAATTCAGCTTTAGTCTAAAAATGTTTGGCAAAGCATATGGATGTTCACTTGAATGATGCAAATGTGTTTTCTGAAGTCAACTGAAGTTGACACATGGAAAGATAAGCAGGAGAGTGTGTAGAGCAGTGGTTACCTTGACAATGTCATTGATTAAAGAGTATCTGAACATCCAGTCCAGTGTGATGCTCTCGTTTTCCATGATGTCCTGAAGGATGAAACACACACCCATGCGTACACACACACCCATGCGTACACACACACACACACACACACACACACACACACACACACACACACACACACACACACACACCATTTAGACAAGGAAAATGCTTCCTAAAGATTTGTAATGGGTCAGTGGACTATCTTATAGTGGAGATGTGGTGAGGGACGGCTACCTGTAGGCTACCCCGAGGACAGTACTCTGTGATGATGCAGATGTTGGGGGGGTCGATGCAGGCTCCGATGAAGCGGGTCAGGTGCTCATTCTGAATATCACGCATCTGGGGAGGGAAGGAAAGGAGGACACCATGTGACTTACACATTTAGGGACAGCGCTATTCTCTGATGCACATATACATTCTGGAGTATACACACGTCACACTACAACCTCAGGACTTACATGTTTCAGTTCAAACAGCACGTTTCTGGTGAGCTCAATGCGTTTTCTGTTGATGTATTTGATGGCCACAATATTTGCCTGAAAGACAGAGAAAACATTATGCATTCAATCCAGTTGACATTAAAAGGTTACTTTCTTTCATGCACTCACACACACACACACACACACGCACGCACGCACGCACGCACGCACGCACGCACGCACGCACGCACGCACGCACACCCTACTTACCTTGTAGTAGCCTGTCTTGGCAAACACCTGAAAGTTTCCATCTCCTGTTAATAGGGAGCCGTAGTTGGAGCCCCTCTGTAAATAAAGCGAAAGGTGGGATGGGATCAGTTTTGTGTAAGACTGTGTGTATTGTGAAATGTGTGTGTTGTTACAAG
Organism: Oncorhynchus nerka; assembly: GCF_034236695.1. Taxonomy (NCBI): domain Eukaryota; kingdom Metazoa; phylum Chordata; class Actinopteri; order Salmoniformes; family Salmonidae; genus Oncorhynchus; species Oncorhynchus nerka. The sequence continues at coordinate 38,326,668 of NC_088409.1, read as the reverse complement.
CGTGCATGTGAGTGTGGACTCACCAGGGACAGAGTGAGCTTGCTGCCTGCGCTTCGCAGCACTTTCTCCATGTTGCTCATCTGAATATCCTCCCAGGAGACTCTCCACAGCTGAGCCACCAGCTCATTTTCAAGCTTCAGCTTCCTGTGTGTGCGAAAGAGAGAGAGAGTGATGATAGATTGCTCTTTTAGATATGTGAACAATACTATAAACGTAATGACATAAAACTCTTCCTGTAGATTCTAGGCCTTGTGCATACTTACTGATTGAACTGGCCTGTCTACACTCACCTGTATATGAAGACAGTAATGGTGAGGATGATGATAATGATGAAGAACACCACAATTGTTACCATCTGGTGGATTGTGATGGTTCCTGGAAAAAGAGACAGGGGAAACATTTTTATGGTCCGCTGGTGTCCTTCAATACAGCCACTGCATGACAGTGTAAAGTCAGTCATCGTAAACTGTTTTGACTGGTTATGACTACTATAACTTCTGCTACGTCATGCAAACTAAGACATTTTATGGGGGGCAGTGTATATAAAAGTGAGTGAGAGACAGACGGAGTCCACTGACGTGCAAGGCATGCTGGGTTGTCGTTCTTGAAGCCACAGACGGGCACATCTAAAGGAGCAGCGCCCCCTGGCCACTGGATGTCCATCCCAGGCAAGGCCCTCAGCTTCTTCTGAGAGCCGTTGTACACCAACACAATCTGGCAAGGAACACAGTATAACTTACAATTACATGTCTAATGTTATAGAGAAATAACATACCACACATTGATTGATTGAATGTATTAGATCATTTAAAGCAGTAGGCTGTTCCAGCCGGAGACAACATTCCTTAATAAACATTTTAGAGGATAAAAACAGAATAAAGCCAGAAGGCTTATTTTTCCATTGTGGTCCTCTTAGACAGTGAGATGGCAGGCTGGCAAGATTGACACATTATTCTCAATGCCATGCATTAGCATAGGGTGATAATGGGAGACGACATTCAATGAGCCACTAATCAGACCAAAGACTTGACACTCACCCCCTCACACTGGGTGAAAAGCATCCACTCTCTCTCCCTTATCACACACACACACACACACACACACACACACACACACAGTTGAAGTCGGAAGTTTACATACACCTTAGCCAAATACATTTAAACTCAGTTTTTCACAATTCCTGACATTTAATCCTAGTAAAAATGCCCTGTCTAATGTCAGTTAGGATCTTCACTTTATTTTAAGAATGTGAAATGTCAGAATAATAGTTGAGAGAATGATTTATTTCAGCTTTATTATTATTATTTCTTTCTTTCATCACAATCCCAGTGGGTCAGAAGTTTACATACACTCAATTAGTATTTGGTAGTATTGCCTTTAAATGGTTTAACTTGGGTCAAACATTTCAGGTAGCCTTCCACAAGCTTCCCACAATAAGTTGGGTGAATTTTGACCCATTCGTCCTGACAGAGCTGGTGTAACTGAGTCAGGTTTGTAGGCCTCCTTGCTCCCACACACCTTTTCAGTTCTACCCACACATTTTCTATAGGAGGTCAGGGCGTTGTGATGGCCACTCCAATACCATTTGTTGCCCTTAAGCCATTTTGCCACTACTTTGGAAGTATGCTTGGGGTCATTGTTCATTTGGAAGACCCATTTGCGACCAAGCTTTAACTTCCTGACTTATGTAATGAGATGTTGCTTCAATATATCCACATAATTTTCCTACCTCATGAAGCCATCTATTTTGTGAAGTGCACCAGACCCTCCTGCAGCAAAGCACCCCCACAACATAATGCTGCCACCCCCGTGCTTCACGGTTGGGATGGTATTCTTCAGCTTGCAAGCCTCCCCCATTTTCCTCCAAACTTAACGATGGTCATTATGGCCAAACAGTTCTATTTTTGTTTCATCAGACCAGAGGACATTTCTCCAAATAGTACAACCTTGTCCCCATGTGCAGTCGCAAACTGTAGTCTGGCTTTATGGTGGTTTTGGAGCAGTGGCTTCTTTCTTGCTGAGTGGCCTTTCAGGTTATGTCGATATAGGATTTGTTTTACTGTGGATATAGATACTTTTGTACCTGTTCCTCCAGCCTCTTCACAAGGTCCTTTGCTGTTGTTCTGGGATTGATTTGCACTTTTCGCACCAAAGTACGTTCATCTCTAGGAGACAGAACGCATCTCCTTCCTGAGTGGTTTGACGGCTGCGTAGTCCCATGGTGTTTATACTTGCGTACTATTGTTTGTACAGATGAACGTGGTACCTTCAGGCATTTGGAAATTGCTCCCAAGGATGAATTAGACTTGTGGAGGTCTACAAAATATTTTTCCTGAGGTCTTGGTTGATTTCTTTTGATTTTCCCATGATGTCAAGCAAAGAGCCACTGAGTTTGAAGGTAGGCCTTGAAATACATCCACAGGTACACCTACAATTGACTATCAGAAGCTTCTAAAGCCATGACATCATTTTCTGGAATTTTCCAAGCTGTTTAAAGGCACAGTTAACTTAGTGGATGTAAACTTCTGACCCACTGGAATTGTGATACAGTGAATTATAAGTGAAATAATCTGTCTGTAATCAATTGTTGGAAAAATTACTTGTGTCATGCACAAAGTTGATGTCCTAACCGACTTGCCAAAACTAGTTTGTTAACAAGAAATTTGTGGAGTGGTTGGAAAACAAGTTTTAATTACTCCAACCTAAGTGTATGTAAACTTCCGACTTCAACTGTACATGTACATACAGTACTCTAGATCTCGCTGGATCAGCTGGTCAATTAACCTCAGTGGCTTGCCACCAATGAATATTTATCATTTTGTCATTACATAAGACAAACACATTGGCACTGGGTGGATGAAATTACATATTAAATGATCATATGTAAACTGAAATAGGGTTTGTTAATACTGTATGCTATAGCTATATATAGCTGTTTCCCCATTTACCCTCACCCTGAGCAGATGGTATATTGTAGTGGTAATGGAAATATGGAGGTCTTTCTACGAACTGTAGAGCTCTTTTCTTCAACATGTTAATGCCTCTGGAGAACATCTAGTTTTAATTTCCCATCTCCAAAACACACAGAGACTGTGTACACAGGCAGGCAGCTTTATGAGCACTGGCAGAATGAAAGAGATGAGGAGCCTTAGTGTACGAGAGAGAGAGAGAGAGAGAGAGAGAGAGAGAGAGAGAGAGAGAGAGAGAGAGAGAGAGAGATATGTGTGTGTGTTCAGTACCTGGAAAACACTGGTGTTGGTGTCATTCATGTCCCAGAGAGCAAAGTCTGTCTCTCTGTCCCCATTCTCATCTATCTGCACCAGGCCTGTTACACCTGTTGAGGACCAGAAGGAGAGAGGAGCCAAAGGGAGGTAGAGGAGTCAGACAATATTTAAAGGAACCAAATTAATGTTAGCTTACACTAATATCCAGTTCAGGGATGAAAATAATCATCAAAGCACTCAGCGGGTAAGAGTAATTACTACAAATTATTACTGTCGTTACGAAACGAGAGCAGATTTACATTTGAGGTTGTCCCTATTAGCCGACACCGGAAAAAAATCTCAACCATTGTGCAAGTTAGAACACCCATAACAAAAATCTCAAACATAAAAAAATAAACAGCCATAACGATCAAAACAAACATTGGTCATGACAACAATTTCACTTCAAATGATGGTGTTGGAGATACACAGATGCAAACACAACATAAGTTGGTACACCCTAGGTCCACCCAAAAGTATTCATCCATAATCACAGTAATATAGCTGGGCTATCTTGCTAATAAATCTAGTAGACGGCCATCTTGTATAACATTACTTTCATTTCCGGCGAAGACAACAGCCCAGGGTTGGTTTGGAGGTGCAGATAATAGCCTGAGAGCCATTCCATATTGAGTGTAAATGGAAAGAGGTGTCTATAGGGAGAAATTACATGACAGGCGATGCCATTACCGGCATGGAAATGTCCAATCCAAATGGGGTTATCCTAGTAATAAAGAAATATACAGGCGTCATCCCTCTAATCAGAGGAGAGAGGGCCTGAGAGATGTGCTATGATATGGGACGGATTATCGGCTAGAGGGACATGCAGAAGATAGGGTAGCATGCACGCGTGCACAAACGCACATACTCAAGAACACACACTTTCCCACAGACGTTATTGCCCTACTCACACACACACAGGTGGGCAGTGGTTAGAGAATGATTAACCTTGTGGTTGGTCTGGGAAAATGACATTTGGCCAGCGTCTGCATGGGGGGCTGCATGGTGTTTGGTTGTCTGGGACAGGTTAAGGTGTGGAAGTAAGGGGAGTGGAGTCATGATTTAGTACCTCTTTAATAGAACATTATACACTTAACATTGACCAATGAGTCATGTCGGTGATGTCAGCACGACTTCCAGGAATTGGGAGTAGCACTTCTTTGGGGTATTGTCCCTGGCTGGTCTGTCTGTGTTAAGGCAAACTAGGTATGGGAAGTATATAAAATAATGGAGACACATTTACAGTAAAAATGTAGCCTTTAAATCAAATCAAATCAAATTGTATTTGTCACATGCGCCGAATACAACAGGTGTAGTAGACCTTACAGTGAAATGCTTACTTACAAGCCCTTAACCAACGATGCAGTTTTAAGTAAATACCTAAAAAATAAAAATGAAGACAAAAGAGATAAGAAAAACAAAGAATTCAAGAGCAAATCAAATCAAATTTATTTATATAGCCCTTCGTACATCAGCTGATATCTCAAAGTGCTGTACAGAAACCCAGCCTAAAACCCCCAAACAGCAAACAATGCAGGTGTAAAAGCACGGTGGCTAGGAAAAACTCCCTAGAAAGGCCAAAACCTAGGAAGAAACCTAGAGAGGAACCAGGCTATGTGGGGTGGCCAGTCCTCTTCTGGCTGTGCCGGGTAGAGATTATAACAGAACATGACCAAGATGTTCAAATGTTCATAAATGACCAGCATGGTCGAATATTAATAAGGCAGAACAGTTGAAACTGGAGCAGCAGCACAGTCAGGTGGACTGGGGACAGCAAGAAGTCATCATGTCAGGTAGTCCTGGGGCACGGTCCTAGGGCTCAGGTCCTCCGAGAGAGAGAAAGAAAGAGAGAATTAGAGAGAGCATATGTGGGGTGGCCAGTCCTCTTCTGGCTGTGCCGGGTGGAGATTATAACAGAACGTGGCCAAGATGTTCAAATGTTCATAAATGACCAGTATGGTTGAATAATAGTAAGGCAGAACAGTTGAAACTGGAGCAGCAGCATGGCCAGGTGGACTGGGGACAGCAAGGAGTCATCATGTCAGGTAGTCCTGGGACATGGTCCTAGGGCCCAGGCCAGTTGAAACTGGAGCAGCAGCATGGCCAGGTGGACTGGGGACAGCAAGGAGTCATCATGTCAGGTAGTCCTGGGGCATGGTCCTAGGGCTCAGGTCCTCCGAGAGAGAGAAAGAAAGAGAGAAGGAGAGAATTAGAGAACGCACACTTAGATTCACACAGGACACCGAATAGGACAGGAGAAGTACTCCAGATATAACAAACTGACCCTAGCCCCCCAACACATAAACTACTGCAGCATAAATACTGGAGGCTGAGACAGGAGGGGTCAGGAGACACTGTGGCCCCATCCGAGGACACCCCCGGACAGGGCCAAACAGGAAGAGCAGCAGTGAATAACAATAGCGGGGCCATATACAGGGGGTACCGGTACAGAGTCAATGTGTCAATGTGCCGTGGCACCGGTGTCGAGGTAATTGAGATAATTATGTAATTGCCGGTAGTGTTGTTAAAGTGGCTATGCATAGATAATAACAGAGAGTAGTAGCAGAGTGGGGGGGGGGGTGCAAATAGTCTGGGTAGCAATTTGATTAGCTGTTCAGGAGTCTTATGGTTGTTTAGAAGCCTCTTGAACCTAGACTTGGCACTCCGGTAGGGCTTGCCATGCGGTAGCAGAGAGAACAGTCTATGACTAGGGTGGCTGGAGTTTTTGACGATTTTTAGGGCCTTCCCTCTGACACCGCCTGGCATAGAGGTCCTGGATGGCAGGAAGCTGGGCCCCGATGATGTACTAGGCCGTACGCACTACCCTCTGTAGTGCCTTGCAGTCGGAGGCAGAGTAGTTGCCATACCAGGCAGTGATGCAACCCGTCAGGATGCTCTCGATGGTGCACCTGTAAAATCTTTTGAGGATCTGAGGACCTATGCCAAATATTTTCGGTCTCCTGAGGGGGAATAGGTTTGGTTGCGCCCTCTTCACGACTGTCTTGGTGCGCTTGGACCATGTTAGTTTGTTGTTGATGTGGACGCCAAGGAACTTGAAGCTCTCAAACTGCTCCACTACAGTGTGCTCGGTCCTCTTTTTCCTGTGGTCCACAATCATCTCCTTTGTCTTGATCATGTTGAGGGAGAGGTTGTTGTCCTTGCACCACATGTTCAGGTTTCTGACCTCCTCCCTAAAGGCTGTCTCATCATTGTCAGTGATCAGGCCTACCACTGTTATGTCATCAGCAAACGTAATGATGGTGTTGGAGTTGTGCCTGACCATGCAGCCGTGAGCGAACAGGAAGTACAGGAGGGGGCTGAGCATGCACCCCTGAGGGGCCCCCGTGTTGAGGATCAGCGTGGCGGATGTGTTGTTACCTACCCTTACCACATGGGGCGGCCCGTCAGGAAGTCTAGGATCCAGTTGCAGAGGGAGCTGTTTAGTCCCAGGTTCCTTTAACCATCCCTCTGTCCGTCCATGTATCCATCCATCCCTCCACCCATCCATTTTTCTTAGCCTCACATATCTCTTACTGCTGTCTTACTCTTTATTAATAACTGTTTAATAATTCTTATACCTTGAATGGAAATGGTGGGGGTACGGCTGAATTTAGTGGGCTGCAGTGATAGAGGCTCAGTCCACCAGAGCTGTATTAGTCTGGTAGTGCAGACAGACTTTAATTGTGCTACAAAGAACAGAGCCGGAGAGGGTGGCATTTGCACAATGTGCTAGCAATCAGGGCAGGCGTTCAGAGCGTGTGGAGAAAGGTGGCACATTGTGAGCTACGGTACAGCGCAGTAGCTTGACAGCAAGTGTGTTAGTTTTGTAAATTATAACTACCTGTATGCTTTCTTAAAAAGTTCAAATGGACTGTAGTGATGTAAAGTCATGAGTGATGCGTATTGGAAGTACAGTATATCAGATGAAGATGGGTTGCCAAAACATGCGGTTTTCAATAATGAAGAAGCAAGTTCTATACATCTTCCACTGTCCTCCTAGAGTGTCTGAATCTCTCTCACCCATCCAGGCCCATTAGTTAATGGAACAGAAGCCAGAGAGAAAAGCAGCTGTAACCTGATCCTTCCATCTTGACATCCTCCCTCTCTCTATGTATAAGGTCTATACTGGCTGCCTACCTTTATGTACTGTATATATCTTGGTACATTATGTAAATTCATATATCATCAACAACAGTAAAACATCCTATTTGTCTCATCTTATTCCCCTCACTGTTCAAATCCTTGTAATTACCTAAACTAAAATGGGAATCAGTTTCCCCTCTGCGCCTTTCCAATATGTTTGATTTGCACAGCAGTGTGTCCCTGATGGAGGAAGTTAACATCTGATTGAAAAAACATTGCATGACCCATTCCGTACTGACGGCTAACCTGGAGGAGATGTCACCAGGCACATGCTCCTGGGCTGCCTATTCCTAAATCAGGTGTCAACTCCCTCCATCCAAGACTGCACAACGCACATTGTTTTAGTCTGGTCCTCTTTTTGTTGGGGTATAACAAGAAGATCTCGCAGTCAAACAAAAGATTCCAGAAGCATATTGACAAGGTAGAAAAAAAGGTCAAGTGTCTGAAAGAAAATGTCCATGAAAAAGCCAGAGGTGAGTCCACATTAGTGGCATGTTGTGGTTTTTAGGCTTCTGGTTGATAAATGCACAAGGCAACTGTCAAAGCATTTGAAAAGGGCACACAGAGGGAGGACTAGCAACACAATGCAGGTTGTCGCAGTGCGTCCCTAAACATTAATGAAACCTACAATCAAACACTTCTCTAATTCAGGGCATAACTGGAGAGTACTTTGACTTTAAATCTGGATAAAGCAAAGAGCACTCTTATGAATAACAACAACCGTCAACAAAGTGCACAGTGGAAGTGTCACTGCACCATTTGATTTTCCACCAAGTCACAGTGTAGTTTATGGATATATATGGTGCCAACCAGGTGATTACAATCCCTAGCTGCTGTGAAGCAATGAGAGCAGCTGCTGATAGAGCTCCATTAGAGCCACATAAACAGCCTTTGTTCTTATCTACAGAGTGAACACATGGGAATAGGTGATATATTGTGTATTTATTATCACTGCTGCTAAACGTGGGAGCACTCCTGTCACATACAGTATATGCAAATATTGACCTTATTGTACACTCACTGTAGTGTGTTATGATATTGCAGCTCAACATCAGCTAGACCAGGAGGTTAACTTGCAGGCTGTTTTTTGTTCACTCTACTTAGTTGTCTGATGTCTGAAAACACAGGCTTGGAATTTTGGCCTTGCATTGGAGAAGAATGTGATTACTTTTGTCGAAAAATTCATCGGTTAATTATAATTTTCTTTTGGAATGCTTTTAATACCTCCCCACAAGCACCTCTCCTTGAAATAGTTGCATTTACTGTGAGAAATAACTATGGCATTATTCTACCCAGGCAGACGTGAAAAGGTTTGCCAATCTGCAAACCACCTGCAGCTTATGTCCCTGGATCAAAGTGTGTTCTACATACATACAGTTGAAGTCGGAAGTTTGCTTCGAAAATTCCAGAAAAGGATGTCATGGCTTTAAAAGCTTCTGATAGGCTGACTGACATCATTTCAGTAAATTGGAGGTGTACCTGTGGATGTATTTCAAGGCCTACCTTCAAACGCAGTGCCTCTTCGCTTGACATCATGGGAAAATCAAAAGAAATCAAAAGAAAAATTGTAGACCTCCACATGTCTGGTTCATCCTTGGGGGCAATTTCCAAATGCCTGAAGGTACCACGTTCATCTGTAGAAACAATAGGTCGCAAGTATAAACACCATGGGACCAAGCAGCCGTCATACCGCTCAGGAAGGAGACGCGTTCTGTCTCCTAGAGATGAACGTACTTTGGTGCGAAAAGTGCAAATCAATCCCAGAACAACAGCAAAGGACCTTGTGAAGAGGCTGAAGGAAACAGGTACAAAAGTATCTATATCACAGTAAAACAAGTCCTATAACGACATAACCTCAAAGGCCACTCAGCAAGGAAGAAGCCACTGCTCAAAAACCGCAATAAAAAAGCCAGACTATGGTTTGCAACTGCATATGGAGACAAAGATTGTACTTTGGTCCTCTGGTCTGGTCTGATTAAACAAAAATAGAACTGTTTGGCCATAATGACCATCTTTATGTTTGGAGGAAAAAGGGGGAGGCTTGCCAGCTGAAGAACACCATCCCAACCGTGAAGCACGGGGGTGGCAGCATCATGTTGTGGGGGTGCTTTGCTGCAGGAGGGTCTGGTGCACTTCACAAAATAGATGGCATCATGAGGTAGGAAAATTACGTGGATATATTGAAGCAACATCTCAAGACATCAGTCAGAAAGTTAAAGCTTGGTAGCAAATGGGTCTTCCAAATGGACAATGACCGCAAGCATACTTCCAAAGTTTTGGAAAAATGGCTTAAGGACAACTAAGTCAAGGCATTGGAGTGGCCATCACAAAGCCCTGACCTCAATCCTATAGAAAATGTGTGGGCAGAACTGAAAAGGCGTGTGCGAGCAAGGAGGAGCAAACCTGACTCAGTTACACCACCTCTCTCAGGAGGAATGGGCCAAAATTCACCCAACTTATTGTGGGAAACACGAAACGTTTGACACAAGTTAAACAATTTAAAGGCAATGCTACCAAATACTAATTGAGTGTATGTAAACTTCTGACCCACTGGGAATGTGATGAAAGAAATAAAAGCTGAAATAAATCATTCTCTCTACTATTATTCAGACATTTCACATTCTTAAAATGAAGTGGTGATTCTAACTGACCTAAGACAGGACATTTTTACTAGGATTAAATGTCAGGATTGTGAAAAACTGAGTTTAAATGTATTTGGCTAAGGTGTATGTAAACTTCCGACTTCAACTGTAACAGCCCCTGCCTAACTAACTAAGGATGGCACACACCTGTTGCCATGTCCAAAAATGTACAGCAATCTATGCGTTTACTTTGATTACCTTGAACCTTATCACATCAGTCAACAACAGTCAATAAATAAACAACAGTTGTTTCATGAAATATATAGGTAACTAAGGATGGGAAAATGTACTACCCTAGGACTTACTTATGAATAATGTATAGTATTCATTATTCATCTGGACTCATCATGGGATTTTTTCTTATCCTCCGTTGGAGAGATAGGGAGTATGGGAGGGAGAGAGAGAAAGAGAAAAAGAAATAGAGAGCAAGACCTCTAGTTATGAATGACATGAAAGGGTCTCTATCGCTAAATGCTATTAGACTAAGATCTGTAGGGTCTCTGTCAATCCTTTTTACAGGCACTCCGTTGCCCACTAATAGCATTGACAAGATTCCCCAGTTACCAAATACTTCTGGAACAATGGGGGCCTACCATGTACCATGTAGCTGTAGAGTTTCAGTACACATGATGAACCAAAGGGCACAAGCACAACAGTGCTTCATTCTTTCTCTCTGTTCCTATCCCCCTCTGCCCACGTGTCTACCTGTCTCCTTTCTACAGTGCACTCCACACTCCAGCCCTGCGCTCCACTGTGGCTCGGATGACAAGGCTTCAGATTCACACAGCTCATTATCAGCTCGACCCAGGCCAGACCTACCGTTGGAAATACCAGCTGCCTAAGTGACCAGGGCCACTGCACAGAAGACAGAGGCAGAGAAAAAGGACAATGAATGATGGATGGTGTGGAGAGAAAGGGAAAAGAGAAGGAGGTGGAGACAGATGGACAGAGAGAGATAGAGGGATGAGCGGAGGGTGGAGGCTGGCGTCAGAGGGAGATGGCTCCTACTGACACGGCCACAGGAGCTCTGGTTTCGCCTGATTAGATTACTCTCCTATTTTGGGGATTTCCTCTTTTTTTCCAGGGGGACTTTTTGTAATATGACAGCCAAAAGAGAAATGAGATCTTTCCATGGCAAAGGACAGAGAGTTTAGAGGAGACAGAGAGGTCATGTAGGAGGAGAAGAGGGTAAAATAAGAGTTCAGGAGGATAAGACACGTTGAGACAGGAAAAATATGACAGAGCAGTGAAGTGAGGAGGAACACCTTGATGAGACAGAGAAAATATGGACAGATTGGTGAAGTGAGGAGGAAGGGAAAAGAGGAAGGGAGATACCGTGGGATGGTATTAGAGAACTGTTCACAGAGGAGAGGATTGAGAGCAGAGGAGAGGAGCGCTAGACCAGGAAATAATGAGATGAGAAGAAGGTGTGAAGGAATGACGATGAGTAAGGACAATGACTGATAGAAAAGACAGGGAGACTGGCATTAACTAGCTGGTGTACACAGCAGGACATCCACCTCTGACAATGAAATATTATTTTCACACACTTTCACAAGTTTACAACGTACAATTACTCATGAGTCATATACTGTAGTTTAAATGCTGAGGTCAAGTTTCAGATGAAGGTTTTGTATTTCATTAGACCAACTTAAAGCTGTCTTCACTTTCTAACAAAATATAACACAGAATATAACTAAGAAGCACTGAATCGGAAGCATAACAATGAACTAGAGCTACCACACAGCTTACGTTTCAGTATGCAACTGTGTGGGCAAAAATAATAAAAGAAGCATTGTCCTCGCATGCAACCAAACAAACCCCTCAGCCTTTCAATGCCTATGTTCGGATGGGCTAACAGAATCAGTGTGAGGAGACTCCATCTGTTCTTGGCTGCTGCCCGCTCTGCCCTCCCACTGTCTGTCTGAAGTGTTCATCTCCGTTGTTTGTGTGCTCTGGTCCAACTCATAGTGATTGAGGAGAGAAGGATGGACATTTGTAAAGAGAGGTCAGCCAAGGAGATTAAAGGAAAAAGAGGGAGCAGGCGGGCAGTAATGGAGGACAGATGGAGGGAATAAAAGGGAAATGGGGAAGCAGGGTGAAAGAGGGAAGGATAGAGGAGTGCAGAGCAAACAACCTGGGTACTTACCTGATGAGATGTCCCTGATGACTTATGTCACCTCCTCAAGTATGTGTTCTCTTCCAATGATTCAACGTATTTGTTCTTGCTGTTACCTTTGACTTGGTGTCAAGCGCCTTTCACTGTCTCCTGTGACCTCACACATAATCTCACTCTCTGACCCCTCTGTGACCAACCAAAGAAACATCAGATCAACAGCCCAACCCTTCAAATTCCCTTCAAGTCCCAATAAACAGAGGTTGCTATGACTTGGCATCTGTCTTCAGGTCCCTCACAAAGGACTGGGACAGAAGGGGTGATGACATCCTGCTACGAGCTTTGAGACCACCATCTTCTATATCGGCCATTAGTAATGTCAAACACTAGTGCAAACCCACAAGTCTGGGTAAACACACGTAACCTTATGGTTTAGTCAGTGAGGTGTATGTGTTTGGGGGGAGGGGGGTACTGGCACACGAAACACAATGGAAGCCTTCCTCAGGAAGTAAAACGGTGATTCAATGATTTAATTTAGAAATGTTCAGCAAGGGGACTACCTCCTCCAGAATGCATAACACAGGGGAAAAGGTCAAAAATAATTTGATTTTGTGTGGTCATAAAGATGTTCTTTTATGATTAATTTGCTTTTAAAAGACAATGATGTCACCAGATTGACTCAGATACTGACATTCCATTAAGAGATACCAAGGACTCGGTGATCAATTCTTTTTTTTTTTTTTACTGAACTGGACACAATTAAATTAATTTGAATGGATTTGAGGGACACATTCATTTGCAGTGTCCGGGAATGTGTTTGCTCGAAGTCGAACGTGAAGATGAATTTTCTTCCGCTACAGACCTTGGCTTGACTACAAACCAGCTGCCAGTGGAGATGAAGAAGGCTGTTCAATAACAATGTTGGCATTTTTTGTTTCTTTTTGATGCTCTTTCTTTCTTTTCCAAGATCTTGCAGAGACGTGGAGAGGAAACATCTGCTTCTCTTCAAAAGGCCAAATGACACAACCATGGCCTGCTAATTGATCCTTTCCATTTAATATTTTCCCTGCTTTGAGGAGATTTCTGTTTTTGGCAAAACTTCCCCACAAAGGACATGTCCACAGTTATAAAGCCTATTCCCACCTTATAACATCTAACATAAATGGTAACTATAGTGTAAACCAGTGGAGGCTCCTCAGAGGAGGAAGGGGAGGACCATGCTCCTCAGTGAATTTCATAAAAATAAAAATAGTGAAACATTAAAAAAGCGATCCTTTTTAGACAAAATATATTCGCATGTCACCAAATAATTGATAAAAATACACTGTTTTGCAATGAAGGTCTACAGTAGCCTCAACATCACTCTGTAGGGTAGCAATGTCATTGGTGTAGAGAGGAGTAGGCAGGAGGCAGTTGCAGGTTTAGAACTACTGAATTTATTTAAGCACCATAGATCAAAGCGGGACGAAACCCAAGCGCTGTTGTGCTCAAAATATATCTTCACAAACAAAAATATAAAGTACTCAGGAAATAGTAGGAGAGATTCCTCTCAGGAAAACAAGTAACATTTACAATGAAAGATAAAGACAAATGGCAGAGGGTGTATATATACAGTGATAGAGTGGGGATTGGAACCAGGTGTGTGTAATGATGACGAGACAAGTCCGGGGTTGATGAGTGAAGCGCATTTGACTGCAGTAGGTTCGGCAGCAGCTAGAAGGCCGGCGACGCCGAACGCCTTAGATGGACAAGAGGGCGAGCCAAAGTGAAGGCTGGTGTGATAAGCACCATGGTGTAGCTGGAGGACAACTAGTTTCCGTCCTCCTCTGGGTACATTGACTTCAATACAAAACCTAAGAGGCTGGTGGTTCTCACCCCCTTACATAGACTTACACAGAATTTTGACAACTTCAGGAGGACGTCGTCCAACCTATCAGAGCTCTTGCAGCATGAAATGACATGTTGTCCATCCAATCAAAGGATCAGATAATTAATCTAGTATGGAAAGTATAAGCTACAGCTAGCTAGCACTGCAATGTTTAAAATGTGGTGAGTAGTTGACTCAAAGAGAGAGAAAGACAATAGTTGAACCGTTTTGAACAAATTAATTTCTTAAAAAATGAAGGAGAAGCAAGAGAGAGAGAGAGAGAGAGAAAGAGAGCATGATTGTAGCGGGTTTACTAAGGCGTTAGTTCTAGTAGCTATGTTGTCTTGACGTTAGCTAATATGGTGACAATGATGTAGGCTGTGTGTAGCGGTTAGCAGTTATGTTATGAAAGTTTGACTTGGAAAAGTTGTTTTGCCTAGTCACAGACAGCTGATGTGTTGTGCATTGAAGTCCAGAATGGAAGGAAAAAGCTTAGAGGAGGAGAGAGCATAGATGCGATAAGGAATAATCCAACGATCAAAGGGATCATGCTGTATGTATGTGGCTGCTATGAAAGTGAATTGTGTTTGTCGTGATTAGGAGTGTATTCATTCCGCCGATTCTGTTGAAAAACGCTTCTTAAACGGAAGCAAATGGAACGAAACAGGAATAAACATACCAGAATTTGTCCAACAGAAACTCTCGCTTGCAACTGTTGGAATAATGATTACACCCTAGATCAGCTAGACAGGCAAGATTATCTGTCACATTGATTACAAACATTTCTCTCGACCTGTGTGTCCACCTAAGTTGTAAACTTTCATTCATAGGCTAGGTTGTAGCAACCTCAAGATGGGTATAGGGAAAATTTGAGTATCATGTAGTAGCCTAAACCTATCAACGTTACATTGAGCTGGTTGAATGGAATATGAATGACAGTCATCTAATGTACTTTAATAGAAATACGGCCATGCTCATTAAAAAAAAGAATCGTCCTCCCTCATGT
The DNA here is from genome assembly GCF_034236695.1 of Oncorhynchus nerka. Classification (NCBI taxonomy): domain Eukaryota; kingdom Metazoa; phylum Chordata; class Actinopteri; order Salmoniformes; family Salmonidae; genus Oncorhynchus; species Oncorhynchus nerka. Next base: position 38,311,631 of record NC_088409.1, on the reverse strand, counting down.
TAAAAGGCACTGACCGCCACTTGTGGAAACCTACACTATACTGTAAATACAATAGTAGTGGATTCGGCCAGCCCCGTTGATGACAGCTGTATAAAATCGAGCACACTGTCATGCAATCTCCATAGACAAACATTGGCAGTAGAATGGCCTTACTGAAGAGCTCAGTGACTTTCAACGTGGCACTGTCATAGGATGTCACCTTTCCAACAAGTCAGTTCGTCAAATTTCTTCCCTGCTAGAGCTGCCCCAGTCGACTGTAAGTGCTGTTATTGTGAAGTGGATACTTCTAGGAGCAACAATGACTCATCTGTGAAGTGGTAGACCACACAAGCACACAGAATGGGACTGGCGAGTGCTGAAGCGAGCAGGGCGTAAAAATCATATGTCCTTGGTTGCAACACTCACGACCAAGTTCCAAACTGCCTCTGGAAGCAATGTCAGCACAAGAACTGTTCGTTGGGAGCTTAATGAAATGGCTTTCATGGCCGAGAGCCGCACACGAGCTTAAGATAAACACGCACAATGCCAAGTGTCAGCTGGAGTGGTGTAAAGCTCGTCACTATTGGACTCTGGAGCAATGGAAACTCGTCCTCTGCAGTGATGAATCACACTTCACCATCTGGCAGTCTGACGGACGAATCTGGGTTTGGCGGATGCCAGGAGAATGCTCCCTGCCCTGATGCATAGTGCCAATGGTAAAGTTTGTTGGAGGAGGAATAATGGTCCTGGGCTGCTTTTCATGGTTCGGCCTAGGCCCCTTAGTTCCGGTGAAGGGAAATATATACGTATATATATTTTTTTACCCTGTTTTCTCTCCAATTTCGTGGTATCCAATCGGTAGTTAAAGTCTTGTCTCATCGCTGTAACTCCCGTATGGACTCGGGAGAGGCGAAGGTCGAGAGCTGTGCGTCCTCTGAAACACAACCCAACCAAGCCGAACTGCTTCTTGACACAATGCCCACTTAACCCAGAAGCCAGCCGCACCAATGTGTCGGGGGAAACACTGTGCACCTGGCGACCGTGTCAGCATGCACTGCGCCCGGCCCGCCACAGGAGTCGCTAGTGCGTGATGGGACAAGGACATCCCTGCTGGCCAAACCCTCCCCCAACATGCCTGCTGGACAAACCCTCCCAGGGAAGACATTTGACGAACTAACTTGTTGGAAAGGATGCCACCTTTTCATCAAATCAGTTCAGGCAAATTTTTCCCTGCTAGAGCTGCTCCAGTCAACAGTAAGTGCTGTTATTGTGAAGTGGATACTTCTAGGAGTAACAACGACGAAATGGTAGATCACACAAGCAGACGAGGGCCCTGCTGGCCAAACCCTCCCCTAACCCGGATGACGCTAGGCCAATTGTGCACCGCCCCATGGGTCTCCAGGTCGCGGCCGGCTGTGACAGACCCTGGACTCGAACCCAGAATCTCTAGTGGTACAACTAGCACTGTGATGCATTGTCTTAGACCACTGCACCACTCAGGAGGCCGTGAAGGGAAATATTAACGCTACAGCATACAATAACATTTTAGACGATTCTGTGCTTTCAACTAGAGGTCGACCGATTATGATTTTTTTCAGTGCCGATTATTAGAGTACCGAAAAAAGCCGATACCGATTAATCAGCCGATTTTTATTTTATTTTTTTAAATGTATTTATTTTATTTCATATACTGTATATTTGTAATAATGACAATTACAACAATACTGAATGAACAATGAACACTTATTTGAACTTAATATAATACATTGAAAAAATCTATTTAGTCTCAAATAAATAATGAAACATGCTCAATTTGGTTTAAATAATACAAAAACACAGTGTTGGAGAAGAAAGTAAAAGTACAATATGTGCCATGTACAAAAGCTAGCGTTTAAGTTCCTTGCTCAGAACATGAGAACATATGAAATGGTGGTTCAATATTCCCAGTTCTTCAATATTCCCAGTTAAGAAGTATTAGGTTGTAGTTATAGGAATTATGACGCGTCGACTATTTCTCTCTATACCATTTGTATTTCATATTCCTTTGACTTTTGGATGTTCTAATAGGGACTTTAGTATTGCCAGCCTAATCTCGTGAGTTGATAGGCTTGAAGTCATAAACAGTGCAATGCTGGAAGCACAGTGAAGAGCTGCTGACAAACGCAGTAATGTTTGAATGAATGCTTACGAGCCTGCTGCTGCCTACCACCGCTCAGTCAGACTGCTCTATCAAATCATAGACTTAATTATAATATAATAAACACTGTTGGTCATTAATATGGTAAAATCTGGAAACTATAATTTTCGGTGAAATGCGGAACCATTCCGTATTTTATCGAACGCGAGGCAACCCTAAGTCTAAATATTGCTGTTACATTGCACAACCTTCAATGTTGTGTCAAAATTATGTAAAATTCTGGCAAATTAGTTCGCAAAGAGCCAGGTGGCCCAAACTGTTGCATATACCCTGGCTCTGCGTGCAATGAACGCAAGAGAAGTGACACAATTTCCCTAGTTAATATTGCCTGCTAACATGAACTTCTTTTAACTAAATATGCAGGTTTAAAAAATATATACTTCTGTGTATTGATTTTAAGAAAGGCATTGATGTTTATGGTTAGGTACATTCGTGTATTGATTGTGCTTTTTTCGCGAATGCGCTTTCGTTAAATCATCCCCCATTAAATCATTTACCGATGATAAATTAACAGGCACCGCATTGATCATATGCAACGCAGGACAAACTAGTTAACCTAGTAATATCATCAACCATGTGTAGTTAACTAGTGATTATGTTAAGATTGATTGTTTTATATAAGATAAGTTCAATGCTAGCTAGCAACTTATCTTGGCTCATTGCTGCACTCGCGTAACAGGTGGTCAGCCTGCCACGCAGTCTCCTCGTGGAATGCAATGTAATCGGCCATAATCGGCATCCAAAAATGGTGATTACCGATTGTTATGAAAACTTGAAATAGGCCTTAATTAATCGGCCATGCCGGTCGACCTCTACTTTCAACTTTGTGGCAATAGTTTGGGGAAGGCCCTTTCCTGTTTCAGCATGACAATGCATGCCCCCGTGCACAAAGCAAGGTCCATACATAAATGGTTTGTCGGGATTAGTGTGGAATAACTTAAATGGCCTGCACAGAGCCCTGACCTCAACACCATCAAACACCTTTGGGATGAATTGGAACGCCGACTGAGAGCCAGGTCCAATGCCCAACATCAGTGCCCAACCTCAATAGTGCTTGTGGCTAAATGGAAGAAAGTCTCTGCAACAATGTTCATAAGCTACTGGAAAGCCTTCCAATAAGAGTGGAGGATGTTATAGCAGCAAAGGGGGACTAACTCCATATTAATGCCTATAATTTATTTTACATTGAGTAGGTGTCCACATACTTTTGGTAATGTAGTTTACATGTCCAACAGGCATTTGAGAGCCATATGACTTCTTATGGCCTGCAACTAAATCAATGTCTTGTCTTGAAGAGCTCTTGAAGAGGTGTACATCTCATTTTAAAGGCACAAAGCACCCAATAGGTGACCCTCTGTCAATGGGGAGTATTGTTATATCGTGCTGGTTCTCTCTCATTCTGCCACAAATCACTCAATAATTAATCTACAGCGAAATTGCAAGGAAGACATTGAATGTGTTGTTGTTACAGAACTACCTCCTCAAAGGTGGAAACTGACAAGAGATCGTAAACCAGAGCTCAGAGTTAATCCAGTGACATGGAACATTTTGTCTTCACACAAATCTTTTGAAATTGTCTCTGTGACAAAACACAGACCACTGTAGTTACCAGAGACAGAGCACAGAGTTAGTGCTAGACTGAAAACATGTTCACACATGTTCCAAAAAAAAACTAGAACCTTTCGGACCCCTGTTTCAATGGAATAAAGATCCAGGTTATGAACTGAGGTGCATGGAATGGACTGACCGTTGTAGGTGCGGTTCCACATCCTCCTTGTTACGGTTTTCCCCACAGGTCTGTCCTCTGGAGAGGTCATGGTCTCGTTCAGGGCGTGGGTGTACAGCATCAGCCCGTCGTAGAACCCTCCGGAGATTATGTTCATCTGCAGGGAAGCAAAAGGAAATTGTAGAAAAGTTATTAAATCTATCATCACCTATTTTTTATGAGATCGCTTAGATCAACCATACCACACATGTATTAATAGTACATCTATTACCCTCATCCAATAGATATTATTTTCTATAATTAGAAAGCTACTGCGTATGTCTAGCTACAGTTGAAGTTGGAAGTTTAGATACACTTACGTTGGAGTCATTAAAACTCGATTTTCAACCACTCCAAAAATGTCTTGTTAACAAACTATAGTTTTATGGGGGCGGAGCTAGCATGTTGGAGTGAACGGCTGTGCGTGAGAGGCTCCTGCAACTTTTTTGCGAAATAATCTAATTTAACCTACTTTATGGCACTTTTTACAACAAACGTTTCTTTCTAATACAAGATTGTAACTTTTTATATGAAAATGCAGAGTAATAAGCGACCAAAGGACAATAAATCCACAGCGGAGGCCTACTCCCCACTAAACAACGAGACAGACATGGCGGGAGGCACATGCAACAACGTGACACTTACAGAACTTACCCGGGCTTTGGGGGAGCTACGTGTTGCTATAGCTGAGGATCTTAAGGCCACTATTGCTGAGCTGGACACCAAAATCGAGAGCGTCATTCGAACGGTCGCTTCGCATGGTCAGAGTATTGTGGACCTTGAGAAAGCTTCTGAATTCAACGCTGGTAGGATCGACGAGTTAGAGAAGCGATGCTCGTCCTTGCAGGATACTGTGCAGAGGCTTTCTGTGAAAGTGGTGGACCTGGAGGGCCGATCCAGACGTAATAACCTTCGCGTTGTTGGTCTGGCAGAGGGGATAGAGGCGGGCTCTCGCCCTACTGACTTCTTCGCCAAGCTATTGAAGGATGCAATGGGATCGGATGTTTTGGATTCGGATCCCCAGCTGGACCGCGCACATCGCTCCCTTGTCCCAGTGCCTGGACCGGGCCAACGTCCCGCCCAGTAATAATCTGTTGTCACAGTTTCAAGACCAAGGATCTTATCCTGCGTGAAGCTCGAATGAGGGGCAACCTGTCACATAAAGGGCATCCATTCCGTGTCTATGAGGATTATGCGCCCGATGTGGCAAAGCATCGCGCCGACTACAGAGATGTCATGACCAAACTCTACAAACTCCATCTTCGCCCAGCCTTACTCTTCCCTGCAAGACTAAGAATTACCCCGCCTTCCGGTGAGAAGATTTGGCTCTCCTCGGTTTTGGACGCAGAGAAGTTTATCCGGGGATATACACCAATCCCCGTACAGGTTAGAGTGCCTTGTTATTGCGTGTTAGGGTCTGCTCATGGACTCGAATCCATACTATACCATATTGGGTGAAAACATATTAAACGGGCTCAACAAGGGCTACAGAGCATGTAAGACGCTGAGCAGACCAATGGATGGCGGTCAGAGCTCTCATTTAACGTTAAATTCACTTTCATCCCGGCTGTGCTCAGCGATGCATATTTTTTACTTCCAGGTTTGATCACTGACACCTTCGGACGGATATACTTATATTCCCCCACTTTTGTTTTGTTTCGTTAGTTATTTTACAATCCTTACATCACTCTTACTACCATACCATTTACTTATTGCTTGCAGGGGACTGGGGGTGATGGTTGGGAGGGGGCAGACGCCTGGTTAGCAAGTTTATGTTTTGTGCCGTTCTGCCTTTGTCTGGCCGTGGGCCTCTCTCCCGACTAGAGTCCCACCAGCCCTCTGTAATGCTTATGTATGTGTAGGTGTGCGTAAATATAATTACTATTTGTACTTTATTACTATTTTCTCTTAGCATTTTAGTATTATGTATGTGTATATTTTAAATCAGTGTAGATTGTTATTCTGGGGTATGAATGTTTGTATGTGTATGTGTGCATATGGATGTATATACATATTCTTTAAATATATATTTTTATATATGATTTTTTTTGTGTGGGTATGTATACATACATGTATATGTATGGATGTGTGTGTATGTATATATATGTATATATAGGTATGTGTATGTATGTATGTATATATATGTGTGTGTGTGTGTGTATATGTGTGTATGTATGTGTGTATGTATGTATGTGTGTGTATGTATGTATGTATGTGTATGTATATGTATGTAAATGTATATGTATATGTATATGTATATATATATATAAGGTATATATTTTTACTAATTAAACTTTTTTTTTTTTATGGGGGGAACGTTTAATTTAACAAATCCTTGTTCCGATCTCCTGACCCACAGTATGTAAAGGTACGGCTGACTAGGTCGGTTGCGGATGGTTTATTTTTTGACCGGCAGTGCTTAGCAATATTATCTTGAGGCTATGTCTCTTTCTTATCTCTGGGATTGACCCAGGATGACGCTTAAATGTGCAATATGTTTAAGTTGCAACTTATTCGGTTTAGGTTTATTAGATGCTAACTGAACACTTAACTCGCGGGAGCCTCCTCAGTTCATATGTTAGTAGAAGTTCTAGGATAGTGAGAGGTGAACGTATAGTTGGGATTTTATTTTTGTTTTACCTCTTGTTCGAGGTCGCGCCGTGCTTTTTTGGCATCGGCCAGACAATGTGTTTATTATTTTTATTTTTCCTTTTTTTTCTCTCCTGTTTGTACATGCCTGTTAAATGTGGGTTGATGGGGGGTGTAAGTGTTGGGGAAATTAGGGGAACAGGGTGGGGAAGTAAAGGTGCTTGCAGGGGGGGAGGGGTGGGTTGGATACTGCTCGGGTGTAGGTGCTACATATGCTGATCGTGATGGTTTGGTGCACTTTCTTACCTTTCTATCAAGTTACATGGTATGCAGGCCACCATAGGAACTACAAACGAGAGGAGGGCGGGGCTTACATTCACTTCCTGGAATGTCAAGGGTTTAAACGAACCAATTAGGTCCTAGCCCACTTGAAAGCACTCTCGTCTGATATTATATTTTTGCAAGAAACCCATCTGAAGAATAACTCTCATAGCAGACTTAAGTGTAGGTGGGTGGGGCAAGTGTATCACTCTAACTTCTCTGCCAAAACGAGAGGCACAGCGATTCTGGTACGGAAAGGAATTCCCTTTCTACATAAAACCACTATTGCGGATAAAGAGGGTCGGTATGTGATCGCAATAGGAGAAATCCACTCTACCTCAGTAACTCTACTAAATATCTATGGGCCAAACATTGACAACCCCTCTTTTTTCAAAAGAGTCCTTGCCCTGATTCCAGATATCTCCCATACTAACCTGGTCATTGGAGGGGACCTTAACTGTGTGCTAGACCAATATTTGGATAGATCCTCTACCCGGCGAACCCCTACCTCCTATTCAAGCGAATTCTTGAACACCTACATAAAAAATTCAAACTTATTTGATATATGGAGGATCGCTAACCCTACGGGTAGGGAATACTCCTTTTACTCTCATGTTCACAAGGTTTACACTCGAATTGACTACTTTTTGTTGGATGCTAGACTACTCCCCTATACCTGTAATGTGAGGTATCATGATATTATAATCTCGGACCACAGTCCACTCACCTTCTCCCTGAGATTGGGTGACATTGTACCAAACGAGAGGGTCTGGAGGTTGAATCCTCAGCTCCTCACAGAACCAACATTCTGTGAATATCTTAAAGACCAAATTAAATTTTTCTTTGATACCAACGACAACACAGAGACCTCCCCAGCATTATTGTGGGAAACACTGAAGGCTTATCTGAGAGGCTGTATCATCTCCTTTCAGGCTGCCAGGAGTAGGCAAAACAGAGGAAAACTGGAAGAACTAGAGGGACAAATTCACTTACTGGATAGGGAGAATGCTAGCCACCCATCTATGGAGAAACATAAAAAAATTACCTCTTTAAAATTTGAATATAATCAGATTCTCTCAGCTAAAATTGCTAAATCTTTTCTCTATGCCAAGCAAAAATATTTTAAGTTTGGTGACAAACCACACAAATTACTCGCCAGACAACTTCGAAAAAATGTGAGTGACCGAATGATTCACAGGGTTAAATCTGCATCTGGGGAATTACTCTCTTCCCCCAAAGATATCAATGACAGATTCCGGCAGTTTTATGAGACTCTATATACATCTAAAGCGGATCCTAACCCCTTAATTATGCAAACATTTTTGGAGGACTGTAATCTTCCTGCCCTGAACCAGGAAGATTCTAACTTCCTGAATAAGGAAATATCTTGATGAAATCCGAGAAACAATTAAATCTCTAAAGAGTGGCAAGACCCCGGGCCCAGATGGATACCCTGGTGAATTCTATAAAACATTCAGCAACATGCTCTCCCCCTATCTGCACAAAATGTTGATTCAGGCCAATGAGGATGGAGCTCTCCCTTCTACTTTGGACGAAGCGTTCATTACAGTTATACATAAGAAGGGTAAAGATCCAGAAGAGGTAGGGTCATACAGACCAATATCTCTCCTTAATACAGACCAAAAGATTTTAGCAAAAACTCTGGCTAACTGGCTTAGCACTTTAATTGGCAAATTGGTCCATTCGGATCAGACCGGCTTTATCCCTAACAGAAACTCATTCTTCAATCTCAGGCGCCTCTTCAATATTATGTATTCTCAGAGGTTACCCAACATGGACCTTGCCGTCATATCTCTTGACGCCGAAAAGGCCTTTGACCAAGTTGAGTGGCCCTATCTATTCAAGGTCCTACAGAAATGTAATATTGGAGATAGGTTCATAAATTGGATCCAGCTTTTATATAGGAACCCCTGTGCCAGAATACTCACTAACCAATCATTGTCGCCCGATTTAACCTCAACAGGGGACAAGGCAGGGTTGTGCGCTGTCGCCTATGCTCTTCGCCCTAATTATCGAACCGCTCGCTCAGACGATTAGATCTCATGCAGCAATACACGGCTATAATACTAAAGATACTCTAAATAAGATCTCCCTATACGCAGATGACATCCTCCTCTATGTAGCAGAACCTCAGGCTAGTATCCCAGCTATTCTTGATGTGATCAATTTGTTTGGTACCTTCTCGGGATACAGAATAAATTGGAACAAGAGTGAATTAATGCCCATACGGTCGCAAAATACCTCCTGGCTAGAACATCTCCCATTTAAGTTATCTTCAGAAAAATTTACCTACCTAGGAATTGTAGTTACCAAACAATACTCCTTACTATTTAAAGAGAATTTCCCCTCTCTGATACAAAAACTCAAAGCAAACATACTATTTTGGAGAACTCTCCCCAATTTCTCTGCTCGGAAGAATTAATGCCATTAAAATGGTCTTCCTCCCACAACTGCTCTACCTATATCAGAACATCCCAGTATTCATACCTAAATCCTTTCATAAACAACTGGACTCAATTATCAATCCTTTCATCTGGGATTATAAAACACACAGGATAGGTAAAAACACCTCTGTAAATCCAAGATGGAAGGAGGATTGTCTCTCCCAAATTTTATATTTTATTACTGGGCCGCTAACCTCCGCATTGTTACGTTTCTGTTGGATGACGTACTCCCGGCACCCAGCTGGCTTAGTATGGAGCGTGAGGAGTGTCACCCCTTCTCTATTGGCGCTGTGATTTTGTCGCCTGTCAATCTGGAGATGTCACTTTATTGTAACAATCCTATAATACATAGCACAGTCCGAATCTGGAAGCAAATTAAAGTCCACTTTGAGCTCAGACCAATGTCATTCATGCTCCCTGTCGCCAGGAATCCCTCCTTTGCCCCTTCTAAACTTGATAACACCTTTGAGCGATGGGGAGAGTTGGGGATAAGTACCATAGGGGATTTATACATAGAAGGGACCTTTGCTTCCTTTGAGCTGCTGAGGGAAACTTATAATCTTCCCAGAAGTAATTTTTTCAGATACCTACAAATTAGAGACTACGTTAGAAAACACCTCCCAACATTTGGGAATGCCAAACCTTCCATGTTTGACGGATGCATAAAAATATGCCCCACCTCAGATAAACTGATATCGCGTCTATATGATGCTTTTCAATCTGTTAGCACACCTTCTACTGATGCCATCAAGGCAAAATGGGAGGAAGAACTAGGGACTGACATCTCAGTGGCAGACTGGGAAGAGAGCTTGGAGTATATCCACACATGCTCCATTAATTCCAGACATCGTCTCATACAATTCAAGGTATTACACAGATTACACTATTCCAAAACTAAACTGCATAGGATATTTCCTGACACATCCCCTACATGTGATAAATGTCAGGCTACGCAGGGTACACTACTCCACTGCTTTGCCCTATGCTCTAGCTTGCATGGTTATTGGTGTGGAATTTTTAGGATCCTCTCTGAAGTTTTGGAGACTTCAATAGATCCAGACCCGCTTCTGATAATCCTGGGAGTATCTGAGTCCCTAAACGGATTAACCAACCCCCAAAAACAACTAATCTCGTATGGTCTCATCTCGGCAAAAAAACTAATCTTGTTGTTTTGGAAAAGGAGGGAAGCGCCTCTACCAAATTATGGCTCAGTGAATTGGCAAACACTGTACACTTAGAAAGAATTAGATATATTCTGAACAATAAATGATCAACTTTTGATAAAATCTGGCAGCCTTTCCTCTCCTACTTGGACGAGTCGGCGCTGTGAATTTGTACTTATTAACGCACTCTCAATTGTAATATTTTAATCTACCTTTGGGCAGCGTGTGCTGGCCCTACCACCCGAGCAGTTGGGGGGGGGGAATAGGGGATGGGGGGGGTAGGGGGACATCTTCCCTCTTTCTTTCTACGTGTCCTTGTTTTGTATGTCGTGTTTTGTATTATTTGTTCTGCACCCAGAACTCTGGGTCTTGTTGTTCCTGTATGCTCTTTTATGTTTAGATAAGAATTGTATACTTGTCATGTATACCTATACACCATTCTTGTGTGTGTTTAATAAAAATATTTGAAACAACAAACTATAGTTTTGCCAAGTCAGTTAGTTTGTGCATGACCCAAGTAATTTTTCCAACAATTGTTTACAGACAGATTATTTCACTATCTATAAAACAAAAATAGAACTGTTTGGTCATAATGACCATTGTTATGTTTGGAGGAAAAAGGGGGGCGCTTGCAAGCCGAAGAACACCATCCCAAACGTGAAGCACGGGGGTGGCAGCATCATGTTGTGGGGGTGCTTTGCTGCAGGAGGGTCTGGTGCAAAATAGATGGCATCATGAGGTAGGAAAATGATGTGGATATATTGAAGAAACATCTCAAGACATCAGTCAGGAAGCTAAAGCTTGGTCGCAAATGGGTCTTCCAAATTAACAATGACCGCAAGCATACTTCCAAAGTTGTGGCAAAATGGCTTAAGGACAACTAAGTCAAGGTATTGGAGTGGCCATCACAAAACCCTGACCTCAATCCCATAGAAAAGTTGTGGACAGAACTGAAAAATCGTGTGCAAGCAATGCCCTGACCTCAATCCTATAGAAAATGTGTGGGCTGTCACGCCCTGACCTTAGAGATCCTTATTATTCTCTATGTTTGGTTAGGTCAGGGTGTGACTCGGGTGGGAAATTCTATGTTTTTTCTTAGTTTTTAGCCGAGTGTGGTTCCCAATCAGAGGCAGCTGTCTATCGTTGTCTCTGATTGGGGATCATACTTAGGCAGCCCTTTTTCCCACCATTAGGTTGTGGGATCTTGTTTTCTGTTTAGTTACTGTTGCCTGACAGAACTTTGCATTTTCGTTTTCGATTTTGTTATTTTGTTTGAGTGTTTTTTAAATTAAAATCATGAACACTTTCCACGCTGCGCCTTGGTCTACTCTTTCTACCACCAACGAGAGCCGTTACATGGGCAGAACTGAAAAGCGTGTGCGAGCAAGAAAGCCTACAAACCTGACTCAGTTACAGCAGCTCTGTCAGGAGGAATGGGCCACAATCCACCCAACTTATTGTGGGAAGCTTGTGGAAGGCTACCTGAAATGTTTGACCCAAGTTAAACAATTTAAAGGCAATGCTACCAAATACTAATTGAGTGTATGTAAACTTCTGACCCACTGGGAATGTGATGAAAGAAATAAAAGCTGAAATAAATCGTTCTCTCTACTATTATTCAGACATTTCACATTCTTAAAATAAAGTGGTGATCCTAACTGACCTAAGACAGGGAATTATTACAAGGATTAAATGTCAGGAATTGTGAAAAACTGAGTTTAAATGTATTTGGCTAAGGTGTATGTAAACTTCCGACTTCAACTGTATATTTGTGCCACTGCCATGGAGAACAGAACTTCTTCTGCTAACTACTTGTCTCTTCTACAAGCTTATCTACAGTGTAGAGTTAATACCACAAGTTAATACCACTTTCTATTTCTTTCAACGAAAACTATTTCCTATCATCTCCGTACCTATTTCTACCCCTTTATTAATTTCACAATTCTGCCTGAGAAACAATTTCCTCTTCTATCTCATCATCTCTCCAAACAATGGCCCCAAACCAAAAGAACTGTCCACATCAATCACAAAATGGAATATGAGGACAATAACCCACTCAAACAACTCACTCAGTTCAGTTGCATCAATTGGAAACGTACAGACACAATGTGCAGGCAGGGTGAATGAGGACCAGGTAGACCAGGGCAGAGCTCTCATGCTCTGTGCCTCTCCTCATCCTCCAGACTCAGACCTGTCTATTTATCACATTGACTGCACTTAGCTGTCTGCTACAAGTGATTCATCGGCTTGTGAGGGGTGCCAGACAGCCCTGTCTGAAACCAGGACCAATGGCGAGCCTCCCTTCATCCCGGAGATGGAATAGAAGCCCTGGCGTACAATTCTGGATTTGTGTGTGTCGAACAGGGAGGGCAGTTAGATGACGTGGTCTGTCAAGCTCTTTGTTTTTATTTTGCTTCCTAAATAGTCACTGACGCGAAAGCCCACGCATGCATGCAAGGACAGACACCTCCATCCGGAGTCAGAGATGAAAGATGGACTTGAATGCAGTCAATCTGCCATATTGAGGATAGGTGGATGTATCATGCCGATCTTTGTGAGTGTGTGTGTGTGTGTGTGTGTGTGTGTGTGTGTGTGTGTGTGTGTGTGCACATACGTGTATGTCTCTCTCATCTAAACAAGACACCAATGATTTAGCTGCAGAAGTGTGTAGAATATCATCATTGTGCACCTTTGTAGGGAACATAATAAGAAGATAAGCTCCACTAACTAAATCAGCTTTTTCTTCCAAAATAAATTGAATCAATTGTCCAAGCATTGCAGGCGAGCCAATTACGTATAAGCCTACTTATTGCAGCCTCTCCATCTTCACTTTCTACACACTCTCAGATGTGCAAACCCCAATGAACTAGTAATATTGTTAAATAAACGAGTACTGCTGCTAGCTAAATGAACTAGTACTACTGATAGTTCTTTGTATGTGTTTCTTCCCTGTCAGATGTGGCTCAATCAAATGTTCCATAATGAGATGTTCTATAAAATATGATAGCCCTACACTGAGTGTAGAAAACATTAGGAACACCTTTTTAATATTGAGTTGCACCACCTTTTGCCCTCAGAACAGCATCAATTTGTTGGGCATGAACACTACAAGATGTCGAAAGCGTTCCACAGGGGTGCTGGCCCATGTTGACTCCAATGCTCCCCACAGTTGTGTTAAGTTGGCTGGATGTCCTTTGGGTGGTGAACCTTTCTTGATACACAAGGAAAACTGTTGAGTGTGAAAAACCCAGCAGCGTTGCAGTTCTTGACACACTCAAACCAGTGCGCCTGGTACCTAATACCATACCCTGTTCAAAGGCACTTAATTATTTTGTATTGTCCATTCATCCTCTGAATGGCACACATACACAATCCATGTCTCAAGGCTTAAGAATCCTTCTTTAAACTGTCTCCTCCCCTTCATCTACACTGATTGAAGTGAATTTAACACGTGACATCAATAAGGGATCATAGCTTTTACCTAGATTCACCTGGTCAGCCGATGTCAAGTTAATAATGTTTTGTACTCTCAGTGTATAGATTATAATACAGAGCTTTATTTTGTGTAGTAGTCTTCATGCCTTAGCATAAGTATTCAACTTCATATTGCCTCAAGTCTGTGCCACATTGAGATCAAGTTCTGTCTCCTTTTATAAATACTCCTTTTGATCTCAGTTCTTTCTCTCTCTCTCTAAGAGAGACACACACACACACACACACACACACACACACACACACACACACACACACACACACACACAGTGCAGCCCCTTACCAGTGAGTCCTCCACCGTAAAGTTGAACATTCTCTTGGCATCTGTCTTCAGGTCCCTCACAAAATCTTTATATTCAGGGTTCTGGGGTTCTCTATAGGTCAGGATTTTCACACTCTGAGACAGACACAAAGAATAAAAGCGATTGTGATTCATAAGACAAAGGTTTCACTGAATTATACAGAATCGTACCACATGATGATTTCTACTAATGAATGAATGAACCACAGGTGTGAGAAACACCACTTCTGTGGTAGAAATTAACAGTATGTTCCTCTTTCCCAGGCTGTCCCTTTTATAAACAGGCAACTGTTATTAGAGCCTAGTTGCTCTATTATATGTTGTCAATACGACCAGTCATCCAGAACACATCCTCCAAAACACCCAATAACTTTCATCAAGTGATCTCATCTCCTCCCTCCCATTCCTACAGTCTGTGTAGATACAGGCCCAACCTCATTCAAGCAGAAAACTAAGGTCTGAGAAGGATAACTTGTAAAAACACAGCAGTGAGAGAAGTGTTCATACGTATGGGTTATGGCATTGGTTCCCAGACGATTAGAACCCACTTAAAATCCGATTCAACCTAAGAAATATGACCACGACCCACCAGTACAGTACGTGCATCAGTTACATTTTTAAACCTCTGGCCCATTTGTTTTGCTCTTTCAGGCTTTGTGAGATGAGACTAATATCAACACATTGACGGGATGTTACAAAACATATAGTCATGTTGCCTCTCTTCCCCTCGCTGTAGAGTCTGTTACTCACTAGGGAATTGAGAAGAAAATTAAAGTACTTCACAGTGAGAGAATGGAAAATAAACCAGATTAGATTTGTCATCTCATCTGCCTGGCAGCACACTTAACACCAATGACAGCCATGGGGAAACATAGGGATATCAAAATATGATTGCTTCAGGGCCTGCTGTGTAAGTCAGCGGAGAATACAGCACATACCTGTTTCCAAGGTAATGATGGGAATGAGATGAGGAATGAGATGATACACTTGACTCTGATCCAAGGCTTACCTGGAAGGCTTCCTTGGCGACAAGGTCGTCTTGGTCCCCTCTGGCCCAGGGTTGAGCATTCTGGGAGTCCAGGCTGTGTCCAAACATGTCAATGTAGAAGAAAACAAACTCCTCCTGAGGAAGGCCCGCCCGCCGGAAGTGAACCATCAGCTGCCTGAACGTGTCCGGAGAGCAACACACAAACACCACTACGGGTGCAGAGAGAGAGAGGGTTATAAAAAGAGAGTAAAGACAATAGGAGAGTAATGATAATTATTGCACATATGGTCAAATATGTTTTTTTTCTAGCAAAATACACAACAACCAAAGTCCTGAATTATAGACCTGTCTAATACATGTAGGAATAAGAACAATCTTATGTATTGTATTCAACAAGCATCTTAAAAACCATCCTTTAAACAGAGCATATCTGTAGGATCTTAATTTTATCACTCTTTTGTTGATGAGAATTTTCCTTCACAGCAGAAAACTTGTAGTGTATTCAAGGTTTAAAAAGGCTTCTAAAGTTTGTAATTTTCACTTCAAAATTTCAGAGTTGATTTGCCCTAAAATAAAATGAATCAACCTCTACAAAAAAAATCCATGAATTATAATCCACATAATAATTCACATTTCCAGTTGCTGCAGTGTTTTTTTCCTGCTGGTGCAAACTGTCTCAAATTAAGATCCTACATCTGTAACAATGTAACAGGTCTTCAATTTAGTTCAACCTGCAGGCCAATGTTGTGTGAGCAGAATGAGGAAGTCTTATATAGCAGGAAAATAATCCGGCAGCAACAGGAAATGTAAATTATTATGTGGATTAAAATTAATGGACAATTTTGTAGTCGTTGATACATTTTTCGTAAGGGATAATCAAGTCTGAAATTGTGGAAATTACAAACTTTAGAAACCTTTTTAATGCTCAAATACACTACAAGTTTAACATTTCCTGCAACAGGGTGATCAAATTAAGATCTTACATCTGTATGATGAGAAATAACACACTAAATGCATTTTAAACTAGCAAACACGGCAATTTTAAACTAGCAAACACGGCAATCCTTGGAACCAGGAGTTGTGCACTGCTTAGTCCAAGGGCTTATTGTGTCAACCACCCATTTACAATGCATAAGTGATCAATATCCTAATCGGATTGACCCTCCTACACCTTGGTGACTCAGTATACCAACCCAGTACAATGAGAGGATAGATGACCATCTATTTATTTTCCTTACACAACAGCCACTGGCCACATGACTAGGGTTGGAAAGGGTTGGCATCTTTATGGAATTTTGTGGAATTTTTCTGGGAATTCTGCTTAAATTCATCAAAAAAGTTAGCTAAAAACAGTGAACCTTTTTTGTTGGATACACAAAAGGAAATTCTAGGTCTTGTGGCATATTCTGGTTAAACTATCCCCAATTCAATAGATGTTCAACCCTCTGCATGCACAGTGCATTCTTCCATCACATGTACAGCTGATTCTCAAGATCTTGCACACTAATGAGATGCTATTGAGCCCACACTACTAAACTGTCTGAGCCAAGGGCAACATGCTTTCTGGTAAGTTTTGATTGCAATACTGAGAGGGGTGAATATATTTTATATGACATACTTGATTTTTTATTAACTAGTAAATAATAGCCTACAGTAAAGTGTGTTTAAATTAACATGTTTCCATACATGTTTCATTTTAAAACATTTATCGTACAAAGGAGTTGTTTAATCTAACTGCTTAACTATTTATCTGTACATGGAATTGTATGTTTTTTCAAATCTTTACAGGAAAATGCCACAGGCACTATCTGATGTGTGGAGACATTTCACTGCAGCTAATGTAGAAAGAAAAGCTGTGTACATTTGCACATATTGTGCCAAATCATATGTGAAGAATGCAACAAAGACGCAGAATCATCTGGCCAGGTGCATAAAGTTTCCTCAGCGCTCACAATAAGCAACCTCTGACAAAAGTCCCTCTACTTCTATTTGAGGTGAATATGATGAATCAGACACCTTATCGATAGCAACAGCTCATGGTCCTCCTGGAATCAGAAGTTTTTTTTACTCAATTGAGGAACTTAAGAGAAATGCTGATGAATGTCTTGCTCAAGCTGTGTATGTAACTGGTTCACCTCTGATTCTCACAGGCAATGTGTATTGGAAGAGATTTCTGAATGTTCTTCGCCCAGCATTCACCCCTCCTCCCAGACGTGCTTTAGCTACTAATTTGCTGGATGCAGAGTTCAACAGAGTTTAAGTGAAGGTCAAGCAAATCATAGAGAAAGCAGACTGTATTGCAGTCATC
The DNA here is from genome assembly GCF_034236695.1 of Oncorhynchus nerka. Lineage (NCBI taxonomy): Eukaryota > Metazoa > Chordata > Actinopteri > Salmoniformes > Salmonidae > Oncorhynchus > Oncorhynchus nerka. The sequence continues at coordinate 38,294,063 of NC_088409.1, read as the reverse complement.
TATGATGGTTGAATGTTTGTGGGCAAGGAATAATTAACTACATCATCTCCACCACTCAACCAGTATTCTACAAGAGCACAGACACAAGGGACAACAGACACATCGGTCTCTACATTGCAGATGAGCTGAAGGCAGTCATCAATGACCTTGGACCACAGAAGGTATTTGCACTGGTGACAGACAATGCTGCGAACATGAAGGCTGCTTGGTCTAAAGTGGAGGAGTCCTACCCTCACATCACACCCATTGGCTGTGCTGCTCAGGCATTGAGTCTGCCCCTCAAGGACATCAGGCACTGAAAACAATGGATACACTCTACAAGAGAGCCAAGGAAATGGTTAGGTATGTGAAGGGTCATCAAGTTATAGCAGCAATCCACCTCACCAAGCAAAGTGAAAAGAATAAGAGCACCACATTGAAGCTGCCCAGCAACACCCATTGGGGTGGTGTTGTCATCATGTTTGACAGTCTCCTGGAGGGGAAGGAGTCTCTCCAAGAAATGGCCATATCACAGTCTGCCGATATGGACAGCCCCATCAAGTGGATCCTCCTGGATGATGTATTTTGGGAGAGAGTGGTAAGCAGCCTGAAACTCCTGAAACCTATAGCAGTAGCCATTGCACGGATTGAAGGAGACAACGCCATCTTATCGGATGTTCAGACTCTGCCCTGCCCACTTCACTGTTGCTCCAAGCAGAGGAAACATCTGTTCTGAAATACATCATAAAGCGTGAAGACTTCTGCCTGAAGCCCAGTATGCTGGCAAGAACATGGTGTCATCAATACCGTGTCTCGCCACCTTGGCATGGATGAGGGCAAGGTTCTTGGCAGTCTGGCAAAGTAGACTTCCAAGCAAGGGCTTTGGGATGGATATGCAATATGGCAGTAGTGCCAACATATCTCAACAGCCACCTGGTGGAAGGGACTTTGTGGATCTGAGGCTCTTTCCTCTGTTGCTTCCATCGTCCTCCAAATCCCACTAACATCAGCCACCTCAGAGCCCAACTGGTCCTTGTTTAGGAACACACACACTAAAGTACACAACAGGCTGACCAATACAAGGGAACATTTGAGCAAATTTGAGGCATTTTGAGCCGTCCTCAACAAGGTTGGAAAGTGACAGTGAAGATGAGGCCTCAGAGTCCTATGTTCAAGAGGTGGACATTAAGGGAGAAAACTTGGAAGCCTGAGAGGAAGACAGCCAAAGCTTTAGCTTCTAGACTATCACTTTCCAGCTGTATGTTGAAAACATTTTTGGGAGATGCGATGGATCATTGGGATTCATTCAATATTCCCTTTTGTTGTTCCGTGAAATCATCCCATGTGAAGAGTCAACTCATTTAAATAAAGTTCCATTCGTAATTAAATCGTTTTTTTTTTTCTATTGGAAGGATTTAATAATTTGCAATTATGTCTACTTATGATAAGGTAAAAGGTTTATGCTTCTTTCTCCATACATGGTAAATATATCCAATGCAAAAAACATCTACATTGAAATGGTATTAATTTTCATACATTTCAGTTACTTCCCATATATTCCCGTTAATTCCCACAGAAAGTTTCCACCTCTGAATATTCCCCAAAATGTGCAACCCTACACATGACGTCTAGACAAACAGACAAACAAATAGACAAACAGACAGACCAACACCTAATAGGCACTTCAAATCATACTTTCTTCAAAGACGCACCAACTTCAGGTTTGTAAAGTCCATCAAGTAAAGAATCATTAAAAAAAAAATGGTTTATGTACCACGGATGTCATATTATACCAATAAGCTCACTGGTCACCATAGCAGCACCCACTCATAGCACGCGCTCCAGCAGGTATATCTCATTGGTCACCCCCAAAGCCAATTCCTCCTTTGGTCGTCTTTCCTTCCAGTTCTCTGCTGCCAATGACTGGAACGAACTGCAAAAATCTCTGAAGCTGGAGACTCATATCTCCCTCACTAGCTTTAAGCACCAGCTGTCAGAGCAGCTCACAGATCACTGCACCTGTACATAGCCCATCTGCAAACAGCCCATCTATCTACCTACCTCATCCCCATACTGTATTTATTTATCTTGCTCCTTTGCACCCCAGTATCTCTACTTGCACATTCATCTTCTGCACATCTACCATTCCAGTGTTTATTTGCTATATTGTAATTACTTCACCATCATGGCCTATTTATTGCCTTAACTCCCTTATCTTACCTCATTTGCACTCACTGTATATAGACTTTTTGTTTTCTTTTGTTCTACTGTATTATTGACTATCCATGTGTAATTCTGTGTTGTTGTATGTGTCGAATTGCTATGCTTTATCTTGAACAGGTCGCAGTTGCAAATGACAACTTGTTCTCAACTAGCCTACCTGGTTAAATAAAGGTGAAATTCAATTTTAAAAAATATAAAATAATAATGAGTCACCAGGCCTTTATGGAGATACAGAATCATCAGAAAGTATTCACACCCCTTTGCTTTTTACAAATTCTGTTGTGTTACAGCCTGAATTGAACCTTTATTAAATGTAGATTTTGTGTCACACACTATACCACATAATGTCAAAGTAGAATTTTGTTTGTAAAAACAAATGTCTTGTGTCAATAAGTATTCAACCCCTTTGTCATGGCAAGCCTAAATAAGGTCAGGAGTCAAAATAACAAACCGCATAATACGTTGCATGGACTCATTCCGTGTTCAATAGTGGTTAACACGATTTAACTACCCCATCTCTATACCCCACACATACAGATAATTGTACGGTCCTTCAATCGAGTAATGAATTTCAAGCACAGATTAAACCACAAACACCAAGGAGGTTTTCAATGCCTCGCAAAGAAGGGCACCGATTGGTAGAAGATGAAAGAAACGGAAGCTGAACATCCCTGTGAGCATGGTGAAGTTATTATTTAGGCTTTGAATGGTGTATCAATACACCCAGTCATTACAAAGATACAGGTGTCCTTCCTAACTCAGAGGACAAAAACCTATGGTGACTTTAAAACAGTTACAGAGTTGAATGGTTGTGATTCGAGAAAACTGAGGATGGATCAACAACACTGGAGTTACTCCACAATACTAACCTAAATGACAGAGTGAAAAGAAGGATGCCTGTACAGAATAAAAAATATTCCAAAACATGCATCCTGTTTGCAACAAGGCACTTAAGTAATACTGCAAAACATGTTTAGGGCAAATCTAACACAACACATCACTGACTACCACTATTCATATTTTCAAGCATGTTATGGGTATGTTTGTCATCTGCAAGGACTAGGAAGTTTTTTTAGGATAAAAAGAAACGGAATACAGCTATAAGCACAGGTAAAATCCTAGAGGAAAACTGGTTCAAGATGCTTACCAACAGACACAGGGAGACAAATTCACCTTTCAGCAGGACAATAACCTAAAACACAAGGCCAAATCTACACTAGAATTGCTTACCAAGGTGACATTGATGTTTCCTGAGTGGCCTGGTTACAGTTTCAACTTAAATTGTCTGGAAAATCTATGGCAAGAAAATGGCTGTCTAGCAAAGATCAACAATCAACTTGACAGAGCTTGAAAAATAAAATCAAGAAAAATCCAGGTATGCAAAGCTCTTAGAGGCTTACCCAAAAAGACTTCAACAAAGTATTGACTCAGGGGTGTGAATACTTACAGTACCAGTCCAAATGTACTCATTCAAGGGTTTTCTATATTTTTACTATTTTCTACATTGTAGAATAATAATGAAGACATCAAAACTATGAAATAACACATGGAATCATGTAGTAACCAAAAAAGGGTTTTGAGATTCTTCAAAGAAGCCACCCGTTGCCTTGATGACAGCTTTGCACACTCTTGGCATTCTCTCAACCAGCTTCACGAGGAATGCTTTTCCAACAGTCTTGAAGGAGTTCCCACATATGCTGAGCACTTGTTGGCTGCTTTTCCTTCACTCTGAAACTCATCCCAAACCATCTCAATTGGGTGAGGTCGGGTGATTGTGGAATCCAGGTCATTTGATGCAGCACTCCATCACTCTCCTTGGTCAAATAGCCCTTACACAGCCTGGAGCTGTGTTGGGTCATTGTCCTGTTGAAAAACAAATTATAGTCCCACTAAGTGCAAACCAGATGGGATGATGTATCGCTGCAGAATGCTGTGGTAACCATGCTGATTAAGTGTGCCTTGAATACTAAATAAATCACAGACAGTGTCACCAACAAAGCACCCCCACACCATCACACCTCCTCTTCCATGCTTGACGGTGGGAACCACACATGCAGAGATAATCCGTTCACCTACTCTGCATCTCACAAAGACACGGCAGTTGGAACCAAAAATCTAAAATTTGCACTCATCAGACCAAAGGACAGATTTCGCCCAAGAAAGTCTCTTCTTGCAATTCGACCATGAAGGCCTGATTCACGCAGTCTCCTCTGAACAGTTGATGTTGAGATGTGTCTGTTACTTGAACTCTGTGAGGTGCAATTTGAGGTGCAGTTAATTGCCGATTTCTGGGGTGCAGTTAACTCTAATGAACTTATCCTCCGCAGCAAATTAAAATTTTCAATAAGTTTGCTTAAATTTAAAAAAAATGTGTTCACTTTGTCATTATGGGGTATTGTGTGTAGATGGGTGAGAGAAAAAATATATTGAATCCATTATAAATTCAGGCTTTAACACAACAAAATGTGAAATAAATCAAGGGGTATGAATACTTTCTGAAGGTACTGTAAATAGGGCTAATGAGAGAAAGGAGGGGGGACACTCAATGTTAGTCCGCAGGCTAATTGTGCTGGGGTATAGTAGTGCCTGTGGCGGTGTGTCAGAGACAGTGATCTGAAACAGGGCTTTATTAGCTCTTTGATCAGCTCTGCTCCCAGCCAGAGGCTAACTACCTCGGTCAGACCCTTCATTAGCCTGGGTAATTACTGCAGGCTGCCAAGTACCTGGCACTGCCACGGCAGCACACATTAAGTGTGTGTGGATGTCAAAGCGTGTTCAGCATTCTCTGTGCGCCATTGTGTTAGTTTTGCCTGGTCCAAAAACAACCCTTAAGCCCTATACTCCATAAGCAGGTTGTGCTGCTGTGATCCTGTGTGGCCTGTTCTAGTACAGGTAGGTCTAGGCTGTTCTAGTCTAGTCTATTCTAACGTGTCAATGTAATAGTGTATTGTGTTCTGGGCTGGTCTAGTCTGATGGGTTATTGTGTTATGGTCTATTTAGGGTCTTATCTAGTTTATTGTGGTCTGGTCTGGCACCATGTGGCTTGGAAGAGTGGCACAGGAAGTCTCCAGGGACGTGATGACATTCCTGTAGCACGGACTTCCTGTCCTGGCGGCTCTATTGTTTCAGGGTTAAATGGCCCTGGTCAGGAAGTGAGCAGTGGAACCAAACCAACAAACCTAAGGAGACTAAAATGGATCTCCCGGGTCGCCCTGGGCTCAGGAGACTTATAAGTAGAAGGAGGGTCTGAGTGCCCTCCTCCTGGTGAGACTCCATCCATATCTGGATCCCCTACAAACAATGGCGCCACCAGTTGTTTGGTGCCACACTCAACTTGTAGTGGCACCAAGATATATAACATTTGGTGTAAGACAAGCTGTTGACACCCTTGATTTTCTTATGAATGCTGACCCAATGTGCAACATGAGTGGATGGAAACAAACCAGGATGGCATCACGGCTAGAGGAGTGTAGAGCGGTACAAGGGGGCAAAGCACAGGCCTGACCCCTGATCCCGGCACCAGGCGGAGCAAACACTGTGACTTTACATACCTTTCATGCCTGATAAGTGCACAGTCACACACACACTTCCACTATCATCTTCAGGCGGTCTGACATTTACTTTGAACTTCGAACCTCAGAAGAGCTGATGATGTAGTGGTTTCACTGTGGATAGCCCAGCTGATACCATAACGATAGGGTGAGAGAGCAAGAGTGAGGCGGAGATAGCGAATAGAATGTGTGTCACACATCACCACACCATCCTGTCTGATTTGTTTACCTTCACACAAGGTTAGCAGAAGGTGACATTGAGAGATAAGGAATAAGAACAGTTCTTACTTTTTCTATTTATTTCTCTCCCTCCACCTTCATTTTTTTTTCTTAACTTAATTCAGAGTCCACAGCCGCAGAGTAGCGACAGGCTGATGGACCATTATTATATATTTACACGTTTTAAAATGTTTTATTTAATAACTTAATTGGCTGTTATCGAGTCACGGATGTATGTTCGCCACGTTGAATTCTGTATCCCTCTTTACTCTGTCTCTCACTACCCCACACAACTTCTTCCTTTCCTATAAATTGGTAAGTGATAACATAATCAATCCCTCTGTGTCAGTGTAATCTCCCAAAACATTCCAGAGAAACAAAGACACTTGATTAAGTCTTTGAATTACTGTGATGTAGGACCTGTCAACTTCCTCCTGAACACACAGACAATTCCGCAGTCAAGTGACAGAGACAGCAGACTTCCATGGTTCTTGATTAAACATTACATTATCTTGTTGCATTACAATTACAAATTGCGATATGCAAACAGTGGAAGTGAATCCCAATTAATATTGTTATGCGGGATATTACTTAGAAACATTGCTGCTAGGCATACCTATTGGGATCTTTGGATGATAGCAAGAAGACCAGTGTATGGGGACCCGAAGCTGGCAAAATAAATGAGAATGATGTAACAGTATGTACCAGTATGTCACTGTGTACTTCACTCCAAACAACCCCTCTATGTGTCCATGCAGTCACCATCTCACTGGGAAAAAACTGGTTGAATCAAATCAAATCAAATGTATTTACATAGCCCTTCGTACATCAGCTGATATCTCAAAGTGCTGTACAGAAACCCAGCCTAAAACCCCAACGTTGTTTTTCATTTCAACAAACAACTTAGAAGTATTTCGGGAATGTTTGTCTTTTTTCACCCAATCTTTTCCCTCCCTGGAAACTAATGGTCCCCACCAATGGTAGAGAAGTCTGTAGATTTGTCCCCAGCATGGAATTACTAGCCATGACTAAACTACAATTCAGTGTCTAGTTTAGAGCTGTGCTCTCTTATCTAAACACCAAAAGGGTTCTTTGGCCGTCCCCGTAGGATAACCTTTTCTTGGTTCCATATAGAAACCTTTCTGGATTCAAAAATATTCTACAAGGAACCAAAAGGGTTCTTCAAAAGGTTATTCTATGGGGACAACAGAAGAACTGTCACGACTTCCGCCGAAGTCGGTGTCTCTTCTTGTTCGGGCGGCGCTCGGCGTCGCTGGTCTACTAGCCATCGCCGATCCACTTCTCTTTTTCCTTTGGTTTGGTCTTTGTTTTCACACACCTGTTTCCATTTCACAATTATTTGTTCCTGTATTTAAACCCTCTGTTTCCCCCACGGTGTTGTGCGGGATTATTACATGTTCAGTTAGGCTTAGTTTGATGGCTGGTTTTTTGACGGGTGCTGTGTTCACCCGTGCGTTACCGTTTTGGTCAAGTGTAATTGTTACCTTGTGCCTTGTTGAGTAAAGTACGTTGCTCACTCAGTCTGCTCTCCTGCGTCTGACTTCATGCACCAGCTACACTCACCATCTGACAAGAACCCTTTTAGGTTCTAGATAGCACCTTTTTTTCTAAGAGTGAAAATCCAACATCATACAGAAAACATCCAATTATACAATGTCTAACTATAAAAAGCTTTGTTAAATGTTAAATTGGCATAGGAGTGTGTTCAAAGCTGAACCATTACGGCAGAAGCAGCCTCCGTCCCTCCCGGGACTCCAGACTCCACCTGTGATGAACAGCAGGCCTAAACTCACCAAGATAACTAAACGTGTGTGTTGACTCATCTGTGTGTATTCATGCAAACCAACAAATCTAAAAACCAACCAAAACCATCATCACTACGATCTCCCCCAGGCTCTAAGGCCTACATGTCTGGCTCCCCTCCTTCTCCTTGCCTCTCCAGGATTCCAGAATATACATTTTTAACTGAAGCCAGATGGACGGGGCCGGGGGGGCTAAGGGGGAGAAAAGGGAAAGGCAAGGCCTTGTGGGTAGTTAGGTTCAGCATGGGCACCTTCTGCCTCGGCAACCATAGCGTTAGGAGGAGGTGAGATGGAAGCTCCAGGGTCTTGCGTCACCCCTTTTGAGAAGTCCAAGCTATGGGGTGAAGGAGTCATGTCGAGGCAAGGGTGATGTCAACAACCCTCTTAACACTGTGTTAACAAGCTCAACTGCCAAAACTCTCTCGCTCATCAACACTTTCTACAAAGATCTGCCACCATGAAAGGTAATTGAAAAATCCCCCCTCCCTTTCACAGGTAGTGTGATGTTCTTGGAACTGTGTATAGACATTTCAAATCAAATCAAAGTTTATTTGTCACGTGCGCTGAATACAACAGGTGTAGACCTTACAGTGAAATGCTTACTTACAGGCTCTAACCAATAGTGCAAAAAGGTAAAAAAGGTATTATGTGAACAATAGGTAGGTAAAGAAATGAAACAACAGTAAAAAGACAGGCTATATAGAGTAGCGAGGCTATAGAAGTAGAGAGGCTACATACAGACACCGGTTAGTCAGGCTGATTGAGGTAGTATGTACATGTAGATATGGTTAAAGTGACTATGCATATATGATGAACAGAGAGTAGCAGTAGCGAAAAAAATACATTTCTTTATAGACAGGAAATCCCATTGGGATGAATTGAGTGCTCCTATCTCGTCAAGCAATTGGATGCTGTATAATTCCTCAACTAATGATTAACAAGCCATGCTTTGCTTTTGGATACGCAGTGCATAGTTTTGCTACTCGCATACTGTACTCTCACTAACCTATAGAAGTTATGTAATCACTGGGCATGTGGGTGTGTGTAGTGAAAAGGAAAATAACTCAGCCTTTCTTTGATTCGGCTTTCTTTGGAAGTGATTATCTTTACTGTATGGCTTTGACAGTAGATAGAGTTTCTCATCAATAAGATGAATGGGACTGATACTGAACCACCCGTGGAGCTACACCGTCCTTGATTAAAACAGCCTGTTCCAAAATAGAACTGATTAGCATACCAAGGTGGGGGTGAGGAGAGCAAAGAGAAGGGCAAGGTAGAGGTGTGGCAGAGAGGGGGTGGCAAGGGGAGAGCTGTGTCCACATGGGGTCCATCATTTAGTGATACATTTCACCTTTGCTCAAATATATTTGCTAATATCAAAGTCCAAATGAAAAGTCACTTTCACACTTTTTCTATGTCACCCCAGAAACTCTAAATTCAGGTCAGGACTGTGTTGATAAACACCCCACTCACATGATTCCATGGCTTGTGTAACTAAACGAGAATCTTTCATAATACCAGGTATTGTGCAAAAAGGTTACAACATTGATAAATGTATGGTTGTGTTCTGTCCAACCATTTCAGCAAAGTAGATAAAAAATTCAGACTTTGCCAAATGTTTTTGGCTGTTGCTCTTTTTTAGCGTAGTCAATTGGGTTGGTTGATAATGGTGGCAGACACACACACACACACACACACACACACACACACACACACACACAATGCGGGGAAGATTACTACTCCAGATGTTAAAAACAGCTAACCAAACAGAGCTGTCCTGAAATAAACTGTGCTCCTTCCACACACAGCATTCATTTATCGATTAGTCTATGTAGGCCAACCTCCTCAGAGGAGAACTACTCCTACTGGAGCGTATGTGAAATGGCGTTCAATTAGTGATGTGGAGCAATAGGTAACAATGCCTCCTGGGTGACAGTTGTCGATGTGTTCATAGAGTCCCTGGTTTGAGGAGATGGACGGAAGCAACACTGTTACACTACCATCACAGAGACAGAGCTTTGTTACTCCCAGAAACACAATTTCTGACAGGAAACAACATTAACAAGCCTACTCCCTAAGTTTGTTTTACTCACTGCTTTAGCACACTCTGCTAACCCGGATGTCTTAGCCGTGTCTGAATCCTTGAATCTGTCAAAAGACAGAACTGCCAAAGGGGGCGGTGTTGCAATCTACTGCAAAGATAGCATGCAGAGTTCTGTATTACTATCTAAGTCTGTACCCAAACAATTCGAGCTTCTACCTCTAAAGATTCACCTTTCCAGAAACAAGACCTCCCTCTGCCCCCAGCTGTGCCCTAGATACCATATGTGAATTGATTGCCCCCCCATCTATCTTCTGAGCCCGTACTACTAGGTGACCTAAACTGGGACATGCTTAACACCCCGGCCATCCTACAATCCAAGCTTGATGCCCTCAATCTCACACAAATTATCAATGAACCTACCAGGTACAACTCCAAATCCTTAAACACGGGCACCCTCATAGATGTCATCCTAACTAAGTCGCCCTCCAAATACACCTCTGCTGTTTTCAATCAAGATCTCAGCGATCACTACCTCATTGCCTGCATCCATAATGGGTCTGCGACCAAACAACCACCCCTCATCACTGTCAAACGCTCCCTAAAACCCTTCTGCAAGCAGGCCTTTCTAATTGACCTGGCCTGGGTATCCTGGAATGACACTGACCTCATCACGTCAGTAGATGATGCCTGGCTATTCTTTAAAAGTGCCTTCCTCACCATCGTAAATAAGCATGCCCCATTCAAAAAAATGTAGAACTAGGAATAGATATAGTCCTTGGTTCACTCCAGACCTGTCTGCCCTTGACCAGCACAAAAACATCCTGATGCATTAGCATCGATCAGCCCCCGTGATATGCAACTTTTCAGGTAATATGGAACAAATATACACAGGAAGTTAGGAAAGCTAAGGCTAGCTTTTTCAAACAGAAATTTGCATCCTGTAGTACCAACTCAAAAAAGTTCTGGGATACTTGTAAAGTCCTCCCAGCTGCCCACTGCTCTCAGGCTAGAAAACACTGTCACCACTGATAAATCCACTATAATTGAGAATTTCAATAAGCATTTCTCTACGGCTGGCCATGCTTTCCAATTGGCTACCCCTAACCCGGTCAACTGCCCGGCACCTTCCACAGCAACCCGCCAAAGCCCCCACCATTTCTCCTTTACCAAAATCCAGATAGCTGATGTTCTGAAAGAGCTGCAAAATCTGGACCCCTACAAATCAGCCGGGCTAGACAATCTGGACCCTCTCTTTCTAAAACTATCTGCCGAAATTGTTGCAACCCCTATTACTAGCCTGTTCAACCTCTGTTTCGTATCATTTGAGATTCCCAAAGATTGGAAATCTGCCACGGTCATCCCCCTCTTCAAAGGGGGAGGCACTCTAGACCCAAACTGCTACAGACCTATATCTATCCTACACTGTCTTTCTAAGGCCTTTGAAAGCCAAGTTAACAAACAGATTACCGACCATTTCGAATCCCACCGTACCTTCTCCGCTATGCAATCTGGTTTCAGAGCTGGTCATGGGTGCACCTCAGCCACGCTCAAGGTCCTAAATGATATCTTAATAGCCATCGATAAGAAACAATACTGTGCAGCAGTATTCATCGACCCGGCCAAGGCTTCATACTCTGTCTATCACCACATTCTTATTGGCAGACTCAACAGCCTTGGTTTCTCAAATGATTACCTCGCCTGGTTTACCAACTACTTACTGTATCTGATAGAGTTCAGTGTGTCAATTCGGAGGGCCTGTTGTCCGGACCTCTGGCAGTCTCTATGGGGGTAATACAGGGTTCAATCCTCGGGCCGACTCTCTTCTCTGTATACATCAATGATGTTGCTCTTGCTGGTGGTGATCCTCTGATACACCTCTACGCAGACGACACACACCATTCTGTATACTTCTGGATACTGTGTTAACTAACCTCCAGACGAGCTTCAATGCCATACAACTCTCCTTCCATGGCCTCCAACTGCTCTTAAACGCAAGTAAAACTAAATGCATGCTATTCAAACGATCACTGCCCGCACCTGCTCGCCCGTCGAGCATCACTACTCTGGACGGCTCTGACTTAGAATACGTGGACAACTACAAATACCTAGGTGTTTGGTTAGACTGTAAACTCTCCTTCCAGACTCAAATTAAGCATCTCCAATCCAAAATTAAATCTAGAATTGGCTTCCTATATCGCAACAAAGCATCCTTCACTCATGCTGCCAAACATATCCTCGTAAAACTGACCATCCTACCGATCCTCGACTTCGGTGATGTCATCTATAAAATTGCCTCCAACACTCTACTCAACAAACTGGATGCAGTCTATCACAGTGCCATCCGTCTTGTCACCAAAGCCCCATACACTACCCACCATTGCGACATGTACGCTCTCGTTGGTTGGCCCTTGCTTCATACTCGTCGCCAAACCCACTGGCTACAGGTTATCTACAAGTCTCTGCTAGGTAAAGCCCCACCTTATCTCAGCTCACTGGTCACCATAGTAGCACCCACTCGTAGCACGCGCTCCAGCAGGTATATCTCATTGGTCACCCGCAAAGCCAATTCCTCCTTTGGTCGTCTTTCCTTCCAGTTCTCTGCTACCAATGACTGGAACGAACTGCAAAAATCTCTGAAGCTGGAGACTCATATCTCCCTCACTAGCTTTATTAAGCACCAGCTGTCAGAGCAGCTCACTGCACCTGTACATAGCCCATCTGTAAACAGCCCATCTACCTACCTTATCCCCATACTGTATTTATTTATCTTGCTCCTTTGCACCCCAGTATCTCTACTTGCACATTCATCTTCTGCACGTCTACCATTCCAGTGTTTTAATTGCTATATTGTAATTACTTCGCCACCATGGCCTATTTATTGCCTTAACTCCCTTATCTTACCTCATTTGCACTCACTGTATATAGACTCTTTGTTTTCTTTTGTTCTACTGTATTATTGACTATGTTTTGTTCATTCCATGTGTAACTCTGGGTTGTTGTATGTGTCGAATTGCTATGATTTATCTTGGCCAGGTCGCAGTTGCAAATGAGAACTTGTTCTCAACTAGCCTACCTGGTGAAATAACAGGTTAATGTTAAGGAATTAACACCAAAATAATTTAAAAGAAGTGCAGTCGACTGTGCAAATCCACTCATAAAATATGCATGACCAGTGGACTGGAGGAAATCCTTCACAAGATTCAACTCTTCCTTTCTGTATAAGATTATCTCATAAAAACATCATGATTAATTATTATATTGGTTGTTATGGTTATAATTATTGCATCTGGTAAATGCTGTGCTCATGAAAGGACTCTTGGGGGAAACAAATGGCTGATTTTCTGTTGTTGTTGTTGACTAAATCTTTTTGACATTTCAGAAAATGGCCCCTTATTAAATTTCACACACCATGTACACCCACCCAGTCCACTGGGCTTAGCTCTTCTACAAGTTATATGATGAGTTACCAACGTTGTGTTATTTAAACCCCTAAACTTGATCAATATTAAATACACCACCATCTCCATCCTGCTCCCTGCAGTGTAGCAGTGGTGGGTTGGTAAGGATCCTATTTTGAAAGGAGCTGGAAGAGGGGGTCAAAGTGCTCAATCAACTAAAGGGCATTTGTAGTGTTCCTATAAAATCTGTTTTATTTCTTGACTAATTCTGTTGAGTGTTTCCCAAATTTATTTTTCTCAGTTTTGTTTTCCCTATTTTTAGGTTTTCGCTCTCAAAATCAGTTTTTTATTATACAAAATCAACAAAACTGGATGTTCTAAGTCAAGGATGGGCAACTTTGATAGGGCTGGGGGCCACAAATATCTGAACTGATCATGAGGGGCCACAGGTTGCTCACGGATCTGCACACCCACATCCATGCTTAACAATTATAAATAGCTGGCAGCTAAACTAATTTAACAATCTAAAATAATTTTAGCTGACATGGGCTAATTGACTGGCTATCGGCGACTGACAAAACAAGAGAAAAACGGCTGATCCACAACCATATTTAGAAATTGCACCTTGTATATTATAGTATTTTAACTCAAGTAAGTTGAGACCTCGACTGAGTTCAAAAAAATATACAATGTTTTTTACATGAGAGACCACACTTTCTGTCTTTTTCTCCTGGATTATTGTTAAGGCACCTGAAGCAAGAATGAAACCAGTCCAAAACAATCCAAGCCATGTTATTTTACATTAAAAGGGGCAATTGAGAGAAGCAACTGTTGGTGAGACAATTAATGCACCCAAACAACAGACTGAGGTCCTTGCAGCACGTAAACCGTCTCTGGCGTCATTTCCTCATCATAATTGTGTGAGTATTTATTTATTGGTCCCTGGGGATGGCGGCAGGGGGTGGTGAGGTGGGGGGACATATTGTGAAAGGCTTCCTCTCTCTTGATGAGTGCTGAGGAAAAGGTCACATTACTGCTGGTGAGTGTGACAGATGTGTGTCTATGTGTTACGGTGGGCTGGGTAGGTTGTTACATTATCTTTTCGCACCACACACACATTATTTTTTTGCACATTGAGTACTCCTGCACCTCACTCTCTCCAACCATAGCATGAGATGAGTGTTGGTGTTGTTGTGGTATTACTTGTCTCTGAGCTGTGAAAATAGTTTCCACACGCGGAGAAAAGCAATGCATGAACTCTGAATATAAAGCAGGTCTGTCTGATCCTCAAACCATCTGCTGTTCTGAAACAAACAGACAACCACCACAACAACATGGAAATTAGCTGCTGATTGTGTGCTCTGACAGAACAGAGTTTACAATCAGGAAGTATTCTTGTACTCTCATATACTGTGTAGGCTAACCCAAATGTTCCACTTGCTACTTTATGACTTAGTCTATTCTTCTTTGAGTCAGTCATATTTCCACTATAACTCTTCCATGGGTATTCTTCTAAATGGAGTTGTACAAATGGCTGTTTCAAGCATACAAGATTTTCTGATAAATACCGTGGGAGTTTAGTTTATTTTGATTCCTAACTGGGCCATGGCGGAGGTTATATTCAGGAAACGGCCTTTTTACTCAGATATTAATTATATTTTACACTGGTCCCAATCTAATGAACCATTGCATCCCTTATGATGGCTTTTTCCCAGGCAGGTGTATGAGCAATAAAAAAACATGTCTACGAAGGTCTTTGGGTTAAACATTTCCTGACTGTTAATGCCAAACAGACACTTTACAGTGGCAATCAGTAGTTAAAACAATAAAGTCATCTCCGGTCCCTGTTTCGGTAAAAAGCTAAGGGATGGGGCTGGAGAAATATAACCACTCTCAAATTCATAGACAGAGCTATGGATGCAAGGACTGACCATCCATGATATCAAAATAATAGATTTAAGCATGTTTTGAGGCTATATCGTTCATATTTACTTTGCTTATATATGAGGCATTTATAAGTAATATTCTTCAAGTATCAATGAGTACATATAATTAATTTATAAGTTCAAACATGGATGTAGCAACTGCAGATTGCCCCTTTAACCTAAATACATAAAACAACTCAGAAATTCTGCGCACACAGGTCAACTGCACTCCATCAAAATGCATGGCTTTACAATTAGCTCTGATCCCATGTCCTTTTTCAAATTAGTGTGGCCATTCTACCAGATCTCAGTCAGACAACCTTAACTAAAAGCCCTAATCAATCACACCCAGTTGACTGTGAATTTGAAATAAACCAAAGACAACAGTATTCTGGCGCTCCATAAAGTACACATTTGGATCCATGTAACCAAAACAACAAAGTTCACAGTGTGAAAACAAAAAGAAACATCTTAAGTCACACATGCTTTCTTGTTGAACAGAAATTCCAGGACATGGATTACCAGTTTTTGAACAAATCCCTAATTTGACTAAGTCCATAATTTGCTCACCTCTGGTTAAATATGATGAACTGCAGACCAACAAAAAGCAAAGGGCCAGGGTAATTAGCCCAATGACGGAGTCTGTTTAGCAGGAAATACCTACAGATCTGATATGTTGACTGCAGCTCCCTTATAAGGTCGGACAGCTCTTGACCTCTGTTAATAAATGTCTTCTCTGGAGACGTTTTTATACCCGTGTGGGAACGGGAGAGGGAAGCTCATAGGGAACCAATCGAGAGGCTTATCTATCTATTTGTTGACTCACTTGACTTTGCAAAGAAAGTGATAGATTGGAGTAGCAATGGATTATATTTGCATTGTACTCACTGTGCCCATTTCCTCAAAGGCAGCAGAAGGGTAAACTGAACCAAAATACAGTGGAATTTCTTTTAATTTTTTAAATAAAAAATATTTCAAAATATATATTTTTATTTTTTCATTCAGTGGACAAAATTTGAGGGGTCCATAAAACTGCTGCAACATCTAATGACGCCGATCTTATTATCTCTGTCTGTCCTGAGGACAGGCCATTTGCAGCAGTGAGTTGTCTGATCTGCACAGCATCGATTGAGCTCATAATTCTTGCTCAGGCTGCCGGTGCATTCATGCCCTGCAGCAATGATCAAAAGCTAATATCCACGCTTAACAAGACATGCTGCTACGAATCATTCAGAGGGCAAGAGACAACAAATATCATAGGTAATAAGTGAGACACACACGCAATCGTAAATGTGAAAACAAGCACATACAGCTTTTTGTACAGCTGTGTCAACAAATTCAAAGAAATCTATGTCATGAGGGCTTCGGCTGAATAAATAACATGCTCCAAGAAGGTTCTTTTTAGGCTGTTCTTAGGCTGACAAGCCTAACCATAATGAAACAAGTTCCACTGTGCCAACCCACTGAACATTAACGGATTTGCTCTCACAATATGTAGAATACAAAGCTGTGAATAATGTGTAGTGAACGTAGGGGACTCACCTCGGCCATCTTGCTTGATGTTGTGGAGCAGGTCAGAGTAGTTGACAGGTCCAGTGTTCTCCTCAAACACCAGGTCCACCGAGGTGATGTTGTTCAAGTGCAGCTCTGTGTAGAGGCCCTCCACAGCGAAGTAGCACGGCCGGTCATCCTTCTTGTTATCACTGAACATGAGCAGCACCTGCTCCTTCCACTCAAAGTGCTTGCAGATATGGAGGCCGAACTTGCCCAGCTTTTTGTGTGTGGGGCCCGTGTTGGTGATGGACGGGTACATGTTGATGCCGTTGAAGCCCACGGCTGGGGCGCCCGCCGTTACCATGGGGATGTCCCAGTGGGTGGTGAAGAGGCCCACTGGGGAGGAAGTGTAGTCGCAGCCCGGCCCAATGAAAGCCCAAGGGTCGTGGGCGAACTTGAGGTCAACAGCCATGAGTGGGGCGATGGACTCAGAGCAGATGCCTTCTTCGTTCTCGCTGTTCTCAAACACGTAACCCAGGTGGTGGCCGCGGAGGAGAGCTGGGTCAGCGTTGATGGTGTTGATGGCTCGGTCCAGAGCCGGACCCACACGGGGCCAGGCCCAGGGGTAGGCAGTGTTTCTCTGTGGTAGGATGATGGCCAGCGTGATGTTCCGGTGCTGCCGATGGTCCCGGTGCTCTCTGGGGCGTCGGTGTGAATCACGGTGCCGGGAGGACATGCCAGACTGGACCCACTGGAGACAGGCACCCAGCAGCAGAAGAAGAACCAGCAACAGTTTCTCTCCCTGCATCCTCATCCTGTTAGGCTGCTGAATAATGTCCTTGTGAATTATTTATCCTGTAGAGCTAAAGAGGGAGACATAGGGAAACATTTGTACACACACAGACACACACACACAGTTTGGAGTCTCTGCATATCTGTTCAACTCTGTTCAAAGAGCTGTTTTGCTTCGTCACAACTGAATTCCCTCAAACTATTTTTCTTCATGTCACGTTTGAGTGGCCTTTGCACTGCCATGTTATAGAACATCTGTGAGAGGGTGACTCCCTTATACCAGACTGGAGTTACTGAGTTACTGGGCAGTTCTGATCCCTCAAATCAGATATATACTCAGGAGTTGAGAATATAAACGGAATAATTAACCATGCATCAAAGAATGTCAACATGTGTGACAAAATACTTGTCACAGCTTCCTTTAGTAAGTTATAGTGAAGGTGAACTTTCTTAGACAATTACATGGTTGTTAATTGCCTCTATCAAACTGGTAGACCCTTGAGCTTGCACCTGACAGGATATGCATTGATTTAACTGTTAAACTGCACTCGTTGAAATTTGTTTAGCATCAAAGCCTGGTACACCACCAAATACCCGAAACAATTTAGCAATAATCGAAGTTGCCTTGCATGCCATTTTCACATGCATGTAGGCTAGATAGAACAGTGTTCAATCTGAGGGCAATTACTTTGATTCATTTGAAGCTATAGGCTACATCTTGTTTATAAAGTATTTTATCAAAAACAATTGAGTAATAGGGCGCATAGGGTTATGATAAACTGATGTCTGAAATCAATAAAGGCTTTTTCTAGGAGATAACACATATTTAAAACTACTAAATGTATACATAGCAAAACCTAAAACGTTATAAGGACGGTATGCCTGGTTTTGTAAAGCTATTAGCTTTATATTAAGCCTAAGTATTTGTTCTCACATCATAGCCTAAACTCAAAAGTCATTTTGGAAAACGTGGTGCACTGTCTGGCTGTAGCCGATATAATTTAACATGGATTCAAATTTGTTGCGGCTACAAAAACATATTTGACATCTGCCTAAATACAATACAATTACCTTAAATGGAGTTTTCTCCCTCCATGTCAAACTCTGGTTTATTACGACGTCTTGGCACATGTGACTGTCAGTGACTGAGGTGAAATATCAGCTGCGAGGCTCGAGTTGTGTGGGCAGAGGTACTACGCGTGGTTCACGAAAGCCGGGGATATCGACCAAAAAAAACGTCAATTGTGTTTTTCCTTTTAGTTGCGCCCAAAGAAATAAGAAACAAATCAAATTGGAAAATCAACCGAATGAATGTACAGCCACAGTCAGTCATTTGAGAGGTACTAGCTCCCACCTCTTATTACCAAAGAAAACAGACTGGACAAAGTTGACGTTGGCTTTCCCGGTTCAATTATTTTAGGCTAAACCATGACAGTCGGTTATTTGCTGTGTCAGACAAAGTAGCCTATCTCTGCAGAAAATGTGCCTGTGGTTTCATAGTTGTAGCATGAGAAGGTGTAATTTTTTGCCTGAATTAGAAAATAGTCCAAGGAAAGGCTAGCAAAGTACCAGCAACTGCTCAGCACCTTTAGCTGTGTTGCAGGTTTCCAACTCAGGGAAGCTGATTCTATGCCTGCGTGGGTCAGCTGTTGAACTCCAGGGACAGGAAATCCCACCGCATCAGGTAGAGAAAGCGAGATGACATAAGTATTGTGCCGTCACACACCAGGAAAATCCTCTACAGCCACGGGTCAAAGAAACACGCGCACACACACTCTGCTTCCCTTCGTCTGGTCTGAGGGTGTGTTCGGCTCCTCACACAGCTGTAGATCCCCTATTGTTTGTGTGTGTATGTCTGGTTTCATGACTGTATTCCTTGTCTGTCTATTTCAGTGTTGCGCTGGATAGCCTGAGGCAGCCTTGGCCAGTCCGAGTAGAGACTGACTGCCTGACGCTGGAACTGTGCTTGTATGAAAGTGTGTGTGTTCATCTCGTGGCGCTGTCTTACTCCGGCACAGGGGTAGGCTTTCGTTTCCACTGGAGCGGGAGGGAGGGAGGAGAGAGATAATGCGAGAGAGGAGGAGTGGATCTATTATACAAATATTTCGATTCAATTAGCTTTATTGGCATGACGTAACAATATACATATTGCCAATTCCATACAAATATTTCTTATCAAGCAATTAGCACAGTGGTAAATAATTCTACCATAGAGGATCTGTTATTTAAAAGCATGTCCAACAGTCTATGTTGAGAGAAATTATACCAGTTGTTGAGTGCATGCATCTTTCTCATAAAATATCGGGGTTGAACATGTATATCAGGTTACACACACACAGTGCGTTTACATGCACAGTAATAATTATAGATTAAACTGATTATGGCAGTAGGCAGATTATGCAATAATCATGTAAAAAAACATACTCTGTTTATCTTCATCGGCGTAAAGTCAAAATCGAAGTAAGCATACGCCAACTAAAACACCAGCAATCTTTCGAATTAGGCAGATCTAAACACCGGCGTTCCAGCTGTGCATTTGATCTGTGGATGTGCTAGCACTAGTCTAGAGAGCCTACCTCTTTGAAGTGAGTTCCGAACAACTGAATGTATGCGTTTAGTAGTTTTAACAAACAAACTTTTTTATGTCCGAACTCAGAATCAAATATGCATCCCAAAAATACCACAGTCGCTGTTGTAGAACGTTTATTTTGATTGCCGATTTTCTGCGTTTATCAGAGTGCCATCAAGCCTGATTACAGATGTGTCCATGTAAACAGGATTATTAGGGAGAATCGTTCTTCTTGCAATACATATAGGTTAACTAACATAACATTTTAGTCGAACTGTTATATTAATCTGACTATCCACAATAATGTCATTATTGTGTGCAGGTAACCATACTCATGATGTGAGCGAATATATTTTCTGAGACCAACTGTTTGTGACATGTGAAGGCCATGATCAGGGCCGCCTGACTACTGCATTTGGGTCCACGGGGCAACGACCTCCAGGGGCCCACTGAGGGGGTCAGGAAATCAGCTAACTTCCTGCATTTCAACACATATTGCCATGGTGCAGAGAGAAAAAATGTAGTTTCAAAGCACATTTCCTGCAATTCTACACTGTTGCCACAGGCCAGGGGGAAAATGTGCTGTTTTACAGCTCATCTCATGCTTTTATTTACATTTTGCCATGAGGCTGAGACAAAATGTTGCAGTTTTAAAGCTAATTTCCTGCAATGCTACACATCTTTCTATCATGTGCTATCTGGGGGCCCCTGACCCTGGAGGTACGTGCTCTGCATCCCCGTTTGGTAAAAAATGAAAAGGCCAAAACAAAATGCACACAGCAGGAACTCAAAATCCAAAAACACCTCACGGCCATCTAAAAAACATTTTAAATGAAGTACTTAATAAAATAGACTAGTATTATACAGCATATACAGAACTCACATTTCATTCATTCATTCTGAGCAGCACATCTGTCCAGTGAGGAGACATCAGTTGAACGGTTTTAAACTAGGCAGTATTTTAGTCCCTGATCTCTGGAGGCATGAGACAGCAGGCACAAACTGTGCTGTATGAGTGCCCAATCTCTTCGTGGTCAAACTGCCACTGAGCTGATTCCCTTACCGCGGGATCATTACAGCTAATAGATTTAAAACGGAAACACTGTCTCTCCGCCTCAGATAGCCTAGTGGTTAAAAGCATTGGGCCAGTCGCTGGTTCCAATCCCCGAGCCAGCAAGGTGGGAAAATGTTGTTCTGTCCTTGAGCAAGGCAGTTAACAACTACTCCCTGGGTGCTGATGACGTGGATGTCCATTAAGGAATCCCCTCGCACCTCTCTGATTCAGAGGGGTTGGGTTAAATGCAGAAGACACATTTCGGTTGAAAGCATTCAGTTGTGCAACTGACTACCTATCCCCCTTTCCCTATTTTGTGCATGTCGTCATAACTCTCACTCGTGTAAAATGTATGATTGTCATATCTTTTCAAAAATATTTTCCACCCATCTTCATTGTGTCAAGACAAAAGTGTTGCTTGGTGACTGACTGACAACCTACTGCCATTTCTTCATCATCAGGCATATGTAATAGCAGAGAGACATTTCTTGAGACCTGGTGTGGGCAGATAACATTTACTGCCTTCCGATATTCAATTTAAAATCAAGCTAGGACCCCGTACATTATAGCTGTGTAGGTGAAGCAAAATGCCGTTTTGAGTGTAAAATGCATTCTGTACATTTCCATGTGAAAGCCATTAACATTGTGGCCGCTCTAATCCTGCCTCTGTTCCCTGAAGAGCTGTTGAATCCTGCAGTCTTTTCCTCACCCCATTGTCTTCCTTCCCCCTCACATTTTTGTGTTATTCTTTCCTCAGCTTATCTTTCCTCTCTTCTATGCCCTCTTATCCAACAGCAGTTTACAGATCAATAAACTCAACAAATCCCTTTGACAAACAAACAAATAATTCTAGGAGAAAAACCAGAAAGGGAGACGCCCCACGTAAATCACATTTGCCAATGAACTGTCTTTCAACCAAGAGGTTTATCTCCCTTGTGGCCAAGATGACACCAGTGCTGTGCCATGTCGGTTTTCCTCGCCTCTGCCCTGCTCACTTATAGACATGCAGAGACAGAGCACATGTAAAATGCAGAGAAAGTACAACTTAACAGGATGCAACAGTTGTAACCTATAAACACACACTTCTCTCCTTTCTATATTTCCCTTTATTTCTCCATATCTATATCTAACACACTCATTATCGAATTCTCCCCCAGAATCACTGTCCCTTTTTCTTCCATCCCTAAATGACTCTCCAAGGCTGTGGTTTGAGAACACATCCCCAATTACAGTGCCTTCAGAAAGTATTCATAACCTCTGAAATATTCCACATTGTGTTATAGCCTGAATTCTAAATTGATAAATAGATTTAGTTTCCCCATCTACATACAATACCCCATAATCACATGACAAAGTGAAAACATGTTTTTAGAAATGTTTGCAAATGTATTGAAAATGAAATACAGAAATATCTAATTTACAAAAGTATTCACACCGAGTCAATACATGTTAGAATCATGTTTGGCAGCGATTACAGCTGTGAGTCTTTCTAGGTAAGTCTCTAAGAGCTTTGCACATCTGGATTGTACAATATTTGCACATTATTATTACAAAAATTATTCAAGGTCTGCCAAGTTGGTTGTTGATCATTGCTAGACAGCCATTTTCAAGTTTTGTCATAGATTATCAAGCCGATTCAAGTCCAAACTGTAACTAGGCCTCTCATGAACAGTCAATGTTGTCTTGGTAAGCAACTCCAGTGTATATTTGGCCTTGTGTTTTAGGTTATTATCCTGCTGAAAGATTCATTTGTCTCCCAATGACTGTTGGAAAGCATACTGAACTAGGTTATCCTATATGATTTTGCCTGTGCGTAGCGCTTTTCCATGTATTTTTATTCTATTACTTTAGTGCCTTGTTGCAAACAGGTATCACGACTCCCACCGAAGGTGGCTCCTCTTCCTGTTCGGGCGGAGCTCGGCGGTTGTCATCACCGGTCTACTAGCTGCCACCGATCCCTTTTCCCTTTTCTGTTGGTTATGTCTTATTGGTTACACCTGTTTCTTGTTTAGGTTTTTAGTTGGGCTATTTAAGCCGGTAAGGCCCGCCTGCTCTTTGTCTGCGGGCTTATTTTTCCCCTGTTGTTTGTGTGTGGTAGTGCGTTTCAGTTTAGTTTTTTCTCCAGACTGGTTAGGTCCTGTTTTTGGGCCGGTCGTTTATGTGTGCCCTGTATTGGCGTGTACTAATTTCTCTATGCCGGAAATTAAAGCATTGTTCTGTACCTTCTGGCTCCTGCGCCAATCTCCGCACCCACTACGCCTAAGTGCGTCACAACAGGAAGCATGTTTTTGTTTTTAGTTTTTATTATTCCTTCTTTTTACTCTTGTCATTTAGGTTAGTATTGTGGAGTAACTACAATGTTGTTGAGCCATCCTCAGTTTTCTATCACAACCATGAAACTCATGTCACCATTAGCCTCATGGTGAAATCCCTGAGCAATTTCTTTCCTCTCCGGCAACTGAGTTAGGAAGGATGCCTGTCTATCTTTCTAGTGACTGGGTGTATTAATACACCATCCAAAGTGTAATTAATAACTTCACCATGCTCAAAGGGATATTCAATGTGTGCTTTTAAAATGTATACTCATCTACCAATAGGTGCCCTTTTTTGCAAGGCATTGGAAAACCTACCTGGTCTTTGTGGTTGAATCTGTGTTTGAAATCCACTGCTCGACTGAGGGACCTTACAGATAATTGTGTGTCTGGGTACAGAGATGAGGTAGTCAATCAAAAATAATGTTAAACACTAATATTGCACACAGTGTGAGTCCATGCAATTTGTGACTTGTGAAGCACATTTTTACTCCTAAACGTATTTAGGCTTGACATAACAAAGAGGTTGAATACTTATTGACTCAAGACATTTCAGCTATATATTTATATTAATTAAAACATTTAAAATCTAAAAACATATACTGAACAAAAATATAAACGCAGCATGTAAGGAGTCGGTCCCATGTTTCATGGGACCGACTGAAATAAAAGATACCAGAAATGTTCCATATGCACAAAAAGCTTATTTCTCTCAAATTTTGTGCACAAATTTGTTTACATCCCTGTTAGTGAACATTTCTCCTTTGCCAAGATAATCCATCCACATGACAGGTGTGGCATATCAAGAAGCGGATTAAACAGCCTGATCGTTACACAGGTGCACCTTGTGCTGGGGACAATAAAAGGCCACTAAAATGTGCAGTTTTGTCAGTCAATACAATGCCACAGATGTCTCAAGTTGAGGGAGTGTGCAATTGGTATGCTGACTGCACAAAGTTAAATGTTAATTTCTCTACCATAAGCCACCTCCAACGTCATTTTAGAGAACTTGGAACTATGTCCAACCGGCCTCACAACCACATACCACGTGTGACCACGCCAGCTCAGGACCTTCAAATGTGGCTTCTTCACCTACGGGATCGACTGAGACCAGCCACCCGGACAGCTGATGAAACTGAGGAGTATTTCTGTCTGTGGTACAGCCCTTTTGTGGGGAAAAACTCATTCTGATTGGCTGGGACTGGCTCCCAAATGGGTGGGCCTATGTATGTTGCATATTGCATATATATTTTTGTTCAGTATAATTCCACTTTGACATTATGGGTTATTGTGTCTAGGCCAGTGACAAACAATCTATATTTAATCCATTTTAATTTCAGGCTGTAACACAAAATGTGGAAAAAGTCAAGGGGTGTGAATACTTTCTGAAGGCACTGTATTTTGTGCTAGCATAGATTAGCAGATGCTGCTATATACCCTTTTCACTTGCTTGATCACTGAATATTTCATATTTAACTATGACCTTCAGATCAAAGCCAAACGGTAACAAGAAAACCTTTTCTTGTTCCACTACAGACGAGGGAAATCATGGAGAGCTCTGGCATTGTGCCACCATAGCATTGAACATTATTTCCTCTGTCTCTGTTAGCACATTTCCATCCACAGTTTTAAGAGTAAAGTCATATCGTACAACAACAAAAAATCACAACAGCTTAGATGGAAACAGGAAGTTTCAGTACAATTTTATAAATGCCGACAGAATTTGTTCGTTTGATATGGTGGGATCATTTTGTGTCTGTAAAATTAAGTATGCGAGAAATAGCGGTAGAATTGCCATTATTCGCAAATATTGATATAATAACCATCATATTGAAGCAAACTTAGAGTCATTCAATATGGCGGTTGGTCCATGACTCAGGAAACTATACCATTTATTATGCTAAAGATTAAATAAGTTATGATGAACTTCATAGGGTTGTGAAAGTGGATGATGATGAGCTTGATGCTCCTTTCCAATAAATATCAAGGGTCTTGACATGATGAACAATGCTTGACTGCCATTTAACAAATAAAACCATTCTTGCTCTTATCCATAATAATCTCAACATGTAGACTAGCCTACCTGACTGTATCTGCAAGCTGTTGGCTAGAGTGCACGTGCCAAAACCAGAGTAGACCAATTTTGACCTATCTGTTCCTGCCTTATATTTCCTTCCTCAGTTTTGCTAAAACAGACAAATCCGTGCAAGGAAGGGGTTAGTGGTGGGGAGGGATGTCCATTAGTGGGTTAACAAAGTGTGAAAGTCTGTCATGTCAGCTTCCTCTCTGGTGCCCTCTAGCCCTGCACCTCTCTGCTTATCAGGGAAAGTGGAGGAGGAGTACCCAAGAACAGATTACTGCACCACACCTCAGGGCTCCATGCTAAGCAAATCTAAGTGCGGCTTTGGTCATTTTTCCATGTACTGTAGTTTCCAGTATTGGGCTATTGTAGGATAAATAGGAGTACCCAATACAGCCAAGATATATATGGTATATACAGTTGAAGTAGGAAGCTTACATACACCTCAGCCAACTACATTTAAACTCAGTTTTTCACAATTCCTGACATTTAATCTTAGTAAAAATTCCCTGTTTTAGGTCAGTTAGGATCACCACTTTTTTTTAAAGAATGTGAAATGTCAGAATAATAGTTGAGAGAATTGTTTATTTCAGCTTTTATTTCTTTCATCACATTCCCAGTGGCTAAAGACGTTTACATACACTCAATTAGCATTTGGTAGCATAGCCTTTAAATTGTTTAACTTGGGTCAAACGTTTTGGGTAGCCTTCCACAAGCTTCCCACAATAAGTTGGGTGAATTTTGCCCATTCCACCTGACAGGCCTGGTGTAACTGAGTCAGGTTTGTAGGCCTCCTTGCTCGCACAAAATTTTTCAGTTCTGACCACAAATTTTCGATAGGATTGAGGTCAGGGCATTGTGATGGCCACTCCAATACCTTGACTTTGCTGTCCTTAAGCCATTTTGCCAGAACTTTGGAAGTATGCTTGATGTCATTGTCCATTTGGAATACCCATTTGTGACCAAGCTTTAACTTCCGACTGTCTTGAGATGTTTCTTCAATATATCCACATCATTTCCCTACCTTATGATGTCATCTATTTTGTGAAGTGCACCAGATCCTCATGCAGCAAAGCACCCCCACAACATGATGCTGCCACTCTCGTGCTTCACGGTTGGGATGGTGTTCTTCGGCTTGCAATTCTCCCCCTTTTTCCTCCAAACATAACGATGGTCATTATGGCCAAACAGTTCTATTTTTGTTTCATCAGACCAGAGGACATTTCTCCAAAAAGTACGATCTTTGTCCCCATGTGCAGTTGCAAACCATAGTCTGTCTTTTTTATGGTGGTTTTGGAGCAGTGGCTTCTTCCTTGCTGAGTGGCCTTTCAGGTTATGTCGATATAGGACTCATTTTACTGTGGATATAGATACTTTTGTACATGTTTCCTGCAGCATCTTCACAAGGTCCTTTGCTGTTTTTCTGGGATTGATTTGCACTTTTCGCACCAAAGTACGTTCATATCTAGGAGACAGAACGCGTCTCCTTCCTGAGCGGTATGACGGCTGCGTGGTCCCATGGTGTTTATACTTGCATACTATTGTTTGTACAGATGAACGTGGTACCTTCAGGCGTTTGGGGGAAAAAAAAACAAATTCTGAGGTCTTGGCTGATTTCTTTTGATTTTCCCATGATGTCAAGCAAAGAGGCACTGAGTTTGAAGGTAGGCCTTAAAATACATCCACAGGTACACCTCCAATTGACTCAAATTATGTCAATTAGCCTATCAGAAGCTTCTAAAGCCATGACATCCTTTTCTGGATTGTTCCAAACTGGTTAAAGGCACAGTCAACTTAGTGTATGTAAACTTCTGACCCACTGGAATTGTGATACAGTGAATTATAAGTGAAATAGTCTGTCTGTAAACAATTGCTGGAAAAATTGTGTCATGCACAAAGTAGATGTCCTAACCGACTTGCCAAAATTATAGTTTGTTAACAAGAAATTTGTGGAGTGGTTGAAAAACAAGTTTTAATGACTCCAACATAAGTGTATGAAAACGTACGACTTCAACTGTATGTAATTAATTTGATCTACATCAATGACCATATCACATTCACCGGGCTGCCAGTAGAAGACTAAACATTTAATTTTACAATAGTTATGTGTGGCCGTTTTCCAGAAGATCACCACAAAAGAAGCTCATATAAGGTGCATTTTGTGCAGCATGAACAGATCACTTGGTTGGCAAAATGAACATGGCACTGGGACAGCAGTATACCCCAAATTAGGTTTCTGTTACGTCTCACTGTTGTTCCCATGGGATGCCGACTGGGAGGGAAGAAGAGAGTTCTTGAGTGAAAGAACGACTCAGTTCACTCCATCTGTCAGCAGATTATGTGCAAAATTCACATTCTATACCTTCCCCATCGGCTCAGGGCAAGATGCTCATCAGTGTCCCTGAACGTCAACAAAACATATTAATGCTTGCTGTTGAGCGAATTTGACATTCTCTCATCTTCTTTCTGTGCTTCATAATTTTAGATGTTTCTATGAGAATATACATTTGACACTATACTCAATAACACGAGTAACTCTTGTATTAGATTGGAAAGAAATCCTACTTTTTGAAATAAAAAGACAAGTCAGTTTTCTAAGTTTAAAAACGAGTTTAGGGTCACAAAGCCAGCACTCACTAAAAATAAATAGTAGAATAATCAACTATGTTAAAATGTTTTACTTGAACCAAAGCATGAATTTTTAATTCCATTACAGAATGTGAGACCTAACCTGGTGGAAACGGCGATGTAGGCTAGTATGTACCAGAGGAAAAGTCACGGCTCCATGATGATAGCAGACAGCCATGTTCAAAAGCTTGGGATGAGATGTCAGGTTGTTTTTTTGTTGAAAAGGATCAGATCTTTTTTTATTTACAGGCTGACACAATTACTGTATAAATTGTATAATTAAGGATGAAGACCGTCATGAAAATAAAATAGCTGCCATAACCGTAAAGAAACAACAGCTGACTGAAGACGGGACGGCCGGACATTCATGCGGTTGAGTCAGTTTCCGCAGTAACATGGACCCTTTGCAACATGAAACTTTGTTGGTCATTGCTGAAATCAACATGGTGTTGTAGCGAACAAGTCTAGTTGCCTAGGTAACACCCCCTCCCTGCAGCAGCACAGCACATACAGTCAGTCAGTAGCGGACAAGATAATGTGTGTATTAAATATATATTTTGCTATTCACCATTATAATTTTGACCACGGTCATTTGGCTGACCAATAACCGTCATCCAAAATTCCATGACAGTCACAGCCCTAGGCATGCATATATATACAATGGGGAGAACAAGTATTTGATACACTGCCGATTTTGCAGGTTTTCCTACTTACAAAGCATGTAGGTCTGTCATTTTTATCATAGGTACACTTCAACTGTGAGAGACTGAATTTAAAACAAAAATCCACAAAATCACATTGTATGATTTTTAAGTAATTAATTTGCATTTTATAAGTATTTGATCACCTACCATCAAAGTAAGAATTCCGGCTCTCACAGACCTGTTGGACTTCTTAAAGAAAAACTTCCTGTTCTCCACTCATTACCTGTATTAACTGCACCTGTTTGAACTCATTACCTATATAAAAGACACCTGTCCACACACTCAATCAAACAGACTCCAACCTCTCCACAATGGCCAAGACCAGAGAGCTGTGTAAGGACATCAGGGATAAAATTGTAGACCTGCACAAGGCTGCGATGGGCTACAGGACAATAGGCAAGCAGCTTGGTGAGAAGGCAACAACTGTTGGCGCAATTATTAGAAAATGGAAGAAGTTCAAGATGACGGTCAATCACCCTCGGTCTGGGGCTCCATGCAAGATCTCACCTCGTGGGGCATCAATGATCATGAGGAAGGTGAGGGATCAGCCCAGAACTACAAGGCAGGACCTGGTCAATGACCTAAAGAGAGCTGGGACCACAGTCTCAAAGAAAACCATTAGTAACACACTACGCCGTCATCCTACCATGCCTTTCTAAGGTCTTCGAAAGCCAAGTCAACAAACAGATTTACCGACCATTTCGAATCTCACCATACCTTCTCTGCTATGTAATCTGGTTTCAGAGCTGGTCATGGGTGCACCTCAGCCACGCTCAAGGTCCTAAACGATATCTTAATCGCCATCGATAAGAAACATTACTGTGCAGCCGTATTCATTGATCTGGCCAAGGCTTTCAACTCTGTCAATCACCACATCCTCATCGGCAGACTCGACAGCCTTGGTTTCTCAAATGATTGCCTCGCCTGGTTCACCAACTACTTCTCTGATAGAGTTCAGTGTGTCAAATCGGAGGGTCTGCTGTCCGGACCTCTGGCAGTCTCTTCTCTGTATACATCAATGAGGTCGCTCTTGCTGCTGGTGAGTCTCTGATCCACCTCTACACAGACGACACCATTCTGTATACTTCCGGCCCTTCTTTGGACACTGTGTTAACAACCCTCCAGGCAAGCTTCAATGCCATACAACTCTCCTTCCGTGGCCTCCAATTGCTCTTAAATACAAGTAAAACTAAATACATGCTCTTCAACCGATCGCTACCTGCACCTACCCGCCTGTCCAACATCACTAGTCTGGACGGCTCTGACTTAGAATACGTGGACAACTACAAATATTTAGGTGTCTGGTTAGACTGTAAACTCTCCTTCCAGACCCATATCAAACATCTCAAATCCAAAGTTAAATCTAGAATTGGCTTCCTATTTCGCAACAAAGCATCCTTCACTCATGCTGCCAAACATACCCTTGTAAAACTGACCATCCTACCAATCCTCGACTTTGGCGATGGCATTTACAAAATAGCCTCCAATACCCTACTCAACAAATTGGATGCAGTCTATCACAGTGCAATCCGTTTTGTCACCAAAGCCCCATATACTACCCACCACTGCAACCTGTACGCTCTCATTGGCTGGCCCTCGCTTCATACTCGTCGCCAAACCCACTGGCTCCATGTCATCTACAAGACCCTGCTAGGTAAAGTCCCCCCTTATCTCAGCTCGCTGGTCACCATTGCATCTCCCACCTGTAGCACACGCTCCAGCAGGTATATCTCTCTAGTCACCCGCAAAACCAACACTTATCTCCCTCACTAGCTTAAAGCACCAACTGTCAGAGCAGCTCACAGATTACTGCACCTGTACATAGCCCACCTATAATTTAGCCCAAACAACTACCTCTTTCAATACTGTATTTAATTAATTTATTTATTTTATCCCTGCTGCAGTGTGTGCAAACCTGGTCAAGAACTACAGGAAACGTATGATCTCTGTAATTTCAAACAGAGGTTTCTGTACCAAATATTAAGTTCTGCTTTTCTGATGTATCAAATACTTATGTCATGCAATAAAATGCTAATTAATTACTTAAAAATCATACAATGTGATTTTCTGGATTTTTGTTTTAGATTCCGTCTCTCACAGTTGAAGTGTACCTATGATAAAATTACAGACCTCTACATGCTTTGTAAGTAGGAAAACCTGCAAAATCGTCAGTGTATCAAATACTTGTTCTCCCCACTGTAAATATTTGATACATCAGAAAAGCAGAACCTAATATTTGGTACAGAAACCTTTGTTTGCAATTACTGCCTTGTTCAGGGGCAGAAAGACGATGTTTTACCTTGTCAGCTCTAGGATTCGATCTAGCAACCTTTCAGTAACTGGCCCAACACTCTGACCACTAGGCTACCTGCCCAATTAGCAGGAGGGATGGGGGCAACATCTTGCCCTACCCGGTGCTCAAGTTCAGAACGGCTGTCTGTCAAAACCAATATAGAGCTGTGAAGCGCAGAGCCAGAGCTCTGATTTCACGTATAGCATGATACTGTACAGCGTTCCAATTTAGAAGCTTATTAGTGTCCAAATCTGCCATTTTCAAACTGCATACAGGTACGAGTGGACGAATACTGCAAATAAACAACCCATTGAAATGCTAACCATAGTCAAGGTCCGAGAGTAAAACACCAGCATCACTTTTGTTATTTTGACACAAAAGTAGTCTATCCAGCTATGTTTTTTCTCGGAATGGTTGGAACCCTCAGAAGGATGCAAAAGTTTAAACCTCTGCCGTCTGAGGACAAGTACTCCAATACCACAGTTGCAACATTCCATTTGAAGAGGATGTGGTTAGTCAGCTGGAGTATCAACAATAACTACGGCATGTTTTTTCAGCTTAATTGTTCAAGAAAAAGTTTAAATATTGAAAAAGCTCTGTTCAATGTGTGGGGCAGAATAAATCCTTGAGTTTAATGGCTTACGAAAGCACTGAAACAGATACTTTAAAGATTTCATACCAATAGCATAGTATTTTGTGCACTCATATCAAACAAAATAGATGATATACTATCAGCCATGGCTGGATCTCTGTCTAGCCAGAGAAAAGCTCAATAAGCCAGCCTTGGGTTTAATTGCTGGGTGCTAGCAGCTTACTGCCTCCCCCTCCCTTCACAGCTCCTCTAACTGATTATGACATTTTGCAGTTCTTCTGTCAAAGGACTCCGTAATTGGGTTCATTGATTAAAGCCCCGTTATTACTGACAACACCACCGCTGTATGTAATAGTCCAGATAGCATAAACAGAGACGTCTGGTCTCCACTGGCTGCTCAGTATCTTCAGACACAACTGACATGATCTATCCATTGTTGACAGCCAGCTCAGTGAGAAACTGTACACTGGAGCACCATCAATTGGGAGGGACCATAGAAATAAGATTTTCCAATTAAACATTTTTGAAATCAAATTTTTTGACATACAATAAGCCAAGTGAAAATAGTTCAATTTCTGTTAACAAGACTTGATATGAAATTAAACATAGGAAGCCACACCTTGTGTTCCTAGTATCAGGTTTGTCTAAAAACAAAACAAGCCCTTAAACTGGGCGCGGGTAGGAGACGGTACAAAAATAAAATATAAATCCCCATCCCTCCTCAGAAGGGGATCATGCAACACAGTCGAATGACAAACTGAATAAAGCCCTTTACCACAATCACTCTTTAGCGTCCATGCCCTCTTTAGCGTCTGTGCCCTCTTTATAGCGTCCATGCCCTCTTTATAGCGTCCATGCCCTCTTTAGCGTCCGTGCCCTCTTTAGCGTCCGTGCCCTCTTTAGCGTCCGTGCCCTCTTTAGTGTCCGTGCCCTCTTTAGCGTCCATGCCCTCTTTAGCGTCCATGCCCTCTTTAGCTTCCATGCCCTCTTTAGCGTCCATGCCCTCTTTATAGTGTCCATGCCCTCTTTAGCGTCCATGCCCTCTTTAGCTTCCATGCCCTCTTTAGCGTCCATGCCCTCTTTATAGTGTCCATGCCCTCTTTAGCGTCCATGCCCTCTTTATAGTGTCCATGCCCTCTTTAGCGTCCATGCCCTCTTTAGCGTCCATGCCCTCTTTAGCGTCCATGCCCTCCATTTCTACATCACCATCAACATCATCCACCTCCAATTCCAACTCCGGCATCTTCTCATAAGCCTTCTCAGAAGGCTTCACTGTCACTCCATCCCACGTGGATGTCTCCACCACCAGATCTGACCAGAGAGGACAGAACAGGTAAATGTGCGTGGGGAAGAAAGTTCAATCACTAATAAAAGTGCTGCAAATGCCTCGTGTTCAGGTGAGTTGACTTACGGCTAGCGTCTCCATCCAGACCCAGAATCTTCATGTAGCCGCCATGAGACAGCAACCTCACCAGGGTCTGAGCAGTGAGGCACACCATGTCCTGGATAGAGCAAATAATATGTCAGTATCTTGGTATAATGTGGAGAACACACTGAAAATGTATTGTTTGATACCTTAGTATTACAAATTAGGCCACGATTACTGTCTTGCAGACTACCGTTTAGACCAGCAAAAAAAACAGAAATCAAACAATAATTCAAGATTGCATTCAGAAAGTGCAGGTTTACACTCTTACAAGATAGGATAAGAGACGGGCTGGCGGGTATCATAGTGCTGAGCCAGTAACCGAAAGGTTGCTGGTTTGAATCCCAGAGCCGACTAGGTGAAACATCTGTGGATGTGCCCCTGAGCAAGGCACTCAACCCTAATTGCTCCTGTTAAATCGCTCTGGATAAGATGACAAAAAATGTAAATGTAATGGAGAGGCCGGCAGGTTGCTCCAGGTTCATGACAGTGAATACACGGCAGTGTCCATTCTCACCGGGGTCTGCGATCCCAGCTGAACCAGGCAAGAAAAGCCCTGATGACAGCATCTCCAGGCTCCGCCTGAAGGTCACATTGAGGGCTAGTGGCTGTCTGCTGGGGTTGTTCATGACTGCAGAGTGACCCTGGACAGAGAGAGAGAAACTGATAATTTTCACCATGGAAAAACAGACTAAGCTGGCAGGCAGCATCTTGTGCCAGTACGCATATATATAGTACGCATAAGGCCATTTCTTTGGCCTTGTAAAGTGCAGTTTGGTTGGGTAATGAATGACACCCAGAGACTCTTGAGTGCGTATTCAACTGCTGAGCAAATCAAAACCTCTCCTCCAAATGAAGCTTGTCAGGAGCAGGCCCACTACATGAGGTCCAGGAAATCCACATTTTATGCCCACACTGAAGTCTAATGAGGACACTCTTCAGGTTCAACACGCAAACTCTCCAACGAAGACAACCAGTTTGCTAAAATAGGGTCAGGACAGACATACAACATAAAATCGATAAATTGAGTGTATGCAGACAGCTGTGCATGGGGCTCACCAGTAAGTCCAACATCCAGGGGGTAAGGGGTTCAAACCCTGGGAAGCGGGTCCTCAGGTCAATGACGTTGGTGATTTTGATGACCAGTGACAAGATGGATGGCTAGAAGAGAGAGAGAAAAGGTTTTAAAACTACTGTCTGATGGCAGTTCCAATGTGCTAGTTTAATTGGTGTCATCCTGGATACTGGTTCAAAATGGGTTAAGAAACACGGGTCTATGAAGCACACAGCTGGAGTGAAGTAACACATCGGGCACCACTAAACTATGGAGTAGGCTGCCACCAAGTGTCTGAAATCAAACTGCCATAAACACACAACTTCTTGAGCACTTGAAATCCACAACAGTTCTTGCCCGTAAACATTGCAGACACATGCCAGATCTTACAACAATTAGGTATTTGTAATGGGAAATTATAGTAAATATTTTCCTGTATTTGAGTTACTGTGGATATGGATTGATGGATAATAAACATTTATTTAAATAAGCAAGCCAGTTATGAACAAATTCTTAACACAATTACAGCCTACCAAATGGCCTCCTGCGGGGACAGGAGCTGGGATAAAAAATATAAGACAAAACACATCACGACAAGAGAGACAACACTACATAAAGAGAGACCTAAGACAACATAGCATGGTAGCAACAACACGGTAGAAGCACAACACGGCAGAAGCACAAAACAGGGTAAATATTATTGGGCAGACAACAGCACAAAGGGCAAGAAGGCAGACTACAAATACATCACACAAAGCAGCCACAACTGTCAGTAAGAGCGTCCATGATTGAGTCTTTGAATGAAGCGATTGAGATAAAAAAAAACTGTCCAGTTTAAGTGTTTGTTGCAGCTCGTTCCAGTCGCTAGCTGCAGCGAACTGAACATTTGAGCGATACAGGGACGTGTGTGCTTTGGGGACCTTTAACAGAATGTGACTGGCAGAACGGGAGTTGTATGTGGAGGATGAGGACTGCAGTAGATTGTATGTGGAGGATGAGGGCTGCAGTAGATTGTATCTGTGGGGAGATGCAGACAGAAGCATTCTCTTGGGGAAGGGAAAAAGGAGTTAACCATGAATGTTTAAGTACCATATTTAATGAAGCCGTTTGGCGCCTGTTACTCTATCATTATCTGATGTAACTATGTACTGATGATCTTACCTTCGACCTGTATCAAATGTCTGCCAAGTGTTGAATGTTGTGCATTTAGTTTTTACTGACAGTAGTTAGGCTTCCATCCAATTGGCAACAGATGTTCATGTGAATATTCTAAAATCTGCATACAAACTAAATCCATTTTCTCAGCAGAGATGTGTTTCCATCCAAAACCCTCACTCTGACCAAAAAAATATCAGAACTAGGCTTGGATTTACTATCTTCTACTACCACTTTACTTTTCTTTCTAAAAAATTATCTGCTGAAATTGTTGCAACCCCTATTTACTAGCCTGTTCAACCTCTCTTTCGTATCGTCTGAGAAGATTGGAAAGCTGCCGCGGTCATCCCCCTCTTCAAAGGGGGAGACACTCTAGACCCAAACTGTTATAGACCTATATCTATCCTACCCAGCCTTTCTACGGTCTTCGAAAGCCAAGTCAACAAACAGATACCGACCATTTCGAATCCCACCGTACCTTCTCCGCTATGCAATCTGGTTTCAGAGCTGGGCATGGGTGCACCTCAGCCACGCTTAAAGTCCTAAACGATATCATAACCGCCATCGATAAGAGACAATACTGTGCAGCCGTATTCATCGACCTGGCCAAGGCTTTCGACTCTGTCAATCACCACATTCTTATTGGCAGACAACAGTGTTGAGGATGATTGCCTCGCCTGGTGTCTTGTTTTGCACGCTTTGTACAAAATAATAAAATGCAGTACTACAGGATATTTCTTAACGTAGCTCTTTATTAGCTAGCTATAACTTCCATGTTCACGTATCTCCAACCATGATCAACTGACCATGACCTAACCATCTGGGTGGTCTTAACCAATCATAGCATACGGCGGTAAAATGCATCCAATTATAATTCAGTATGTTGACACATGAATATTACATCCCCCTTCTTTTAAAACAAAATGTTTACATATTCTAAGCGTTTCTTTTGAATACATGCTCTGCAGTTTGAACTCAAGGTAAGTAACCATTTATATTGCACACTACACCAACTGAATCAACATAGACTCTGAAACAATGATCCAACATACTGTTACGTTCGAACAAGGGATTCTGAAGCAACTCAGCTTTCACAGAAGAAATGACATCTTAACATTTCAAACAAATACAATAGCAAAGCATTTCAAGTGAACTTTCTATAACAATTTACAGTCTGGAACTCTTAGGGCAGCGATCCACCTACACCCTTTGACATTTCACAGGTCTGGGACAGACCTGGGCTTGACCTCTCTTCCTGACCTTCTGCGATATGATGCTGAGCATGCTTCTGTGTCAGTCAACAGCTCTTGTGGTGTTGCAGGTAAGTATGGTGTATGTTGTGCTGTGTGTAGTCCACCACGTTCTCTTTCAGGGGAACAGTTCATCTCATCAGTGTATTGTTTTTTTATGTTCAGTAGATGACTACGATTTTGGCGGTACACCGCTCCTTCTGCGGTGCGGACGTGATATGAACGTTCAGTGTCAGCTGGCTGGATGACGACTGCTGGCTTCCAGAGGCCATGCTCCTGGATTCTAACTGACTCTCCGTCGATCAGTGGTGGCAGTGGTCTAGCTGACCTGTCGTAGTATCGCTTTTGTTGCTGTTGTCTCGGTGCACATTTTTCATGCATTTCCTTGTAGCTGCTGGTTAGTGCTGGGAAGGATTGAGCGAAGTCTACGGCTCATCAACAGCTGGGCTGGTGATTTGAAGATGTCAACTGGAGTGTTGCGGTATTCAAGGAGACTGGTGTAGGGGTCTCTCTTGTCTGCTTTTGCTTTGTCCATGAGTGATTTAGCAATTTATCAGCAAGGCCATTACTTTGACATTAATGTGGGCTTGTGGTGACATGTGTAAACTCCCATGCTTTTGTGAAGGATTCAAACTCATTTGATTTGTAACAGGGCCCATTGTCAGATATTAAAGTCTCAACAATACCATGCCTGGCAAAGGCTGCTTTCAGCTTGTGTATCACAGCAGCAGATGTGGTGCTGTGAAGCTTGTCGAGTTCGAAGTATCTGCTGTAGTGGTCCACTGTTACAATGTAGTCCTCGTTGTTCCAGGTGAACAGAACGGTTGCCACGACCTGCCAAGGTCTGTCTGGGATACAGTGATGTAACATTGGCTCTTTGGTGTTTGAGGGGCGTCGTTCAAGACATATGGCGCATTTACCAACAATGTCCTCTATTTGTTTGCACATGCCGGGCCAAAACAAAATGTACCGTGCTCTCCGTTTGCACTTTTCCATGCCCGTGTGTCCAGCATGGATCTTTGTCAAAATTTCTTCTCTGAGACTGGTAGGAATAATGATTTTCTCTCCTTTGAAAATTATTCCGTTGATCTGTGATAGTTCATCACGATGGTTCCAGAATTCTGAGACGCTCTGAGGGCATTTTCTCCTCTCCTCAGGCCATCCATCCTGTATGACTTTACTCACATGTGCGAGTTGTGAGTCATTTTCTGTTTCTGCTTGGATCTCCTTCAGTTTTGTGTCACTAACTGGTAAGTTGCTGTACACAGTGTGCACTTGCATGTCCATGCCTTCACTGAGGCTGCTGTCCTTATAGGTAAGAAACTTCCTGGAGAGTGTCTTCGTACACTTCGTCGAGCTTGGTTAGTGTTCATCTTATTTAATAATAATCAAAACTGACCACTGAATAACAAAAACAACAAAGAAACAACCGAACCAGTTCTGTCTGGTGCAGACACACAAAGACTGAAAATAATCACCCACAAAACACAAAGGAAAACAGGCTACCTAAATATGGTTCTCAATCAGGGACAACGATTGACAGCTGCCTCTGATTTCAGGCCAAACACAGAAATAGAAAATCATAGAAAAACTAACTTAGACAACCTCCCAACTCACGCCCTGACCATACAAAAACAAAAGACAAAACAAAGGAACTAAGGTCAGAACGTGACACTCTCACTGTTCAAATAAACCTACCATTAAAATTATAGACTGATCATTTCTTTGTCAGTGGGCAAACGCACAAAATCAGCAGGGGATCAAATACTTTTTCCCTCACTGTACATCAATGATGTCTCTCTCGCTGCTGGTGATTTTCTGATCCACCTCTATGGAGACGACACCATTCGGTATACATCTGGCCCATCTTTGGACACAGTCTTAACTAACCTCCAGACGAGCTTCAATGCCATACAACTCTTCTTCCGTGGCCTCCAACTGCTCTTAAATGCAAGTAAAACTAAGTGCATGCTCTTCAACCGATCACTGCCCCCACCTACACGCCCGTCCAGCATCACGACTTAGAATATGTGGACAACTACAAATACCTAGGTGTATGGCTAGACTGTAAACTCTCCTTGCAGACTCACATTTAGCATCTCCAATCCAAAATTAAATCTAGAATCGGCTTCCTATTTCGCAACAAAGCATCCTTCACTCATGCAGCCAAACATACCCTCGTGAAACTGACCATCCTGCCGATCCTCGACTTCGGTGATGTCCTCTATAAAATAGCCTCCAAAACTCTACTCAACAAATTGGAGGCAGTTTATCACGGTGCCATCCGTTTTGTCAGCAAAGCCTCATACTCGTCACCAAACCCACTGGCTCCAGGTAATCTACATGTCTCTGCTAGGTAAAGCCCCGCCTTATTTCAGCTCACTGGTCACCATAGCAGCACCCACCCATAGCACGCGCTCCAGCAGGTATATCTCACTGTTCACCCCAAAAGCCAATTCTTCCTTTGGCCGCCTCTCCTTCCAGTTCTCTGCTGCCAATGATTGGAACGAACTGCAAAAATCTCTAAAGCTGTAGACTCCTACCTCCCTCACTAGCTTTAAGCACCAACTGTCAGAGCAGCTCACTGCACATAGTTCATCTGTAATTAGCCCATCCAATCTACTTCATTCCCATACTGTATTTATTTATTTATCTTGCTCTTTTGCACCCCAGTACCTCTACTTGCACATTCATTTTTACCTTTATTTAACTAGGCAAGTAAGAACATATTCTTATTTTCAATGATGGCCTAGGAACAGTGGGTTAACTGCCTGTTCAGGGGCAGAACAACAGATTTGTACCTTGTCCGCTTGGGGGTTTGAACTTGCAACCTTCCGGTTACTAGTCCAACGCTCTAACCATTAGGCTACCCTGCCTTACCTCTCTTATCCTACCTCATTTGCACATGCTGTATATAGATTTTTCTACTGCATTTTTGATTGTATGTTTGTTTTATTCCATGTGTAACTCTTGTGTTGTTGTATGTGTCGAACTGCTTTGCTTTATCTGGGCCAGGTCGCAGTTGCAAATGAGAACTTGTTCTCAACTAGCCTACCTGGTTAAATAAAGGTGAGAAAAAAAAATCTCCCCTCGACACACCATCTGATTCAAACAGAACATCCAGTTCCACCATCTTCTCACTTGTGTTTTCCTGTTGACAGCGGCTTCTTCTTCTTTGGATTTTGATGGCAGACTACATCCTATAAGGTGTACAGAAAGTACATGGGGGAATATAAATATATCTAAATAACACACAAAGAATAATTGGGCTAGGGGGTACAATATCACATTACACAAGGACCTGATGGGACATACATACACTTATAATTCTAACAGATTTTTTTGTTAGTAGTGTTTAATTGTCTTAAAATACAGTTCAATTTATTTTTGTAAGGTAAGAAAATGTGGTGTTTTGTTTGTAAATGTACATTTGCGAGTAGAAATTTGGCCAAAAGAATAATGAAATTAATTACATAAAATTGTTTCAACTTATTTCTATCGTAGGTAAACAATCCAAGCAGTACATCTCTCCACAATAGTGTAAAATCTTCATAAATGTGTTCAATTATAAATCTAATGATGTCTTGCCACAGTTTCCTTACATGAATACAATGCCAAAAAGATGCAACACCGTTTCTGGATGGTCATTACAAAAGGTACAATTGGAGATTATGTTTTTCTTAAACTTCTTCATATAGTGGTTGGCAAGATAATATTTATGAATAATTTTAAACGAAACTTCTTTCATTTTGTTAACGAGTAGGTATGTGTATGGCATCATCCAAACTTTTTCCAACAGATACTATCAACAAAACCGTTCCAATAAGGCATGACATAAGGTCAACATCCTGCTGACACAAGATTCGTATCACTCTGTTGTTGAATGGACCAAAAGAGAAACAAATACTAGTTGGCTCACCAATAAGATATTTATTATTTCGGAACCAATATTCTAAAAACAAATAATTATTTTTATACAATATATCCCGATTATTCCATATATAATATCTGTGTGGAGAAAAATGATGCTTATAAATTTAGGACCATGACAAGAAAACCTGCCGATGAAAAGCAGAGAGTTTCACTGGAACTTTGTCAATATTATAATTGCAAACCAACATGAAGTTAAGGCCACCAAAAGTAGAGAAGACATGATGAGGAATAAAATTCCACATAGAAGTGGGTCTTCTTAGGAATTGTTCTTTCCAATTGAACTTAAAAGTATTATTTAAGGTGGTAAAGTCCAGAAAATTCATTCCACCATACTCATAAGTGTTCATTACAACAGTTTAACAGTTTTCCTAATGTATTGGGTACGGTTTCTCCACAGAAAGTTGAAAAGCATCTGCTCTATCTCTTTGCTGATTTTACCATCAAGAGATAAAGATAGAGCGCCATATGTTAGCCTAGAGATACTTTAATGCTCGTCGAAATGGGTAGACCAAGGCGCAGCGTGATTTGGGTTCATCATAATTTATTAGAATGTGAACCAGCAACAAAAACAATAAAGAGGATAAAACAAACAAACGAATGTACAGCCTTGTAGGGCTCAAAAGCAACAATGGGAAATGGCTACCTAAATATGATCCCCAATCAGAGACAATAAACAGCTGCCTCTGATTGGGAACCATATCAGGCCACCATAGAAATACAATTCCCCTAGATAACCCACCCTAAATCACACCCGACCCAACCAACATAGAGAATAAACCGCTATCTATGGTCAGAGTGTGACAGATACCTTCAGCCTTAGTTATTAGGACTCTTCCTTTTAAAGTTAAGTCACTCTGTAGCCATTGATTTAGCTTCTGGGGGTTTTTAATAAGAGGGTTAAAATTTAGTAAGCCTCTAGACTTCTGATCCTTAGTAATGGTTATGTCTAAATATGTAAGTTCTTCTTTCACTGGAATACCATAATATGAAGGTGTCACAATCTTTGACAGCCATGAGTTCACGTGTATTCATGTTAAGATATAAACCAGACGCTTTGGAAAAGGATAGTATCACATTGATCGATATGGGAATTTCGTTAGCGTCTTTCAGAAAAAGTGTAGTATTGCCAGCCAGCTGGCTTTTAATCATTTCTTTACCAGCTATGGAAATACCTTGTACAGGACTATTAGTTAAAGAATTTGTAAGAAGTTGGGTGATTAATAAAAACAGATACGGAGAGATAGGACAACCTTGCCTAATTCCTTTCTTTAACTCAAATCTTTTTCACACTCTCTCTCCAGATGAAATCTCGCGTCTTGTGACGGCCGGCCGCCCAACAACCTGCCCGCTTGACCCTATCCCCTCCTCTCTTCTCCAGACCATTTCCGGAGACCTTCTCCCTTACCTTACCTCACCTCGCTCATCAACTCATCCCTGACTGCTGGCTACGTCCCTTCCGTCTTCAAGAGAGCGAGAGTTGCAC
The DNA here is from genome assembly GCF_034236695.1 of Oncorhynchus nerka. Lineage (NCBI taxonomy): Eukaryota > Metazoa > Chordata > Actinopteri > Salmoniformes > Salmonidae > Oncorhynchus > Oncorhynchus nerka. Next base: position 38,252,082 of record NC_088409.1, on the reverse strand, counting down.
CCCTTCTGAAAAAACCTACACTCGATCCCTCCGATGTCAACAACTACAGACCAGTATCCCTTCTTTCTTTTCTCTCCAAAACTCTTGAACGTGCCGTCCTTGGCCAGCTCTCCCGCTATCTCTCTCAGAATGACCTTCTTGATCCAAATCAGTCAGGTTTCAAGACTAGTCATTCAACTGAGACTGCTCTTCTCTGTATCACGGAGGCGCTCCGCACTGCTAAAGCTAACTCTCTCTCCTCTGCTCTCATCCTTCTAGACCTATCGGCTGCCTTCGATACTGTGAACCATCAGATCCTCCTCTCCACCCTCTCCGAGTTGGGCATCTCCGGCGCGGCCCACGCTTGGATTGCGTCCTACCTGACAGGTCGCTCCTACCAGGTGGCGTGGCGAGAATCTGTCTCCTCACCACGCGCTCTCACCACTGGCGTCCCCCAGGGCTCTGTTCTAGGCCCTCTCCTATTCTCGCTATACACCAAGTCACTTGGCTCTGTCATAACCTCACATGGTCTCTCCTATCATTGCTATGCAGACGACACACAATTAATATTCTCCTTTCCCCCTTCTGATGACCAGGTGGCGAATCGCATCTCTGAATGTCTGGCAGACATATCAGTGTGGATGACGGATCACCACCTCAAGCTGAACCTCGGCAAGACGGAGCTGCTCTCCCTCCCGGGGAAAGACTGCCCGTTCCATGATCTCGCCATCACGGTTGACAACTCCATTGTGTCCTCCTCCCAGAGCGCTAAGAACCTTGGCGTGATCCTGGACAACACCCTGTCGTTCTCAACTAACATCAAGGCGGTGGCCCGTTCCTGTAGGTTCATGCTCTACAACATCCGCAGAGTACGACCCTGCCTCACACAGGAAGCGGCGCAGGTCCTAATCCAGGCACTTGTCATCTCCCGTCTGGATTACTGCAACTCGCTGTTGGCTGGGCTCCCTGCCTGTGCCATTAAACCCCTACAACTCATCCAGAACGCAGCAGCCCGTCTGGTGTTCAACCTTCCCAAGTTCTCTCACGTCACCCCGCTCCTCCGTTCCCTCCACTGGCTTCCAGTTGAAGCTCGCATCCGCTACAAGACCATGGTGCTTGCCTACGGAGCTGTGAGGGGAACGGCACCTCAGTACCTCCAGGCTCTGATCAGGCCCTACACCCAAACAAGGGCACTGCGTTCATCCACCTCTGGCCTGCTCGCCTCCCTACCACTGAGGAAGTACAGTTCCCGCTCAGCCCAGTCAAAACTGTTCGCTGCTCTGGCCCCCCAATGGTGGAACAAACTCCCTCACGACGCCAGGACAGCGGAGTCAATCACCACCTTCCGGAGACACCTGAAACCCCACGAAGTACAGTTCCCGCTCAGCCCAGTCAAAACTGTTCGCTGCTCTGGCCCCCCAATGGTGGAACAAACTCCCTCACGACGCCAGGACAGCGGAGTCAATCACCACCTTCCGGAGACACCTGAAACCCCACCTCTTTAAGGAATACCTAGGATAGGATAAAGTAATCCTTCTAACCCCCTTAAAAGATTTAGATGCACTATTGTAAAGTGGCTGTTCCACTGGATGTCATAAGGTGAACGCACCAATTTGTAAGTCGCTCTGGATAAGAGCGTCTGCTAAATGACTTAAATGTAAATGTAATGTAATGTAGGTGCCATGTTTCCGTTTGACAGAGCTGTTACCATTTCTATAGAGTCTTAATAGCCGTACAGAAATAATCCCCAAAGACAAATTTCTCAAGGGAGTGGAAGAGGAACTGATGGTCTACTGTGTCAAATGCTTTATAAAAATCAAAAAATAATATGAAGCTATCCTCAGTTATTAGGTCTGAGTAGTCAAGTGTGTCTAATACTAGGCTGATTTTGTTAGAAATATGACTGTTCTTCATAAAGCCAGACCGTGTTTCATCAATGATTGCATCCAGGACTTATTTAATTATTTTTGCAAGTAGTAAGGCTTATATCTTAAAGTCATTATTGAGAAGTCAAATTGGACGCCAGTTATCGATGAGCAGCATTTCTTTTTTAGGCTTAGGTATCAGTGTTATTAACCTCTGGCTCGTTGTAGGAGGGAGAACATTGTTTTTAATACTCGTTAAAAAGACTTCAAGTAGGAAGGGAGCTACTTGTTCAGAAAATAATTTGTCAAATTCTGATGTAATTCCATCAACATCTGGGGATTTATTGTTCTTTCTATGTTTGAAAGCTCCAGTCTTTTTCAAGCCTTTGATAACCACGGTGTTTGCGCCTACCATTTTCTCAATGGTGTCAGACCTGGAGTTGATGAGTAAGGAGAGGGTAGCCACAATGTCAGAGTCCATGTTTTTTTTTTTTGGAGGGTGGAGGTTTGCACGGAGTAACCGGTAAAGAGGGGAACTCGTCATCTTCAACAGCATTCAAAAGCATGAGATTATCCTTAGGGCAAGCATAGTTATGGCAGTTGTCAATACATTTTTTAATGGATTTCTTCAATGCTCTGAATACTCAAACTTCAGGTAGACTATATAATTACGATAAAGCAAAACCAGTATTGTTCCCATTTAATAAATATAAAAAGTAAAGTAAAGCACATAAAATAGGACACCAGCAACCACTAAAATTAGGATAGCAAGTTCTGTGAAGAGTATACATTTGGACCACAATTCCATGCTTAAGATAAGGACATGTTTGGATTGTACACACTGTTTACCTCTTAACTGAATGAGGGCCAAAGGACATTTTTAAGTGCATGGAAAAGACATGACAGTTTGCTTACAGTGCCAAATGAGTCTCTCAGCATTCAGTTATGGGAGCTGCAAACTACATTAAGCACAGATGCCAGTCAGAAACTAGCTAGGCAGTTTCACAAACAGTTTGTACACGAGTAGTTAGTTAGTCCAAAACATAATCCATCGGTGTAGGCTCACTTTCAAGGAGTGTGTGTGTGGTGTACACTAAGACTTGCTTAAAGAATGCTTAGCCAAAACAATATATTCATATCTGTGGTGTTTTTGAGGCTACAATCTAACAACCTTCATCCTTCCCACAGGATGTACTAACTAACTCCTCGGAGTTCAAAGTTAGAAATGTACTGAAATCTTTATCATACAAACATTAAGTGATGCTTAAATAGAAAAATCAAAACAGTCAAAAATGTTTAACCCATTTTGAGGACCATTCCACCGAATCCCAGATTAAACTTTGTTTGCACCACAGCACCAAAAAAGAGTAAGGCAATGGTTAGGCATTGAAGGCACCCAAAGGGGTCTTGTTGAAAACCAATGTGGTAATGGGGCAGCATATTGGACTTGTCCTTTGTTCATAATGAATTCAAGGAGCTTTGAAGAGCTCTATAAAGCAAATGGAATGTAGTCAAACTAGTTCATCAACAATGTCTACATCTCATCAGTGTGGGCTGGTTTGGTGGGGTCAAGGCTTGCACTCCCTTTTCCTGTTGCTGACACCAGGGCCAGAGGTTCAGTCTGCCCTTCATCCAGAGTCGAGCTGTTCCCTGGTTGGCTCTCCTCCAGGGCCACATCCTCAATGTCAGTGATTTTGGGACTTTCTATTGGTTGCTTTAGTATGATGGAAGCAACCGGGGGATCTGATTGGCTGAGGTCACGGGAAACGGGTAGGGAATCGGGCTGAATGATACGGTTGTCCACATCCTCAGCAGCTTGCAAGGATGAAGCAGGATCTGTGAGGATGCTTCTGGAGATAACTGAAATGGTAAAGAAGAGGGAAGGCTATTTAACTTTCAACGCTTTCAGAAGAAAAATGATCCATTATTAATTCCTAAATGGATAACTAACCTCCTTTTGGTGTATAGTCCTCTTCTATGGATGAGGAGCCCCAGTTGAAGGGGCTGTAACTTGGGAAGATGATGAGGCCCAGAGAGAAGAGGATAATCTGATGGGAAACAACAGACACACGTTCAATTCACTTTTTTTTAAGATCACCCTGAAAGTACACAAAGGCATGGAGGTCTCACCATGACGCAGGTGCTGGTCTGTGCTGCTTTAGTGACCGTCTGCTTGATCAGCGACTGTAGTCTGCGCAGCTGAGCCAGGAGAGACCTGTGCATGGAGATATTATAAAAACACCAGAACTAACAAGACACAAACATCTTCATTGGGCATCATCAGTGCAAAAAGGTGATGTTAGCCAATTAACTTACATGTTGTGTTTCTCCAGCTGTTCCACGGTCCTCTGCAGCTCTTTGTTTTGCACTGAGCAAGCTGCTGCCCTGAGACACAGAAAATACCTAGGGTCACTGACAGAAAAGTATTCCTACTGTCCGACTGTGTCACACCATTGGGGAGAGTCAACAGAATAGAACAGAAGGACCCATTGTCAGGACTTCCTACTGCACATGCCTCACTGTTGTAACACAAATGAAAATGCTAAGGAAATGCAAGTGACTTGTTTATAGAGGTTATCCACCATGTGACTACAAAGTGGGTCCACTTTTCATGGAGCCTAATTGAAGCCTCAGGCCTCACCTGCTCTCAAGCCCATCCACATAGTCCTTCTTCCTGCGACGGCTGTCTTGGGCTGACTGTTTGTTGCGTATTTTGCGTCTCACTTTTTTCAGTATCCGTTCCTCAGCCTAGAAGGGAATTCAGTCCAGTACATTTAGATGCAATTAAACTCAGAGATAAACAATTTCAGTCAATTTCAGTCAAATCATATAAAATATACAGCAAAGTCATTTGTTATGTCAAAGTTGTTATGCAAAAGTAATGTAAACCAAGTGCAAGCAGGGAAGTAATGGATTGGGGTAGTGTACCATCTACTGTGCGTGTGTGTCTGACCTTGGTGAGGGGCAGGTTGTTGGGCAGAGATATCCCCTCTTGGTTCAGCAGTTTCTGCTCCTCCTCAGTCAGTGTGAGGTCAGGGTAAAGCTGATCAGGAGAAGAGGATATTGTGTTTATAATCCTCACCGCCATAATCCCATAGAGAGACACTTGAACAACCACCGGGGTCTCAGACTAACAATCCCCCTCCCCCACTATCTTCTTATTGTGCCTATTTATCCATTCATTAGGGACTGGGGCCTATGGATTTCACCACATCTTTACAATACATTTGCAGGCCTCCTGTATAAATCAGCGGGAAAGATTGTCACTATGTAATTACATCTAATTAGATGGTAAAAACATTCCCTATTCATTTGGGATTGAGCCCTGCAGCTTTGTCCTAATGAATACGGTGGGATCTTCACAACAGATGCCATTGAATATGGACTTATCTTGGCATAAGACCACTTTTGTGGTGTGAAAATATCAAAAACTCTTATTTTGGAGTCAACTTGCCCCTTTTAAGTCTCACCAGTGGGCTGTCTGGACTGGTGGGGCCTGAGGTGGTACCAGAGTGGGTAGAAAGATGACCATGGTCAAATCTACCAGCGGATACTAGGGGTAACTCGTTGACGATACAGGACTCCGAGATCAACATCTGAGAACTCCAATCATCTGTAGCAGAAGACATAGGAAAAGAGAGTAAACTCCCACCCAACACACATGGACTCACACACACAGATGTGTGTGCGCTAGCGTACACACACACACACACTCACCCAGTTCTATGGAAATGACATCAACACTATGCTGCTCTGGCTCCGTCTTGATGTTGGCCAGGGTGCTGATGTCATAGACCACCTGATAGATAGTTGTGGGGACCTGAGAGGGGTCCACCATGGCAGTTAGGGGGCTCTTGGAGCAGGGTTCCTCAGAGATGCCACTGTCGCTCTCTGAGGAGGTCTCCACTGGGTCTCTGGTAGGGAAGACGTCATTTGGATTGATGGCATAAAGCACATCCTCTGACTCGCTGTCGTTTAGACCCTGTAACATATGGAGAGGAATTAGGTAATACTTTAAGCAAATGGGTATAATACATTATTACATGTTAATAATGTTTTAATAAATAAAGTTGAGTAAATATTGCCCCAGGTCTTTACAACTTGGCTCACTATATTGTACAACTAGTCATAATGGGAAACCATCCTTACACTTTGGGGGTCTACCGTGCATTCATCCAGGGGTTTTTCAGAGCCAGCATAGATAACATCAGAGCAAGAAAATGGCCCTTCCAGTCCCCAACTCTCCTCTGTCATACTGTCCTCTTTGTGACAGAAAAACAGCTCTCCATTCTCTATATCCATGTCCTAGAAGAAACAAAACAGCAGTTAGAAGTATTACAAAATATTGATCAATTCAGTTCACTTTTGTGTACTTCTCTTATTGCACTGTCAATCTTACAACTCTTTGTTATTAAAGTGTTTGAAACTCATATCTATGTTGTTGTAAGTGGAGATTTATAAAGCATGAAGAAGGTGTGGCAACTGCTCAGAGAGCTGTTTAAAGGGTGGAGCTATATCTATTATTACTGTTTGATCAGTGGGAGTCCTTTCGCAAGAGGATATCAGCATCCTGGTGTGCACGCACGCACAAACACACACAGTTGTATTAAAAACTGATAGGCTTTCTCAATAGCAATTGTACCCCCTCATAAAATCTGTTACCCTTTTTTGGCCTCATATTTAATATGTAGGCCTACTAGTTAGGCTAGCAGAAATGATAATATCACGTGACCCACACCAGTAGTCTTTAATAAACTATAGTCTGTCTATACGTATATTTTCTATATCGTAGGCTATTGCCTGAATATTTCAGCCAAGTGTTCAGATAATGATCTCACGCTATTAAATGACGGAACTTAAATAAAGTTTATCCATTAAAATTCAACATTGGCAAACGAATGCCTTCTTGGTTCGTATTAGATGTTGAGTTTGACACGACACCTCGGTCATGTATAGGATTCCGTTCCCTGTCAAGCAGGATAAACAAGTGTTACATTGTACTCTCCAACTATAGCTTCACGACACCACAAACAACTTACTTGTCTGCTGCTGTTTTCAGAAGCGATGATTCTTCCGAATATAGTATATATATAGGTCTACTTCAAGAGCATTAGAACAATAGAAGGCCCAACGTGAGTAGAAAAATGCAGACGAGTAGTGTTTAAAGATCAACCAGTGTAAAACGCATTTCTCCCAAAAATCCAGCTGGCAATTCTCATGTCAATCATCCCGGAGGGCGAATAACCATACTGACACGGCGGATGTGCGTCGCCTGTACGCAACAGTTGGCTCTAAAATCACTAACTAATAGAGTATGTGGATTTCTCTCTGTGTCTTACTTATTCCATAATGCAAAAACATGTCCCTTTCATAAATCAGTACATTTACACCAACCTTGTACAGTTCATAAACGTAAAAAACAAACGAAGTCCCTCCCACTTTACCCCTTTGATTCGGCAGGGCAATTTATGTGTGAATACTTCGTGGGCACAATGTAGCAGTGAATTAGATATTGTACTGGACATACTGGAAAAGAACAGTTACAGTATCGTATTGAACTCAAAAGACCTTGACTTTTGCCAACATTCTCTATTGAGACGTTTTTGCAGTAGGAAAGTCAGAGCAAAATCAAAGGATCATGGCAAAATCTAAAAGTGTGTCACACCATCTGGAGTTCTGACTTTAAACAGGTTATGGATATCTCAAAGCAGTGTTTATGGTTTGTAATACATGGCTGGCACATCAATGATGGCTGGAAGAGCCTGGTCGGTTGGTGTTCCTTGCAAAAATGGATAGCAGGGTGGTGAGTCAATCTTTGTATGTGTTCACTGCTCTCTTTGCACTTATCTATTTACAATAGACACTTATCTTTTTGTCTCACCATTCTTTGTAGTTGATTGACTGATCAAGAATGGAAAAGGCAGCCAAATGTTGCGATCTTGAATGTAACTTTGTGAAATTGTATCATTCCCTTTACCCTGTAGGTGGCGTTAGTCTGTCCTGCTGATGGATGGTGGGGAGACCATTGTGGTGCAAGGGCTGTGGGTGGCTCCTAGTGTGAGTGGCCAGGGGATTACTGGTGCCATCCAGAGATATGTGACAGTGTATTCCTGCAGTCACTTTCCACAGGTCACTTGCCCGAAGACTGTGCCGACCCCACACCTGAAAAACTGTATAGATGTCACCTGTTGGCCAAAGAGGTAGGCCTACATAGCTTGCATGCCAGTGTGGTTTGTATTGAGCATGGACGTGCACAACTGTAGTCCTTGATGGCCACAGTTCTGAGGCCCAGTCATTTGACATATAACATTCTCTAGTTGTGTAATTTACAATTATACACTACCATTCAAAAGTTTAGGGTCACTTAGAAATGTCCTTGTTTTTGAAAGAAAAGCATATTTTTTGTCCATTAAAATAACATCAAATTGATCAGAAATACAGTGTAGACATTGTTAATGTTGCAAATGACTATTGTAACAGGAAACAGCAGCTTTTTTTATGGAATATCTACATAGGTGTATAGAGGCCCATTATCAGCAACCATCACTCCTGTGTTCTAATTTGAACTTGTACTTTTAAAAATCCAACTCTCTAAAAACAAGTCCCTCACCGTTGCCACCTGCTATAGACCACCCTCTGCCCCCAGCTGTGCTCTGGACACCATATGTGAACTGATTGCCCCCCATCTATCTTCAGAGCTCGTGCTGCTAGGTGACCTAAACTGGAACATGCTTAACACCCCAGCCATCCTACAATCTAAGCATGATGCCTTCAATCTCACACAAATTATCAATGAACCTACCAGGTACCACCCCAAAGCCGTTAACACTGGAACCCTCATAGATATCATCCTAACCATCTTGCCCTCTAAATACACCTTTGCTGTTTTCAACCAAGATCTCAGCGATCACTGCCTCATTGCCTGCATCCGTAATGGGTCAGCGGTCAAGCGACCTCCACTCATCACTGTCAAGCGCTCCCTGAAACACTTCAGCGAGCAGGCCTTTCTAATCGACCTGGCCCGGGTATCCTGGAAGGATATTGACCTCATCCCGTCAGTAGAGGATGCCTGGTTATTTTTTTAAATGCCTTACTCAACATCTTAAATAAGCATGCCCCATTCAAGAAATTTAGAACCAGGAACAGATATAGCCCTTGGTTCTCTCCAGACCTGACTGCCCTTAACCAACACAAAAACATCCTATGGCGTTCTGCATTAGCATCGAACAGCCCCCGTGATATGCAACTTTTCAGGGAAGTTAGAAACCAATATACACAGGCAGTTAGAAAAGCCAAGGCTAGCTTTTTCAAGCAGAAATTTGCTTCCTGCAACACAAACTCAAAAAAGTTCTGGGACACTGTAAAGTCCATGGAGAATAAAAACACCTCCTCCCAGCTGCCCACTGCACTGAGGATAGGAAACTCTGTCACCACCGATAAATCCACTATAATTGAGAATTACAATAAGCATTTTTCTACGGCTGGCCATGCTTTCCACCTGGCTACCCCTACCCCGGTCAACTGCACTGTACTCTCTTCTCTGTATGTATACATCAATGATGTCGCTCTTGCTGCTGGTGAGTCACTGATCCACCTCTACGCAGACGACACCATTCTGTATACTTCTGGCCCTTCTTTAGATATTGTGTTAACAACCCTCCAGACGAGCTTCAATTTTTAAATTTTACCTTTATTTAACTAGTTAAAAGTCAGTTAAAAACAAACTCTTATTTTCAATGACGGCCTAGGGACAGTGGGTTAACTGCCTGTTCAGGGGTTGAACGACAGATTTGTACCTTGTCAGCACAGGGGTTTGAACTTGCAACCTTGTGGTTACTAGTCCAACGCTCTAACCAATAGGCTACCCTGCCGCCCCATTCAATGCCATAAAACTCTCCTTCCGTGGCCTCCAACTGCTCTTAATGCAAGTAAAACTAAATGCATGCTTTTCAACCAATCGCTGCCCGCACCCACCTGCCCGTCTAGCATTACTACTCTGGACGGTTCTGACTTAGAAAATGTGGACAACTACAAATACCTAGGTGTCTGGTTAGACTGTAAACTCTCCTTCCAGACTCGCTTCAAACATCTCCAATCCAAAGTTAAATCTAGAATTGGCTTCCTATTTCGCAACAAAGCATCCTTCACTCATGCTGCCAAACATACCCTCGTAAAACTGACCATCCTACCGATCCTCGACTTCGGCGATGTCATTTACAAAATAGCCTCCAATACCCTACTCAATAAATGGGATGCAGTCTGTCACAGTGCCATCCGTTTTGTCACCAAAGCCCCATATACTACCCACCACTGCAACCTGTACGCTCTCATTGGTTGGCCCTCGCTTCATACTCGTCGCCAAACCCACTGGCTCCATGTCATCCACAAGACCCTGCTAGGTAAAGTCCCCCCTTATCTCAGCTCGCTGGTCACCATGGCAGCACCCACCTGTAGCACGCGCTCCAGCAGGTTTATCTCTCTGGTCACCCCCAAAACCAATTCTTCCTTTGGCCGCCTTTCCTTCCAGTTCTCTCTGGGACAATGACTGGAACAAACTACAAAAATCTCTGAAACTGGAAACACTTATCTCCCTCACTAGCTTTAAGCACCAGCTGTCAGAGCAGCTCACAGATTACTGCACCTGTACATAGCCCATCTATAATTTAGACCAAACAACTACCTTTTCCCCTACTGTATCTACTTTTCACATTCTTCCACTGCAAATCTACCATTCCAGTGTTTTACTTGCTATATTGTATTTACTTTGCCACCATTGCCTTTTTTTGCCTTTACCTCCCTTATCTCACCTCATTTGCTCACATCGTATATAGACTTATTTTTCTACTGTATTATTGACCGTATGTTTGTTTTACTCCATGTGTAACTCTGTGTTGTTGTATGTGTCGAACTGCTTTGCTTTATCTTGGCCAGGTCGCAATTGTAAATGAGAACTTGTTCTCAACTTGCCTACCTGGTTAAATAAAGGTGAAATATATATTTTTTTTAAATGGCACATTGTGTTAGGTAATCCAAGTTTATCATTTTAAAAGGCTAATTGATCATTAGAAAACCCTTTTGTAATTATGTTAGCACAGCTGAAAACTGTTGTTCTGATTAAAGAAGCAATAAAACTGTCATTCTTTCGACTAGTTGAGTATCTGTAGCATCAGCATTTGTGGGTTCGATTAAAGTCTCAAAATGGCCAGAGACAAAGCACTTTCTTCTGAAACTCGTCAGTCTATTATTTTTCTAAGAAATGAAGGCTGGCTCTAAACTGGCTCTAACCAGAATAGAAAGAGGAGTGGGAAGCCCCAGTGCACAACTGAGCAAGAGGACAAGTACATTAGAGTGTCTAGTTTGAGAAACAGATGCCTCACAAGTCCTCAACTGGCAGCTTTATTAAATAGTACCCGCAAAACACCAGTCTCAATGTCAACAGTGAAGAGGCCAATAAAAATAAAATATTAAGATGGGCAAAAGAACACAGACACTGGACAGAGGAACTCTGTCTAGAAGGCCAGCATCCCCAAAGTGAAATATACCTGCTGGAGCGCGTTCTATGGGTGGGTGCTGCTATGGTGACCAGTGAGCTGAGAAAAGGCGAGGCTTTACCAAGCAAAGACTTATAGATGACCTGGCGCCAGTGGGTTTGCAACAAATATGAAGCAAGGGCCAGCCAACGAAAGCATACAGGTCGCAGAGGTGGGTAGTATATGGGGCTTTGGTGACAAAACGGATGGCACTGTGATAGCAAATTGGATGTAGTCTATGTAGAGTGTTGGAGGCTATTTTGTAAATTACATCGCCGAAGTCAAGGATCGGTAGGATAGTCAGTTTTCGAGGGTATGTGTGGCAGCATGAGTGAAGGACCCATTGTTGCAAAATAGGAAGCCGATTCTAGATTTAATTTTGGATTGGAGATGCTTAATTTTGGATTGGAGATGTGAGTCTGGAAGGAGAGTTTACAGTCTAACCAGACACCTAGGTATTTGTAGTTGTCCACATTTTATAAGTCAGAACTATCCAGAGTAGTAATGCTAGACGGGCAGGAGGGTGCGGGCAGCGATTGGTTGAGAACAGTTGGAGGCCATGGAAGGAGAGTTGTATGGCATTGAAGCTCGTCTGGAGGTTAGTTAACACAGTGTCAAAAGAAGGGCTAGAAGTATACAGAATGGTGTCATCTGCGTAGAGTTGGATCAGAGAATCACCAGTAGCAAGAACAACATCATTGATGTATACAAAGAAGAGAGTCTGCCCGATAATTGAACCCTGTGGCACCCCCATAGAGACTTCCAGAGGTCCGGACAACAGGCACTCAGATTTGACACACTGAACTCTCAGAGAAGTAGTTGGTGAACCAGGCGAGGCAGTCATTTGAGAAACCAAGGCTGTTGAGTCTGCCGATAAGAATGCAGTGATTGACAGTGTCAAAAGCCTTGGCCCGGCCGATGAAGACGGCTGCACTGTATTGTCTTTTATCGATGGCGGTTATGATATAATTTAGGATCTTGAGCGTGGCTGAGGTGCACCCATGACCAGCTCGGAAACGAGATTGCATTGCGGAGAAGGCATGGTGGGATTCGAAATGGTCGGTGATCTGTTTGTTAACTTGGCTTTTGAAGACTTTAGAAAAGGCAGGGTAGGATAGATATAGGTCTATAACAGTTTGGGTCTAGAGTGTCAGACACTGCAAGGACATCAGGGTTGGCGGAGTGTGCTAAAGCAGTGAATAAAACAAACTTCGGGAGGAGGCTTCTGATGTTAACATGCACGAAACCAAGGCTTTTACAGAAGTCATCAAATGAAAGTGCCTGGGGAATAGGAGTGGAACTGGGGGCTACAGGGCCTGGGTTAACCACTACATCACCAGAGGAACAGAGGAGGAGTATGATGAGGGTATGGCTAAAGGCTATAAGAACTAGTCGTCTAGTACGTTGGGGACAGAGAATAAAAGGAGCAGATTTCTGGCGGTGTTAGAATATATTCGGGGCATAATGTACAGACAATGGTATGGTAGGATGTGAGTACAGTGGAGGTAAACCTAGGCGTTGAGTGGTGATGGGAGAGGTTTCGCCTCTGGAGGCACCAGTTAAGCTAGGTGAGGTCTCCACATGTGTTTGGGGTTGGACAAAAGAGCTATCTAAGGCATTTTGAGTGGGACTGAGGGCTCTACAGTGAAATAAAACAATCAGAACTAGCCAAAACAGCCGAGTGATCATAGGGGCAAAAGAGAAGTAATAGGTGAGCCAGGGTGCCGTTCTGTAGTCACTTACTACGCTAGGTGAGCAGGGGACACAGCGTTCAGAAAAGCTAGGGGGCCGGGGCTTGTAGATGGTTCTTCCGGAACATCGTAACAGAATAGCGGAGGTATTGTATCCCTAGAATTAGCTGCTATATGGGCCTAGCTCGAGGCTAGCTCAAGGCTAGATGGTGCTTGCTTCGGGACAGAGGTGTTAGCTAACAGTAGCCACTCGTTTGCAGCTAGCTAGCTGCGATGATCCGGTGTAATGATCCAGAGCGGCAGGAATCCGGTGTTGTGGTAGAGAGAAGCAGTCCATATGTTCTGGGTTGATATCGCGCTGTGCAGACTGACAGGTGTTGTCCGAGCTAAGGCTGACTGAAGACTGCTAGCCATGGCTAACAAGGACTAGTAGCTAGTTAGTTGGCTAGCTCCTGATGGAAGTTCCAGTTATAAGGAATAAAAAATAGCAGAGCCGTACCACATTGAGTGAGGCGGGTTGCAAGAAAGTATATTTAGTTCGTAGATAGAAAGTGAGATTAAGATATATACGAAATAGACCGGCTATTTACACAGGATAAGATACGGGATAAAACAAAGACAAACATCCTACTGCTACGCCATCTTGGATCCGGTGTGTCGGATTGTGTTGTTGAGCATTCATGTACATATAATAACACCGTAAATTCAAAAGCTGTATCTTCATACTGAATTCCAAACCAGGCCTTTAGCCAAAATGTCAGACAATATGTTTAATATATTAATGTCCTTCATACTGTATTTCGTGGTTTATTCGTATTATGGAAAATATAAATTGGATAGGATATCCTGTATACTATGGCAAAATAGGACAGTTATGGCTTCAGGGGCAGAACGACAGATTTGTGCCTTGTCAGGTAGGGGGGTTTGAACTTGCAAGCTTCCAGTTACTAGTCCAACACTCTAACCACTAGGCTACCCATGGAACTCTGTTTTTCTTTTTTTTATACAAGGCAAGGTTTGCCTCTTTATGATCTCACATGATCTCACCTCATAAGAACTGGGTTGTGGCATCAGCAATTTCTGCCTCAATAAATACATAAAGAAATTGTGTTGGTGATCTTTTGAAAAACACAGAACAATATACTATGCAATCAAGATATTTTTATTCTATACAGGAAGTAATAAAATACATTACCCAGTGAGCAAAATTGCTTTGAAAATACTTTTCGATACGTTGACATCACGTGCATTTCAGGTGCCGAATGAAAGGTTAGAAGACGTCTTATACGGACATCAAAAATACGTCTGTAATGGATGTCAAAAAGACAATTTACAGACGTGAAAAATATGTATTTTTCTGTCATTGATTCTATGGACAAATTTCAACTGCACATACATTCTCAATTAAGTAAGCATTCTATCACAAGAATATAGGAAAGACTGCAACTGAAGTATTTGATCACCTACCAACCAGTAGTTCTGCTTTTCTGATGTATCAAATACTTATGTCATGCAATAAAATTCAAATGAATTACTTAAAAATCATACAATGTGATTTTCTGGATTTTTGTTTTAGATTTTGTCTATCACAGTTGACCTATGATAAAAAATTACAGACCTCTACATGCTTTGTAAGTAGGAAAACCTGCAAAATCGGCAGTGTATCAAATACTTGTTCTCCCCACTGTATGAGTGTCTGCTGAATGACCAAAAAAAAAAAAACGTGGATTGATGGCAGCCTTGTGAGGAAACTGAAAGAGAGAGATGCTGCTTTAACACGGCAAGGTGACCGGGCACAATTGTATGGTTAAACAGTATAAATATGATCAATACAGATAGATTAAGATGACAATACACTAGTATAGGGACAAAGTGGAGGGGCAATTCAGCGGGTCTGACAAAAGACGTATCTGGCAGGGGCTTCTAACATCCATGGATTTCAAAAAGAAAGCCAATTACGTCACAGACACCAACGCCGCTCTACCGGATGAGCTGTTTTGTTGCCTTACAACCTGGAATTAAAATGTATTTTTTGGAGGTTTGTATCATTTGATTTACCCAACATGCCTACCACTTTTAAGATGCAAAATATGTTTTATTGTGAAACAAACAAGAAATAAGACAAAAAAACTGTCAACTTGAAAGTGCATATCTATTCATCCCCCCAAAGTCAATAATTTGTAGAGCCACCTTTTGCAGCAATTACAACAGTTTCCCAGTCCCTGCTGATGAAAAACATCCCCACCTGCTGCCACCGCCATGATTCACGGTGGGGATGGTGTTCTCCGAATGATGAGAGGTGTTGGGTTTGCGCCAGACATAGCGTTTTCCTTGATGGCCCAAAAGCTCAATTTTAGTCTCATCTACCTTCTTCCATTTATTTAACTAGGCAAGTCAGTTAAGAACAAACTCTTATTTTTAATGACAGCCTAGGAACAGTGGGTTAACTACCTTGTTCAGGAGCAGAACAACAGATTTTTACCTTGTCAGCTCCTTCCGGTTACTAGTCCAACGCTCTAACCACTAGGCTACCTGCCGGCTACTTTCCATTTGGTTGGGGAGTCTCCCACATGCCTTTTGGCGAACACCAAAGGTGTTTGCTTATTTTTTTCCTTAAGCAATGGCTTTTTTTCTGGCCACTCTTCTATAAAGCCCAGCTCTGTGAAGTGTACAGCTTAAAGTGGTCCTATGGACAGATACTCCAATCTCCGCTGTGGAGCTTTGCAGCTCCTTCAGGGTTATCTTTGGTCTTTTTTTGCCTCTGATTAACGCCCTCCTTGCCTGGTCCGTGAGTTTTGGTGGGCGGCCCTCTCTTGGCAGGTATGTTTTGGTGCCATATTCTTTCCATTTTTTAATAATGGATTTAATGGTGCTCTGTGGGATGTTCAAAGTTTCGGATATTTTTTATAACCCAACCCTGATCAGTACTTCACAACTTTGTTCCTGACCTGTTTGGAGAGCTCCTTGATCTTAATGGTACCGCTTGCTTGTTTGTGCCTCTTGCTTAGTGGTGTTACAGACTCTGGGGCCTTTCAGAACAGGTGTATATCTACTGAGTTCAATGCAAATAGTCCGGGTAACCATTTGGTTACCTGTTCAGGAGTCTTATGGCTTGGGGGTTTAAACTGTTGAGAACCTTTTTGTCCTAGACTTGGCACTCCGGTACCTCTTGCCATGCGGTAGTAGAGAGAACAGTCTATGACTGGGGTGGCTGGGATCTTTGACAATTTTTAGGGCCTTCCTCTGACACCGCCTGGTGTAGAGGTCCTGGATGGCAGGCAGCTTTTCCCCAGTGATGTACTGGGCCGTACGCACTACCCTCTGAAGTGCCTTGCGGTCGGAGGCCGAGCAATTGCCGTACCAGGCAGTGATGCAACCGGTCAGGATGCTCTCGATGTTGCAGAACCTTTTGAGGATCTCAGGACCCATGCCAAATCTTTTTAGTTTCTTAGTTTCATGAGGAGGAATAGGCTTTGTCGTGCCCTCTTCACGACTTGGTGTGTTTGGACAAATCTAGTTTGTTGTTGATGTGGACACCAAGGAATTTGAAGCTCTCAACCTGCTCCACTACAGCCCCGTCGATTGAGAATGGGGACGTGCTCGGTGCTCTTTTTCCTGTAGTCCACAATCATCTCCTTAGTCTTGGTTATGTTGAGGGATAGGTTGTTATTCTGGCACCACCCGGCCAGGTCTCTGACCTCATCCCTATAGGCTGTCTTGTCGTTGTCGGTGATCAGGCCTACCACTGTTGTGTCATCAGCAAACTTAATGATGGTGTTGGAGTTGTGCCTGGCCATGCAGTCGTGGGTGAACAGGGAGTACAGGACGCGAATTTGCACTCACCCCTGGGGAGCTCCAGTGTTGAGGATCAGCGGGGAAGATGTGTTGCTACCTACCCTCACCACATGGGGGCGGTCTGTCAGGAAGTCCAGGATCCAGTTGCAGAGGGAGGTGTTTAGTCCCAGGTTCCTTAGCTTTGTGATGAGCTTTGAATAAGGTCCACCTGTGTGCAATCTAACTAATTATGTGACTTCTGAAGGTAATTGGTTGCACCAGATCTTATTTAGGGGCTTCATAGCAAAGTGGGTGAATACATATGCATGCACCACTTTTCCGTAAAAACATTTTTTAAACAAGTTATTTTTTCGTTTCACTTCACCAATGTGGACTATTTTGTGTATGTCCATTATGTGAAATCCAAATTTAAATCCATTTAAATTACAGGATGTAATGCAACAAAATAGGAAAAACGGCAACGGGATGGATACGTTTGCAAGGCACTGTAAACGCCTTTTTCTCACACTTCGAGTGTTAACGACTCTGATCTGCCAAGGAGAGCCCCAAGGAGGCTACGTGCTTAGGTCTCCACAGAGGACATATGTAAGTCATTCAAACGTGTTAACCCTCGCAAGGCTGCCGGCCCAGACGGCATCCCGAGCCGCAACCTCAGAGCTGATGTGTTTTCAGACATTTTCACCTCTCTAGCTTAGGCCGTTATCCCCTCCTGCTTTAAAATGTCCACTATCATCCCAATCCGTAGTACTCACGCTTTGAGAGGCTAGTCAAAGACCATATCACCTCCTCCGTCCCTGACACACTCGACCCTGCACCACAGCCTGGTATGGCTACTTCACAGTCGCTGACCTCAAGGCTCTACCGAGGGTGGTACGCTCGGCCAGTATGTTTAACAAGTTTAAACATCACAATAGAGTATGGCAGTTTAGCACAGTACGGTATGGCCCGGTACAGGACAGTCACGTTTTATTCAATAGAGTACAGGTAGAGTAGATTAGAGTAAAGCAGGGTACAATACAGAGCACTATTAAAAAATGTTTTTGTTTTTAAAGACCTCAACGTCTGTAAATGCTTGGTTGGGAAGTGTAGGCCTATACTCGTTCACTACAGTACTTCCCACAAATCTAAAAGCAGGATCAGTGGAATTTTGGGATAGTAGAAAGAGATTCCAAAATTTTTCTTAGGCTACTCGTCATGTTTCATGGTCATGGCTGTCATCCCATTTCTGACACCAGTGTAGCAAACAACAAACTCGGTTCTTGGTCCTATCGGACCAATCATAGAACTCTGTATGTAGCCAAATCAATGCCAGCCTGGACCAGATCAAATCTAAACCGATCATAGCCGTCTGTTGACGTTGAAATCAAGGCCAGTCCGGACCGCAACAAAAAATATAAATACCACAGGACCAGAAAAAACTACGTCCTTTATTACATTGCCTGACGGTAAATGCTTAGCTAGTATGTAGCCTACTAGGTTAGGGAACGCATGCGATTGTCATATTTAGCACATTTACTGGAATGATACAAAGTCTAGAGATGGCACATGATGTCCCCTCAATCCTTCATCTGTTGCAATTGTGTGCGATTTAATAAGTGATACAATGTACATAATCTATTGTATCAAAAGTCCACGAATGAATTAAACCGCGATAGTTCGAAGTTGCTTCGAAACAACTGATAAATGACCTGTTTAGCGGACCCCCAATCTTGAGATGAACTATCGACAGCTAAAACGCAGATCTGACTCGAGATCAGATTTCACTGAGCGTTGATGAATCCGGGATATGCCCCTCCCTCGAGGTCGTCCCAGCCTCATTCTGATCAGTTGAATCATCACTTCCCGTACAGAGTGCATTTTTTTGGCATAGCAGTAATGTAATTTTGCTGCCTTTTTCCCACTTGTTATTAAGTCTGTGCCAATACAAGCTGCTCACCAAGGCTGTCCTTTTATGAGAGAATACGACAGAAGGTAGTACATTATTTATGCTTGCTATTTGTAATGCGAGAGACGCCATATGCAGAAAGCTATACGTTTAGTCATATTGTTTAAAACTTTTTATGGACTAGCGATCGTTTTTAACTTTCTAAACGGCTGTACAGGATATTATAACAGTCCCGGTAAAGCAATTCAATATTATCTGATGTTAGATCAGTCACATGCTTTCTATGCCACCCCTTTCCTTCACAAACTGTATGTTTTCTATCCTTTCACATACTGTATCTGGGAATTCATGTTATTTGTTTGCCAAGATCCCAGAGCAGATGCTACAATGTGACATTGTCACAGAAGTCTCTCACCCTAAACCATGGGCACTATGAAAATGTATGCAATAAATGTCAAACTGCGTTTATTTGTCTTGACTTGATTTGAATGTAGGCAAATGTTACTCAAACTTCTCTGATGCAGGTGGTCTACCCCTCCCCATTCGACTGTAAGCCAATGGAGGGCGTCTGAGAGCTACTCTTTGCTGTTTCACTCAGGAGTGAAAGAGAAGCAGGGAGTGCAGAGATGGCTCTCAGAAAAGGATCTTCTGTTGCCCTCTCCGGGTGGCCATCTGAAGTGCAGATGAACCCAGTTTATGTCCCTGGCCTGGAGGTAAAGCTGGGAGCACTGGTTGTTCTTTTCTCCATCACACTGGTCTGTGGCTTCGCCCCTTTGTGCTTAGTCAGGGGGGCAGGGAGGTGCCATGTAGACCCAGGTAAGTGGTACTTTAGATCAGAATGAATTTTGAGAATGTGATTTAAAGGTAAAACCATTTGCATTAAATACAAATTTGACAGTACCCCTTTTGAATTTAATAGAACCTGCCTTACATTTTTTTTCCCATTGTAGAAGTGCTCAGAAAGTTACTTTTTGGACCTGAATGGCAAAATAGTCAAGAGATAAAAAGTACTCAGTTGACCTATTTTGCATACACACCATCCCATGAGACATCCATCTCTTCATCACTGGAAAATATAAAAACAGTTGAGATTTACATATTTAAAAGCTTATGAACATGTTTTTTTAACATTTTGTTTCTCCCTTAAATGTCAATTACACACAATGTTGACTTGGATGGGAATATCAGTAGTTTTATATTATACTGTCAATCCTCCATAGGAAACCTTTTGAAATATAGATCATAGAATAGACATGACCATTTAAATTGACATTCGACAATGGGTGGACCAGCAGAAATGTTTGTTAGTAATTAGAAGTACAAATGTCATTTAAATTAAAATGCCAATGGCGTACCAGCTAAATTGCAGAGGTCTGAAGGGATAGGTCCATTCTATGAAATATATTTCTATGATTGAAATGACACCCACCCTGTATTCAAGAGCATGTTGCGTCTCAACCGATGACGGGCACAACACACAAACCTCAGATGTAAAAATATGGTCTAAGCTACAACATACAGTACCAGTCAAAAGTTTGGACACACCTACTCATTCCAGGGTTTTATTTTAATTAAAAAATGTTCTACATTGTAGAAAAATAATGAAGACATCAAAACTATGAAATAACACATGGCATCATGTAGTAACCAAAAAAGTGTTAAACAGATCAAAATGTATTTTATGTATGTGAACATGAAGATTATTTTTTAAATAATTGATGTTAAGGTCAATTTTTTTTCAAATTAAAAACATTTTTCAATAAATGATTAAGTAGTTTGATAACCCTGTTTTGTAAGCTTTTAAATGGCATCAAACTGAACCGTTTACTTTTTCCAGTGATGAAGACATTTTGAGCACTTATCTCCTGAATGTTTTGGGATTGAGGTCACTTTCTGACCACTTCTTCCATGGGAAAACATGTAGGAAAGTTTTGTTTAAATCAAAAGGGATGCTGTCAAAAAGTGATTGAATTCAAACGGATTTATCCGAAAAGAGGTCCTGGGTGTAAACTTACTTGTTGACTCCTATGTGTTCCTTCCTTTCACAAACCCTACACGAAACAGAAAGACCCCCAAATCCATGTAAAGACAGTAGCATGTAAGTGGGTTCAACTTCCATGCACATCCGATAACGTTGCACAGGGCTGAATAATAAAGTGCAGGTAAATTAGTAAAAGGAAGACATACCTACTCACTTTTGTGTAATCTGTTGTCAAAATGTAGTCTGTCAAATCTGTATATTTTTTTCCATGGAGACCAGATGAAGACCAACAGGTTAAAACATTGACCGTACTTGTTGTAGAGCCTTTCAATAGACTTGCATGACTGGCTGATACATTTGTGGCTGAGTTGAGTCTATTGTATTCCACAGAAACGCGTCACAAGGTAGTGAGCTTGGTGAGCTGCTTCGCTGGAGGAGTGTTCTTTGCTACTTGCCTTCTGGACCTGGTGCCTGACTACCTATCTGGGATCAATGAAGCATTTAGTAGCCTGGGCATCACAGTAAGAATTTGGGGAAGTCCCCATTAGCGGTATCTTTTTTTGGTTTCTGCCCTTCCGGTTAGTCATTTCACATCTGATTAGTATTTAGGAAGCACAGCGTTATCTTGGTCTGCCCTGTATTACTTGATGTCAGAATTACATTTTTAATCTTTGTCAAATTTGAATGCTGAGAAAAATATAGATGAATGACTTTGTGTAGACTCATTTTTTTTAATAGATTTTTTAAATGTTACACTTGTCAGCTTAATCTGACTGATTAGTCTATCTTTGCGGTAGTTAGTTCTTCCAAGTAACTTATAGTGTGTGTTATCCTCTTGTCTATCTACCCCTTCCAGCTTCAGTTCCCTCTACCTGAGTTTATCATAGCCATGGGATTCTTCTTGGTCCTGGTGCTGGAGCAAATAGTCTTGGCCCTCAGAGACCGATCGGCGGGCCACTCTGAAGAAAGACGCGCACTATTGGTGGACTCCAGCGTCCAATCACATGACAGAGATGGCCGGAGACACTCCCACCACTCCCATGGTAGGGAGGAATTAGGGGGAGAGGATGCCCACTTCCATGTGGACTTTAACTCCACCTCGGCCATCCGGGCCTTCATTCTAGTATTTTCCTTATCTCTGCACTCAGTGTTCGAGGGCCTGGCTGTGGGGTTACAGGAGGACAGTCAAGAGGTGATGGAGATCTGTGTTGCTCTACTCCTCCACAAGAGCATCATCTCTTTCAGTCTAGCCCTAAAGCTGGCCCAGGGCAAGTTGCGGCGGGCAGCCGTGGTAGGTTGCCTCCTGCTCTTTGCCCTCATGTCCCCAATGGGCATTGGGCTGGGCATTGCCCTCACCGAGACCAAGTCATCCCCCCAGCACCAGCTGGCCAGGTCCACCTTAGAAGGCCTTGCGTCTGGCACCTTTATGTATATCACCTTCATGGAGATCCTGCCCCATGAGCTAAGCTCCCCGCAGAACCGCATCCCCAAGGTGGCCATGATTCTCACTGGGTTCGCAGTGGTCACTGGGATGCTGTTCATCAAAATGTAAATATTCTGTAGATCAATTCTTTGGGTCTGATTCGATCAAAAACAAATTTCCTCTTGCGCCGTGAGAATGCAATTTGGACTGATAAGCATTAAACAATGTTTACAGCATGAGACCAAAATATACTCAAGCGTGTCATTAATTCAAACAAGTTTTCTTAAGGTGCAGGGTGAATGCTGGTTTGCCTTACACTGGAAACTTGATTCTTTTAGTTTTAATATGTAGATGAATGTTATTCATTCAGATTTAAAAAAGGATATATGCTAATCCTGCCATGCTTTGAAATTAACATCATATAACGTTTTCTATTTTAGATATGAGAATTTGAATGTATCTATTTTTTATATAAACAATGACATGCTTCACAAGCTTTCTGTATACCGTGATGTCAAAATGACCTGATTTTAAAAAAGGTAATATGAGCATTATAAAACTCCTGGTTTGATATTATAGCATACCTAATGTTTTGCTGACTGTGAAATCTGACTAGCTGTGTCCTGAATTGTACACACATTTGTTTGTTCAGTATTATGACTGCCTAGCCCCTAAAAAAACATAAGAGCATATACAGCTGGCTACTACTTTAAATGCTTAAAAAGATACATGGAGTGGTTGCTCTTTGTCAGAGCCTTACATTGAGATCTAAATAGGCCCTTATTTCACTGCCATGTGGTGAGAGCTTTGAATTAGTCCTCTATTCTCTTGTAAAACTTGAGTTTGAATAATTGAAATGGCTGCTCTTGTTTTTATGTTCACTTTTATATCAGCACTTGTTTATCTGTACCTGGTTTACTGATTTAAAAGTAATCTGAAATTATTTAACATGTTTCCTAGTTCTTTTTCACCTGGAGAGCAATAGGATTAGTGATGAGTATGATAGTGATCAGACAACCAGTCTGGCAGTGTATTTTCCTACTGAATAATCTGGTTTATATGCAGCCTTTTTATTTTGAGAAAACCAACCAATACAATAGTTGTATTTTGGAACAATTTAACGTTTTAAAAAAAAATCAATATCCATTACACAGTACTGTAATTTCTGTGTTGACCTAGCCTTACATAAAAAATAAAAAATAAACTACATGCCCCAGATTGGTTTGGGCGCTCACTTTCTCCTCCCCCCCACCAAGTCAGATGGTTTCGACTAGCTAGTTACCACAGCTACAAAGTCCAAATTGTCTGTCGTACAAATTCATGAAAACAAAAATAACTTTTTGGTCTTCATTTATGGTTAACTGTGTTGATGTTATGTTTAAAATCACATTTTAAGAAGATAAATTGTAGAAATAGGCGGCCCGTATCACTTTGTGGCTATAGTAACTAACCTTAGTGACAAGCCAGATCATCCCACTGCGTGAAGTCGTTCGGCAAATATGTCTGCTACGGATGTAGGCGGTTGTGGACCCGGAGCAGGACCCAGTTCGGGTGCTGGGTCCGGGGCATCAAACCCTCGAAAATTTAGCGAGAAAATAGCTCTACATACCCAACGTCAGGCTGAAGAGACTGCTGCTTTTCAGGAGGTTATGATGGATATCACCTCTACCAGGGTAAGTCGGAGGGGGAGGCAGGAGAGGAAAGCTGGAGTAAGTACAGGCCCGGGGCTTGTCAGGAGGGTAAACAAAAAATACGAAAATGATAAACCAATAGAAGTTTAGCGAAATAACTCTAGGCAAGAATGAACGTTATCCACGATTTTCCTTTATCTGTTGGAGTTTGAATGTCTTTCTAGTTATTTCACCTATCTAACGTTAACTACGATGTTGATCGCTATCTTATCTAACTTGTCAAAAGTGTAATGCGAACCAGCTAGTTAGTTAACTAAAGTTAGGGCTAGCTAACTAGTTTATTTACGCTAAGTTATCCATATGTGGCTAAGTAGTATTTCAAATTCAGTAGCTAATGTTAACTAGTTCGTTACGTTACTTAACGTTGGCTTGCTAACTACTTAGCAAGCTAATGTTAACGAGACATTGTAACGTTAGTTATAACTAACTGTTTTAATACATCTTCAAACCTGCTGAACTGTGTGACTGGTTGATAATGTTAGTTAACAGCCATGTTTTGGCTTAACGTTAGTTTTTCAGTGTTTAGCGAACTAGTTGGCCAGACAGACGGTGCATCAAGTGAAGTGGCACATAGTGGTTGCTGTCAACCACCACAGCAGAACAGATTGCAAACTCTTGGCATAACTGCAACCCACTCCATTATTTTTCAACCGAGTTTAACATTCACAAAATGGTATGTTTATAGGAACTCCACGGCTGTATTAAGTACGCCGATTCTGTTCCAAAACGGTTAGCAACGTTAACCGTTTACTCCAAATATACATTTTTGTTCAACGAAAACTAGTTTCTATTGGACAAATTCAGGTAGGTCCCGCCCCGTTTTTCATCGTTTGCGCTGTTCGTGTACGTTTGATTCTTTAACGTGTTTCCGTTGCAAGACATAATAAATACACCCCAGGGTTCATTCTAAGGATCTGTCAATTTGAAGTGAATAAAGTTTGAACTGCTTTTCAAACAGATACTAATTAATCATTTGGTTATTAATGAATTCAACATATATTTGTTTGAACATTCAATCTTTTAGAAGCATGATAATGGCCAGAATATCCCCCCTCTATGAATATCCTATATATTTTGAGGTGACTGTGATACAGACTGAGTGGGAGGAATAGAAAGGAGAAGAGTGGGCAAATCAAATTCAGTGATGACTCACCCTCCTAAATTGCATTGTTGGGCAGCACATTCAAGGGCTCAAGTCTTACACTGACTCATCCAAACCCCTCATACCACCCCACTTTCTTCATTCATGGTAATTCCCCTTTGCCATCTCAACCACTGTTGTTTCTGGGAATTCCTTTGAGTCCTGTCCTTTACAACCTCCCCATCTAATATACTTTTTGTCAGGGTGGTCAGCCTAATAGCAAGGCAGGCATGCGGTTACTGGTAAATGGAGACGGAGCATGCTGTGAAACTGATGTGCTATGTGTGTGCGAGAGAGAAGGCACAAACTATGGAGTAGAGTAATGCAGAATTACGCTGAGACTTCACTTTAAAATGTATGCCAAACAAAAACCATTGATTTAAAAGTTTAACAAACCATACAATTCTATGCACAATGACTACTTTGAACAATTTTCACAGTAAATAAAAAAACGTTTTATTTTAAAAACTGTACAGGCGCAAAGTTTCGTAACAGAATTATGGTAAATTCTCACTCAGTTTTATTTGTTTCCAGACTTTGGACCCCCATCCTGTAAATGTGCTTTTGTAAAATGTTCAGTGGAAATTGTTAAAAGTCAGTGTAAATCCGTTACCATGGATTTACCCACTTTCATTCATTCATTGTATTTATGAATCAATTTGGTTGTACAACCTGTATATGTGTGGAGAATTCATATTGTCATCAGTGTAAGGAATACTGAAAGCGCTAGCTACTTAAATCGTCTTCGCCTGCAAAAGAGAAAGGGGATTTAAAGATGGAATCTGCAGTAGGGGAAACAGCGCCACCTTCCGCCCCATGGCCATTGTTATTGCTTTTGTTTTGTTGACGAAGTGAAGGTGAGGAGCGTCACCCATAGAAAAAATTGTATCACATATTCTGCTGTTCTATCGCCTGTGCAGTGATGTCAGAGGGGAAAGAAACTGTGTTAACTTCTTTGTTGTTGTAATATCACAGTTTCACAATGAAGGATTCAAGCTTTAAGGCTTTTGGACATTTTTAGATGGGTTCGTAAAATATGACACAGTCGGCCTATCTTATTTGTATGCTGGAACAGTAGTGGTTCATATGAATCCATTTCAGAAGGGAACTTTGTAAGGGCAGATTTAATCTTAAGTCTTATGAAGACCTTGTCTCATTCTTCTGCTGTCATAATATTTTACACTGACAATGTCACATTTGGGAGGTACACAAAGCAGTATTTTCTCACTGTCACCTCACTGGAAATGTTTTGTCCTACTTGGAATGTATTAGGCAACTCCTGGGTGTTATTAGCAATATCCAATATACTGGTGGGGATATTGTTGCTTTGTGACTGTTTTCAAAGTTCTTATTTTTCTTAGAAATAATAATTTAACAGCTTTTCCTCAATACTTGTGGTTTTCCCTGTGAATGATTTGTCTTTTTATTTTTTTATTTTTTTACAATGATGAACTCACTGCCGTCTGTTTTAAAGGTTGAGAGACTGCATGAAAGATGTCAGAGGCAGGACAGCACATTTTATAAAATGTCAAGCTTTTACTCAAAAGAACAAGGTCTGAAAAGACACCAAGATGTTTGGCTGTCATTAATAAAAATGGCCAGATAGTGTCTTGCTAAAAGAACCGGCCAGCTCATTTCAATTATTCTATCGTGACATAGGACAACCACAGCTTTGCAGCTGATAAAGCACACTACAACAAACTCTTGAGGATCTTGTTACCCACTTGATTATCTCAATCCACTGATGTGGTTTCTGTCTCTGTGTAGGCTAT
The DNA here is from genome assembly GCF_034236695.1 of Oncorhynchus nerka. Taxonomy (NCBI): domain Eukaryota; kingdom Metazoa; phylum Chordata; class Actinopteri; order Salmoniformes; family Salmonidae; genus Oncorhynchus; species Oncorhynchus nerka. The sequence goes on along the minus strand of NC_088409.1, from coordinate 38,225,329 downwards.
GCAGCAATCCAGCAGTGAAGTATGTCAAGGGCACAAGTATTACAGTTTGTCTTACAAAATACATTATTCGTAAAGTCTTCATCTCCTCTTTGTTCTCCAGATCCAGGCTCAGAAAGTGCGTCTGGCTAGAACCCAGGGCCCCTACTATGGGGGCTCCCTACCCAACGTTAATCAGATCGGCAGGAACCCAGGCGACTTTCAGGTGAGAGAGGTTCACCTTTTTGTATCCTCAGTGTGTGTGTGTGGGTCCACATTAATATATAGCCTAAAAATCGATCCATACAATCACTTGACGCCAATTTAAACACCATGGCGTCTCTCCCTCTTCTCTTGCACCCCTCTTTATCCTCTCTCCCTTTGTTTCTCTGTTCTCCTACTTGTCTCCATCATCGGTCCCCCTCTCTTAGGGTTTGTTCCACTCTAACCTGGACTCCAGTCGCTCCACACGGCACCACGGCCTGGTAGAGCGGGTCCAGAGGGACAGACGCTTCATCTCCCCAGGGCGTCCCTACAGGAAACAAGTATCCTTCACAATACCTCTGAGACCAGAACATCTTCAGACCTTGTTGCACAATCTAGGAGCTAATCCAGAGTTTTGCTGGACTGCTTTGATGATATATTATTTTGTCATTTTCTGTGTTGTGCTGACCAAATCCCTTGTTGTTAATCTCTGATTGTGGATGAGAAGAGTAAAAAGTGTAACAATTTAGTTGTCGCCTTAACTTGTGTGCTCCTCAGGTGGACAGCTCTCCGTACAACTCAGCCTATCTGTCCCCGCCTCCGGACACCAGTTGGAGAAGGTAATGATCTGGAGTGGACCCCAATCTGCAGAGACATGGGTGTCCTCAGGGAGCCTGTTTTATTTTTTATGTATTGTGCTTAGTTGTTTTTCTCTGCAGCATTATAGCTTGGTCTCAGGTAACAATGCATGCTAACGCGATTGGGACTGACTAACAAGACACCTGATTTTAGCTTTCCTTCATAGCCTTGAATTTAGTTGCTTTTCAGAACTTTGTTTTATTTTCTACACTTTCCTCCCTTTTTTCTGGCATCCGAATACACTTACACTCTTTTTTTCCTTCAAGTTTTGGAAAGAAACTCGCACCTCTTCCCTTCTTGCCAATCCTCTTTTTTCTTTCTTTTTCTTTTCTTTCTTTCTCTGCTAAATGGAAAAGGACAAACTCTTTGAGAAAGGGAAACTGGCTTTGACATGGAATTATACGACTCTTACACACCTCCCAACAGTTCAGTTTTATCTTATTCTCTGAAAAAATAAAGGCATGTCGAGATGACTTATAAAGCAGCGTTGATGCATGAATGAAATGAAGGCCGCTCTAAACCAGCGTTTCTCATCCCTGCTTGCTTGGATGCTGCGCTTTGGGAAATAGCCTCCATCAATCAGGTGAATGGAGGGAGCTGCTCCTGAAGTTTGTTTGTGGTGGATTTGGCACAAGTCTGTCCGATTCTTTCCAGATCAGCACTGGGGCTGGAAACACTGATAAACATCTTTGTAAATTCAACTGACGTGAACCGATCGCTGCGAGACCCCAGTTTAGCAGAGAATTTAACAGCCTCTTTCATAATAGCCAGTCTTACATGAGCACACACGCATGAGCGCAAGCTCACTCTTGTGAAAGCATACATTTGTGCAGATGAGCATGCAGTAACACACACCCACAAATGCACTCAATTCACTCAATATTCTCTGTATCCAAAAAACAGCATCTATGGATGGGCCATGTGTTCTGTAGAATGTCAGTATCCCTCTCTTCCTCCCTCTATCTCTGCGCCTCCTATGCTCGCCGTTCGTCCCAAGCCTTCACTCTCTTTTATTTCTCTCTTTTAATCCTTCTCTGGAGAATAACGGCCATTTTTGTTGTTGATCACAAAAGGAACTGTTCGGGCAACTTCCCAGGAGACAAAAGCCAGTTGTTTCGCCTCCCCACCATGGCACTCAACAGGTGAATCCCACCATATCCATCTATCTTCTCTTCTCCCCTTCAACATAGGGCATCAACTCACTGTCCTGGGGCAGACATTAATAGACGATTGTGCCAGTGCAAGATATGACCATTCAAAGATCTTCCAAGAGCTTGTATATTGAATGAGTTTTTCCTTTTTATATTGAATGAATTTATATTTAAGCCTGAGTTCCAATATATCATGGATGGAGTTAGTTTGTGGCTGAGCAGAAACAAAAGTAAGGTAGTGATGTCATGATGTGGTTACCGGAGGACTTTTCTAATGAGTCATGGGTTGACTTGAATAGTTGGTTTCTGTTTGGTGAATGTGTATGTGGGTTGATGTGGCAATGGAAGGAGACCCCCTGGATATATCTTTCTCCTCTCCTGATGCCTTTTTCTATATGCAGGACCAACTCAGACTCTGCCCTCCACACCAGTGTGATGAACCCCCCTGCAGGAGACCCCTTCAACGCTGGACACACACTCACCCTTCAGGGCAGACTCACTGGTGAGGACTCACTAAAGACTAAACCAACAGCATATGTGTTTAGTTAACACATCGGAGTGGAGTTGGGGGTTTGCCACTGAGATAAGTGTCTGCTAAATTACCATATTGTTATAATTGTTTAAGTGTGATTGTGCCTTAAGCCCATTCCCAGTTTGCCTCGGTACTCTGACTTGTATCTCTCTGTGCTCCTCTAGGTCAGAGTGAAGGAGAGGGGAGAAGAAGTGAGTCTAACAGTCACAGTCGCTGTACACTAACAATTCTGTCCTACTTTAAACACACCACAAATAATCTTGACAATGGAAAATAAATCCTTATGACTTGGAGACATTGATTTGTGATCATGTTGTTTGTCATCCACAGTGTTTCCGTACCCAGTTCCCCCCATTGAGGAGAACATTCTGGATCAGGGCAAACTGCTTAAGCCCTGGGACACCAAGAAGTTGCCCCTGTTGTCTTCTCGACCCAAGTCCTGTGAAGTTCCCGGTATCAAGTAAGTCAATCCTTCTGAAACACATCCAAGTCATTTCTACAGATTTTCTCACAGGAGAGAATAACTTATGTGAAAATGTCTGTGGCTCTAGAAGTTTGCACACAATTATCTACAGAATTCTGTTTGTGCAGACACACAGTTATTAAAAACCTGCGATGTTGTGTGTTCATTTAGACCTAATGTAATTTGTTGTTGCTGCTTACATTAATGTGAAGCAGCAATATATGGAGGAGAGTCTGATAGGAGACATAGTATTGTACTATGGCTAGCGTGTGCCCTCAGGTATGACATATGAATGCATGGCTGATTTTCTGTTGAACACTTTCTGCTGATGTAAAAGCCTCAAGCTCAAGCTCCATTTTGTTTTCCATTGAAACATCCATTTGAAATATCTTCCTCTGTTCGTCTATCCTCCTCTTCTACGTCATGTCTAGCATGACTTTCGTTGCGCATTCTTTTATCTTTCTCTCATAGCTGGGGTTTAGATTGGAACGTGTGTGTAGTGGACATTATATTTTTTCCTCATTCGCTTGCGCTCTATCTCTCCATTTTTTTTTTTTTATTTCTCGTTCTCTCTCTGTAATTTATTATCTCGCTCGCTTTCTCCCTCTTGGTCTATTCTGTTATTTTTCTCTGTTGTTCTCTCTCTCTCTCTGTCTGTGTGTGTGTGTGCGTGTGTATGGAGGCTGCTGTTGGGTGTGGATCAGTTTAGCACTGGGACACTGAGGTCATCCTGTCTATAAATCACACGCCCCAGTGTCTAATTCTTGACGAATGTGAGACACCACTGTGGTTTCTCTTGTCTATCTAAATAGTTTCTCCATCTCCTCCTCCAGTATCTTCCCCTCCCCTGACCAGCAGTCCAGCACCCCCCATGCTCCCTCAGCCCTGAACACGGGGGGCTCCCTGCCCGACCTCTCCAGCCTGCACTTCCCGTCACCGCTGCCCACCCCGCTGGACCCAGACGAGCCGGGCTACCCTTCGTCCCTGAGTGGGGGCAGCAGCACGGGCAACCTAGCCTCCACCCTGACCCAGCTGGGCATCAATGCCAGCAACGCCTTCTGCCACTCGCCAGGTACAGGGAGGTACTATGGGACAGAGGCTGAAGCTTGTGTGTGTGTGTGTGCCATGTTGATCTTCAGCACTTCTCTCTTGCGTGTATGTTAGTGTGTGCGCTCATGCAGGCATGCTAGGAACAATACAACCCTTTCCGTCACACTAGTTAAAATGTCTAAGTTGTGACTCAAACGGAGGAAGCTAGTGGGTGTTGGTGCAAGAGGGATACAGGCCAATATTCATTTAGGTGGGCGCGTGCATGTAAGATGTATTTAGAAAGTGGAGGTAAAGTGCAGGGCTGTGCATTCTGAAAAAGTAGCTGCCCTCGGGCCCTATAAAATCCCTGATGCGGACAGAATCAGAGAATCCAGACAAAACGGAATTCAACAATATAAAAAAATGTATTGAACTTAGTAGGGAGTCAACTAAATGTATTGAACATTTATTAATTAGCCCAGGTTTATCATAAGACATGAACAGAATGCATCAGTGATTTGTATTTCCTGCAAATTTCTGAAGAGGCAATGAGAATTCCCCCATCTGTGTATGTGTGGTGCGCGCAGTTACCACTTTGTGTAGCTATTACCGTTGATGCTAATGAAACAGTCTTCTGGGAGATGGAAAAGCTTTCCCAAAAACCTACATTAAATGTTAACAACAAAGCCTATGCCTACCTGGCAGAATATCATGATTATTTGCATCAGTCCAGTGGTTGTTTGTTTTGCAAACTATCATAACAAAAACACAGCTGAACCGCCTCTTGCTAGCTGTGCATTGGAATTAAAGGGTAACTACACCCCAAAATCTAAATTTCAAAAACAATTCCCAGACCTCAAAAGTGGTCTCCTAATGTGGTTTAAGCATTGTTGTGGACTTAAAATCCTATTTAGTTGTTTTTCAATTCAAGTGTCATTTAGAGTATGAAAGCCTGAAAAAATCCCGCAGAAACAGAGACCTGTAAAACTCAGCGGAATGTGTCAAATTAACTAACCGCAATCAGGAAAGAAATTAAACAGATTTTATATGGCCCTACTGACCTTATCTGTGTTGAGGTGATTTGGCTGACCACACACAGGTAATGTTAACTTCAGTCTAGAGGCAAGGCCTAGGGTGCATGTCAATAGTCTGAGGTGGCTTGCTCTTCTCGTCTCTTGAGAAAACAGTATGGTGAATGCTTACCAGATATTTGCTGGTATTATTCTAGTTCTTTCACATCAGTGCAAATTAAGGATAGGAGATGATGAAAGGAAACCTAGTTTGACTCTTGAGATGCACCCTGCAGATCAGGGCCTCTTTAGGGGACTGAGCTAGCGTTGTACCTCCTGATATGATCGCCAGGATACAAACTGTTTGCAGTTTGTCATATTAAATGTTAAAACAATGAAATGTTGCAATACATTTTCATTGAATTTTAGATGTTTGTAGTCTTTTACACTGAACAAAAATATAAATGCAAAATGCAACAATTTCAAAGATTTTAGTTATTTGAAATGTAAGGAAACCAGACAATTGAAATAAATTCCTAATCAATGGATTTCACATGACTGGAAATACAGATATGCTTCTGTTCCTCACAGATAAAGTACCTTAAAACAAGGTAGGGGCGTGGAACAGAAAACCCAGTCAGTATCCGGTGTGACCACCATTTCCCACATCTCCTTTGCATAGAGTTGATCAGGCTGTTGATTGTGGCCTGTACTATTTTTGTCCCACTCCTTTTCAATGGCAAACAAATTTGTGCGCAAATTTGAGAGCTTTTTGTGCAAATGGAATTTTTTGGCTAAGGTTTATTTCAGCTCATGAAACTTGGGACCAACACTTTACATGTTGCGTTTATTTTTTTGTTCAGTCTATGTACTCATTACCACAACTTTTTACACCAGCACTGAAAATGTGTGTATTATTTTATGTAGCTCTATATTCAAATCTGTTTATCGGTCTTGTTTATTTGAACAGGTCTCCTGCTATCTCTTCAGGGGACTCTCAGTAACCCCTCCCTGCAGTCCTCGCTAAGCAACCCCAACATCCAATCATCTCTCAGCAGCCACTCCTTCCCCAACTCCCTCAGCTCCACCTCCTTGCACTCGTCGCTTAGCAACCCGTCCCTGCAGTCCTCCCTTAGCTCCTCCCCCTCCCTCCAGTCTTCCCTGAGCAACCAATCCCTGCACTCCTCCCTCAGCAACTCCTCCCTGAGTGGCCAGTCCCTCCACACCGCATCCAGTAACCCTAGTTACAATAGCGGGGTGGGAGGGTCCGGCTCGTGCTCCTCTTATTCGCCACTGCTAACTAGCCAGGGGCAGTCGCCTCTCAGCACGTTGCCACGGAGACGAGCTCAGCTCTCCCCTCTGATCCTACCCATGGGAGGGGAGTCTCGCCGACACCACTCCAAACAGTTCTCCCCCACCATCTCTCCTAACTTGTCCTCCATAACACAGGTAATGTCTACCTACGTTCTCCTTTTACCATGATTTAATCACAGGCCAGAATAAGCACTGCCCTGGGGTTGGGCGGTATCCAGATGTTCATACCTTCATGCCGTTCCTGTGCTGCACACACAACACAAATAGTAGACGTCAGGGATCTTGATCCAGGAGGGGATTTGTCTCTGCTGTAACCAAGAAGATTGATCTTGCAAGCTAGCCACTTAGTTAGCCTAAAGAACCTGACTAGACGTTAATTACTTCTCTCTCTGGTTGGAACTGTGCTATGCCAGAATGTGGACGCCACAGAGATATGCGAGATATGGCTCGGATAACGTACATCTATCCAGGAATAGGAGATGGCGCTGTACTCCTAATTATGATGAATCGAGTAGATTGAAATACTGCTAGTTTTTAACTAAACTGCCCTTTTCGTCAGCATGCAAGGGTAGTTGATGCTGCTATATTTATTAACCCACAGTACAAGTTGACTGTAGGTATTAAAAAATATATATATTCAAATTGATGAAAAAAAATTGCCCAATTGTTTTGACGGTATTGAAAATCATACTATGAGTATTTCAAAATACCCTGGTGTATATATAATTTATACTGTAAACCGCCCAAGCCTACACGGCACCATAACATTGGCCGACCTGCATGCCGATTGAGTTCGTATTCCATTTCCAATCAATGTGTTTATCTCCTCCCAGGGTGTCCCTCTGGACACCAGCAAACTCCCCATGGACCAGAGGCTCCCTCCCTACCCCTTCAGCCAACCCCAGCAGCAGCTTCATCAGCCAGGTCCTCCAGCATCCCATCAGCCCCAGCAGGCCTCTCAGGTAGGACAACAGCTCTCCCAGCCGTCCGTCGTACTGCAACAACAAAATCAACAACAGCATCAACACCATCAGCTGCATTTGCAACACCAGCTGCACCAGCAGCAATGTGCCCAGTCTCAGCAGGCCCTCCAGCAGCTGCACCTGCAGAACCTGCGCAATGCCCAGAACCAGCAGATGCAGCACCTGCAGCAGCACCATAGGGTGTCGGTCAAAATTGAGAAGCAGGGTGAGCAGGGCCAGAACTCTCAGTGCCTGCAGACGCAAGACCCGCAGTCAACCCAGCAGCAGCAACAACAACAGCAACAACAACAACAACAACAACAGGACCAGCAAGACCAACTGCAGCAGATGGAGCAGCAAAGGCAGCAGGGAAGTCTTCCCCAGCTGCAGCACATCAGCCACTCCCTGGCCACAGACCTGGGCCTCTACAACGTGAGTGGAGTCAGTGCTAGCCCATACACACAACACACTGCCGCCAATTGGCCCAATAAAGCCACAATTTCCTCTATGTCCTCCTACTATCGGTCCGTCACAGTTAACCTACCTCGCCTCTCTGGGGCAGAGGGGCATGACGGCCACCGTGGCTTGATGTTTTTATAAACACATGGTGTTTAAAGCAAGCGCAATGTTGTAGACGTTGGTTATGATAGAAACTGAGGTCAACTAGAATGATCCGGATGATGTAATCATCTGTACAGTTATTATCAAGACAATAACCAGTGACAGCCTGATGGCTTCTGGTTACACCAGGACATATTTTTTTAAAGAGTTTACTCTGTCATCTAGCTAGAATTAGCTCACTATTTTGTATTGCATATTTGTGTAATCAGTTAATTTATTTATACATTTGGCCATGCAAATTGATCACTGTTCAGCCTCTTAGTGTGTGACATCCTCAAGTATCAAATAGTATAATATCATCTCTTTACACTTGACACATTACTCTGCTGTCATGTGATATACAGTACCAGTCAAAAGTTTGGACACCTACTCATTCCAGGGTTTTTCTTTATTTTTACTATTTTCTACATTGTAGCATAATAGTGAATACATCAAAACCATGAAATAACACACATGGAATCATGTAGTAACCAAAAAAGTGTTAAACAGATCAAAATATATTTTATATTTGAGATTCTTCAAAGTAGCCACTCTTTGTCTTGATTACAGCTTTACACACTCTCTCAACTAGCTTCATGAGGTAGTCACCTGGAATGAATTTCAATTTGTTAAAAGTTCATTTGTGGAATTTCTTTCCTTAATGCGTTTGAGCCAATCACTTTTGTTGACAAGGTAGGGGTGGTATACAGAAGCTAGCCCTATTTGGTAAAAGACCAAGTCCAGCTCAAATAAGCAAAGAGAAACGACAGTCCATCATTACTTTAAGACATGAAGGTCAGTCAATCCAGAACTTTGAAAGTTTCTTGAAGTGCAGTAGCAAAAACCATCAAGCGCTATGATGACACTGGCTCTCATGAGGACTGCCACAGGAAAGGACGACCCAGAGTTACCTCTGCTGCAGAGGATAAGTTCATTAGAGTTAACTGCACCTCAGAAATCGGTAATTAACTGCACCTCAGATTGCACCTCAAAGAGTTCAAGTAACAGACACATCTCAACATCAACTGTAAAGAGGAGACTGTGTGAATCAGGCCATCATGGTCGAATTTCTGCAAAGAAACCTCTACTAAAGGACACCAATAAGAAGAGACTTGCTTGGGCCAAGAAACATGAGCAAAGGACATTAGACCGGTAGAAATCTGTCCTTTGGTCTGATGAGTCCAAATTTGAGAATTTTGGTTCCAACTGCCGTGTCTTTGTGAGACGCAGAGTAGGTGAATGGATGATCTCTGCATGTGTGGTTCCCACCGTGAAGTATGGAGGTGTGGGGGTGCTTCAAGGCACACTTAACCAGCATAGCTACCACCGCATTCTGCAGCAATATGCCATCCCATCTGATTTGCGCTTAGGGAAAGGGGGATACCTAGTCAGTTGTACAACTGAATGCATTCAACTGAAATGTATCTAACGCATTTAACCCAACCCCTCTGAATCTGAGAGGTGTGGGAGGCTGCCATAATCGACATCTACTTCTTCGGTGCCCGGGGAACAGTGGGTTAACTGTCTTGCTCGGGCAGAACGACAGATTTTTACCTTGTCAGCTCGGGCTTAGTGGGACAATCATTTGTTTTTCAACAGGACAATGACCCAACACACCTCCAGGCTGTATAAGGGCTATTTGACCAAGAAGGAGAGTGATTGAGTGCTACTTCAGATGACCTGGCCTCCACAATCACCCAACCTCAACCCAAATGAGATGGTTTGGAATGAGTTGGACTATAGAGTGAAGGAAAAGCAGCCAACAAGTTCTCAGCATATGTGGGAACTCCTTCCAGACTGTTGGAAAAGCATTCCAGGTAACTACCTCATGAAGCTGGTTGAAAGAATACAAAGCTGTCAAGGCAGAGTGGCTACTTTGAAGAATCTCAAATATATTTTGATTTGTTTAACACTTTTTTTTTAGTTACTACATGATTCCATATGTGTTATTTCATAGTTTTGATGTCTTCACTATTATCTACAATGCAGAAAATAGTAAAGAAAATAGAGAAAAACCCTTGAATGAGTAGGTGTCCAAACTTTTGACTGGTACTGTATTTAAAACAGAACTTAGGCTATTCAAGAGGCCATCTTGTTATAACTGTGGCTCAATAATTTCCTACTTGATGCTTCACATTTCCTGGACCTGTATAGCTTCTCAATACATTTCCAATGCTCACTCAAGTCTCAACTTGGTTCCATAACTTGCCACTGGAGATTGTTTCACAACATCCTTCTGACTTTGAACATGCTCACAATTTGCGGTGTGCGGTGTGTGAAACTTGAGAGGGAACGCTGATGTCATGCCCAAGTGAGGTGAAATGGATCCTGGGCCCTGTTGTTGAATGTCTCTATTAATAGTAGTCCAGAGAGCTGACTGTCTTAGTGTGCTGAAGGGCTGTGACATTGGGACCACAGTGAAATTGGCCTGTAGCATCAATGAAGCCCCACTTCACTGCTACAGTCATGTTGTAGGTGATGTCACTCAACATAACTTGGTATGACGTATTGTTCTGTCTTTACACTAAAGTACCTGTGTTTTGTGTTGTAGGACACATTACTGTTAAACTCTCTGTTGGATGATCCCTACCTGGGCCTGCAGATCGCCTCCAGACAGAACCAGCAGGTATACCATTTCTGCAGACACTATTTCTCTCAGGCTCATATTTGTATTGACTACTGCACCTCTGCTTTCATTGCTGAGTTCTGTTGTACTGTATTTGTCTGCCTGAGTTCACATTTGGTGTTTTGTCTCAGTTCAACATGGAGACTCCGGGAGACAGCCTGTCGTTCAACCACGGTGGCTTGGGCTGTGGGAGTGGTAGAAAAGGCCAGGAGGAATCCTACCACCCCAACCATGGCTTCCTGGAGCTCCACGACTCAGGGGATAGGCAGCACTTTAACAACCAGAACTTTGGGGGAGAGGGATGCCACAACGTCCCTAACATCATCCTCACAGGTGAGATCTGGGCTACCACTTCAGCTATTACTCCCCTGTAGGAGAGAAATGCTTTCCAAGTACATAATTATAACTACAACTAACACTAACCCTGAGTGGCTCAGTTGGTAGAATATGGCACTTACAATGTAAAGGGTTGTGGATTTGGTTCCCGCTGGGGCCACCCATTCGAAAACGTATGCACTCATGACTGAAAGTCCCTTTGGATAAAAGCGTCTGCTAAATGGCACATTTATTATTATTTATTACTAGCCCTCTTTTCTTTCTTCACCAGGAGACAGTTCGTTGGGCCTTTCCAAGGAGATCGCCAGCGCCCTGTCCCACGTGCCAGGGTTTGAGATGGACTCATTTGCTCTGGACAACCCCTCAGGATGGACCCCCTGGCCCTTGAAGGGCTGGGCATGCTGGACGGGGACTTCATGCTGACCGACCCCGCCGTGGAAGACTCCTTCCGCTCCGACCGCCTCAAGTGACCCTCCCCCAGGAGTGGATACGGAGGAGTGAGGAGGGAAGGGGGTTGGAACGACCCCAGACTGAAGTGGAACAGGTGGGGTTGAGCCCTGCTTTGTTTCCCCCTTCTTGGCGATTGACCCAACCACAGCATCTGCAAATAAAAGGTCAGGTGGGAGGTTTTGGACAGTCTAGTGCAGGGATCTCTGACTGGTCACGGAGAGAAACTGGGAAGCAGGCTGTTGTTCTACCACAGCACTAATACACCTGTCAATCTTAAATCTGGATCTTGATTATTTGAATCGGGTGTGTTAGTGCTGGGCTTGAATAGAATTCTACATGCTCTCCAGGACCAGAGTTGGAGGCACCTGGTCTAGTGGGGACGTCTCCACATGCTTTTTGTGAGGTGATGTGGTGGTGGGGAAGGTTGGAGGACAGGACTGACATGTCAGTGGTGGAGCAAGTTCGTTTATGGTTCTTTCCGCTACATCCAGGCAGTTATCGAAAATGCACTTGTGATGCTTAAGAGAAAAAAAGAAAATATGGGCATTAGCTTGTACGAGTCTTATCTGCATGTAAACAAATGCACTTCGGATAATGCATAAACGCAGGGATCACGCATGAGGTCAGTTACACTTGAAAATGCCGTCTTAAAAAACATACCATATGCATTCTCTGAGACAGGACTTTCCCGACTGGTCTTTCGGCTTTGTCTGTCTGTGTTCCATCATTCCAACGCCAGTATGGGGAGGCTGGAATATCGGCCATGTTCGCCATCTTTCTACTGCAAGAACACACAGTAGATCTGGGTTATTTTCTGGATTACATCAACCCAACCAGAGACTGTTCAACCAATAGTTGCCAATTGACATGTCATTAAGTGTTTCCATTTGATGTAAGTTTGGTGAAGGTAATTCAATGGCGGGCCTTGCTAGCTATAGTTCAGATATGGTTCAGTCTTTCAACGGACAAGAGAAGAGTTTTTGTTTTTGGAGAGGTGACTTTCTCAGTCCCTTGGGACAAGTTGGCACTTATTCATTTTAGTGTCTGGACGGCATATCCGTCTGTAAGATTATCACTGTGTCTGTGTTCAAGACCCAGATAAATTGACCTTTCTCATTTAACGTCTGTTAACTTGAATCGTCTTGATGGTTCCTAATTGAAAAAAATGTACTAAATCAATCGTCTAAGGATATTGTCCTCATATTGAACCAAGTAGTCCACAGAATCCATTATCCAACTCTCCTGTCTATAAAAAAACAACACAGAAAATAACACATTTCATTGCACCTGTCTGGTGTGTGACAAAATATTTTTGTATTTTTTTAAACATTTTTATATGTCCCAACATGACTGCTGTTGCCATTCTGCCAGCCTGCTTCTATACCATTGAGCTTCTCAGTAAGTTTAAGCTGAGGACCTTTTGCTATGTACCACCCCTGTGTGCCTGCTATCTTCCCCTCAGATCTTAGACCTACCCCCTTCTGCACATTTCCTTTAAAGCAACTAGGGACTGTTTGTTTTTAAATGTGCTATTGACAAAGTGTCTGCCTTCCATCAAGAGAATTGGCATTGTTGATATGAAAAAGGCAGAGGAAAAGGAAAAGCCCTCAATACATTTCAATTACATGAATTGGAGTTGTATGTTTTATCATTGAGTAATTGGGAAACGGCAAGGCCAAAACCAAGTAGACTAATGCATAGCAACATTTTTGCCATAGTATATATTTTAACTGCTACTACTATCCTAAGGCCTTGGAGCTTTAGTGTCCGTTTTAGTCAGGTAATCCTAGCCACTGTGATTGACACCTCTAACCCCTCCCACCTGCTGCACCTGTCTTGCCAGAGCCAGATTATAGTAACATATTTTTATGTAACAAAGTAGTTATTACTATGAAGTTTTATTTTTTAATTAAAGGTGGTCTGCCTTTGTATATAAATGGATAAATAATTGAGAGTATATTTAAGAAGAGAAGCCTTTTGGTTGCGCAACACCCTGAAACCGGTTGCATGATTTGAAAAGCATCAGGTTCTGAAAAATGTAGTCCATTTGCTATGCAAAGTGTTCTTGTGCATGTCTCTCGTGTGACTGTCTGGGAGTTGCCAAATACATTTTTTTATTTAGTACATTTGCAAGTAGTACATTTGCATCATACTATTGTAGTGAAAATACATTTTTTTTAAACTAATTTTTGGGGGCTTTTTTATTGGTTTTTAAATGGTCATATTTTGCTTTGGTGACAATGTTTGATATTGGTGTCTGAAGACTACTGTAAGTTTAACATTGTGTGGCAGCAACAGGAAGTTAGTGCTTGAGATAATATCGTTAAACTTTCATAATGACAAAGGTTATGGAAATCAGCCCTTTTTTCCAGTGTGGACTGAAAGAGGCCATGTTTGACAGACTTAATAAACACAAGCATTGCAATTTGGATATAGAAAGCTGTATGCAACTGTTAAATCATAGATTGGTGGTAACATCCATCCTAAAATTAAGTAGTGCTGTTCTGAAGTTGTGCTAACATAGAGTTTAACCCCCTTATTGACAGATATTGAAGTACCTCTAATTACCGGTGTGCTTTATTTCAACCATATCGCTTTTACACTGATCATATGAGCCAAATGCAAATATTTTTTGACAGGAGTGGTGGTTGAAGTGGTTTGACTATCAAACCTATGGTAAAACCCATTCACGACTGCCCCCTATCCAACAGTAATAGTGTGGGTTTGCAAAGTCTCCTTTTACCACTGTGAGCCAATGTTGTGCCTCGATGTAAACTCAGCAAAAAAAGAAACGTCCTCACTGTCAACTGCGTTTATTTTCAGGAAACTTAACATGTGTAAATATTTGTATAAACATAACATTCAACAACTGAGACATAAACTGAACAAGTTCCACAGATATGTGACTAACAGAAATTGAATAATATGTCCCTGAACAAAGGGGGAGAGGGGGAGGGTAAAATCAAAAGTAACAGTCAGTATCTGGTGTGGCCACCAGCTGCATTAAGTACTGCAGTGCATCTCCTCCTCAAGGATTGCACCAGGTTTCCGAGTTCTTGCTGTGAGATTTCTGGGGGGAATGGCCCTAGCCCTCACCCTCCAATCCAACAGGTCCCCAGACATGCTCAATAGGATTGAGATCTGGGCTCTTTGCTGGTCATGGCAGAACACTGACATTCCTTTCCTGCAGGAAATCACTCACAGAATGAGCAGTATGGCTGGTGGCATTGTCATGCTGGAGGGTCATGTCAGGATGAGCCTGCAGGAAGGGTACCACATGAGAGAGGAGGATGTCTTCCCTGTAAGGTACAGGGTTGAGATTGCCTGCAATGACAACAAGCTCAGTCTGATGATGCTGTGACCATGACGGACCCCCCCACCCCCCACAAATCTGTCCAGCTCCAGAGTACAGACCTCGTTGTAACGCTCATTCTTTCAACGATAAACGCGAATGAGACAAAACCGCGACTCGTCAGTGAAGAGCACTTTTTTGCCAGTCCTGTCTGGTCCAGCGACGGTGGGTTTGTGCCCGTAGGTGACGTTGTTGCCGGTGATGTCTGGTGAGGACCTGCCTTACAACAGGCCTACAAGCCCTCAGTCCAGCCTCTCTCAGCCTATTGCGGACAGTCTGAGCACTGATGGAGGGATGATGAGTTCCTGGTGTAACTCGGGCAGTTGTTGTTGCCATCCTGTACCTATCCTGCATGTGTGTTGTTTGGCTGTACCGATCTTGTGCAGGTGTTGTTACACGTGGTCTGCCACTGCGAGGACGATCAGCTGTCCGTCCTGTCTCCCTGTAGCGCTGTCTTAGGCTTCTCATAATACGGACATTGCAATTTATTGCCCTGGCCACATCTGCAGTTCTCATGCCTCCTTGTAGCATGCCTAAGGCACGTTCACGGAGATGAGCAGGGACCCTGGGCATCTTTCTTTTTAATTGCCTACCGTCTGTAAGCTGTTAGTGTCTTAACGACCGTTCCATAGGTGCATGTTCAGTAATTGTTTATGGTTCATTGAACAACATAGGAAACAGTGTTTAAACCCTTTACAATGAAGATCTGTGAAGTTATTTAGATTGCTTCGAATTATCTTTGAAGACGGTGTACTGAAAAAAAGGACGTTTCTTTTTTTGCTGAGTTTATATCTTGCTTCTTACTAGGCTGGTGGTGTTGGTAAGACCACAAGTCATTTTGAAGAGTCATAATCATGCATTTCCAATTTAGCCATTTAATGAGGAGGTATAACAAATATCAAGTTAGCGTGAAAATCATATTTGAAAGTGTTAGAAGTTTTTCTGCATTGCTTAGTCCTGTGTTCCCTATTTTCTGTGGCAGGTTTCCTGTATTTTCAGATTTAGTTTAGTTCTGCACTGTGGACCATTCCCAACCAAAACTGAAAAGATTATTTTGAAATTATATTTGAATTGATAGGCTATATAATGTAGATTTGAATGAGTCCTTTTTTAAGTGGACTGTAGGGTAGAGTGGATGAAATGTCTTGTCTGTTTAGAAGGAATCATGTAAGTGTGGCTAGTATATTTTAGATTGGGTCTGAAGGGTATTCTGATGAAGTACCAGTTAGTTTCAGGGTCAGCGCTGGCAGTTGACTCGAGAGGTGTGAGAACAGACTTGAAATGCAGAGAAAGTAATTTTATTGTTTTCACTGTTATTCTGCACTTTGTCATTTAAAAACCCAAGAGCACGCCCGCCATTGGTTGTCTTGCTTGATTAGTCCATGGTGATGCATGTTTGCTCTACCAGTTGTTTGATTTAGAATCTGTGACAATGTTACGCAATGCCTCCGAGAGATATCACTTTGCCAATATAGTTGGCTTGTTGAAAAAATTTCTAAAGGCAATTATTTAAATGTTTTTTATTTTACTTTTATTTAACTAGGCAAGTCAGTTAAGAACAAATTATTATTTACAATGACGGCCTGCCCCGGCCAAAGCCTAACCCGGACGACGCTGGGCCAATTGTGTACGGCCCTATGGGACTCCCCATCACGGCTGGTTATGATACAGCCTGGAATCGAACCAGGGTCTGTAGTGACACCTCTAGCACTGTGATGCAGTGCCGTAGACCACAATTATCATGTGTATCCTAAAGTTTGAATGTGTACACTGCAGTTTTTAGTTACTGAGGAAAGGAGAAATATGTGCTCTTATGTTTTCCCCCTCAGTATTAGTTAGTTATACCAAGTTAATTTGTCTAGTCTTGGCAATTCTTCACAGCTGCAATTTGATGTTTCAGCTGTCAAGCTTATAGAGAGCAATAGTAATGTGTTTTTTTTGTAGGCACTAATGGAGCTAGGCTTACTCCACCATGTCTTGCTGGCCAAAGCCTATGGATAAATTATTTTGGAGTTTGTTTTGATAAATACAAAAAACAAGGCCTGTGTGATCTTACGTTTTGTTCTATGAGATCATCTTCATCACCTAAAGTACATTTTTTGTGAATTTTGAAGCATTTATGTAATCAAAATAACCACAAAGGGTTCATAATTCATAAAGGTCATGTTAACAGACACATATCTCATCGAACAAAGCATATACAATCATCAAAGGATGTGTTAATTAACCTCAGACCTTATTTGCGGCGTTTAGCCCCAAACCTCATTAATTTCCACTATAGGAACGGCTGAACGAACCTGAGGTTTCATTTCCGATTTTTAGGACTACATGGAGGCTCTGCGCTCACAACTTCATAGATCTCTCAGCATTATGCAATAACATTGTAGTTGAAGACCATGCACGGCAATAACATTGCCAGTAGGGGTTGCTGTTGAACAGTGAAGTTATGTGTGATAGGGATCAGTCAGATGGCCATGTTAATTGCTGTTATTGTTCAGTGTATTTTACGGTTGTAATAAAAACATTTTTGCTTTATGTTTAGGGTCAAAACCATATGTATTTTGCGTTTTCAGAGGAATACATTTAAATGTTTATTTTAAGTGTTTAATTTGTAATATCCAGGGAACCCATGTATGTTGTAAATACTGTTCCTAAACCACTGTGCATCTTAAACCTAACAAGAAAATTTGTACCTTAACATTATTTTACAAAAAATAAAAAATCCTGTCAAAGGCTGGTTTTATATTGTATTATTATCCGCGTTGTCATAACAGATTCACTGGTCTCCAGTAGAGTGACAGCTGTAAACAAAACCCAACAGCTGCATGCACGCGGGGGTGTCCACCAATTGTTTTTACCCTCGCAATTTCCTTTAGTTTTATACATTAATATTGCCACAGCAAACATGTTTTTAAATGCACAACAATAGACGGCAGGGTGTTGAACAAATTAATAACTAGTTTGTATGTATTAGTAAAATAGTAGCGCACTACCAAGGCGCAATGTTCTGAGAACTCTTTCAGTCTGTAGCACTGGAAGTACGAGAGTGTTTTAGTTTCCCATCTCGACCGAAGGAGCTGTTTGCAGCTAACCTCACAACTAGCAAGAAGCGGGCTTATACGAGAGACATCTGCACGGGCTCTAATTAGAAACCGACTCATGGACGCTAAACGCTAAATATGTCCTAAACAGGATGATATCCAAAGTGAGCAATCGGAACTGCCAGCAAGGATTACAAGGTAAATTATATTGCTAGTTAAATAGTGGTAGTAGCGTTAGTGTCCCCACAATATTTTGTTTGTTAGCTAGCTAGGAAGCTAAGTAACGTCAGCTAGCTAATGCTTGTCTCTGCTCTGGGTTAATGTCACACAATTCAGGTATGGTGACAACTCAAATCCCCCCTGGAGTTTTTTAAATTCGAAACCCACAGTAATAGTTGTTAGCCAAAATACCAAAGTATCTGTGGCCGTAGTGCTGCGCTAACCGGCTAATGTGCGAAACGATAAAACAGTGTGGTGTGTGTAACGTTAGGCTATTTCTCATGCTGGCCCGTGTCGTGATCCAGTGAGTGGTACCAAGCACTGACCAAAATGTATATGGTACAAGCGATTTTAAAGCAATTAAAGGTTGGTAGTAATACTACATCGCCCGGTGCTCCCTGCCCCTAGTCCAAAATGTTATTGATCAAGGATATTTGACGTTGTACTGCGCGTGCATCATGTTTTGCATTGGAACGCATTTCTCTGCATTTGCCATCTCATATACTGTGTTGTCCATTCATGGTACTTTGTGGATTTAGAAAATGCATTGTGCATTTATCGTGTTTCTGCTTGAGTATTAAGCATACCTACATCCTGCAAATGCTTCATTTTCCACAACGATATGGGATTAACAAATCGTGTATCGTAGTTTCGTGGGCCCCTCAAGGTCCGAGCAATATTTATTCAGAATATTGACCAGAAAAAAATTGACTTCAAATATTGACGGAGTTGACGACAGACATTCAAGACAGGCATATTTGTCTAAAAAAAAAGATACATACATTTGTA
This sequence comes from Oncorhynchus nerka, assembly GCF_034236695.1. Lineage (NCBI taxonomy): Eukaryota > Metazoa > Chordata > Actinopteri > Salmoniformes > Salmonidae > Oncorhynchus > Oncorhynchus nerka. Next base: position 38,206,636 of record NC_088409.1, on the reverse strand, counting down.
AAATATAGAAAATTATTCATTTGAAAATACCCTATTAAAAACACCCATTCTGTCTGATCTTTCAGCGTTCTGATGGAGTTGACATTAGACAAGTTTTTTACGGAGTTGAATAATACGTTTTTCGTCTTTTCAAGTGGTATACACAGACCGTATCAATTTTGTTTTTCCACAGTTATTTTATGATTCTAAAACCTAACTAAATGTAGCATATTAGAATAAAAAATACTTATATCAGGCAGATGCAGTTGACAGATTATGGTTGATAACTTTACAGACAATGAGTGGTCTTGTTGCACTACATGTAATGAGGACATGAATAAGGGGTCCTTATGCTGACCCTGCTCATTCCTGATTTAATTTAGAATTTTAGAGAAATCTGGCGAAGTTGACCAAACCCCGGGACACATCTTTTAGGAATAACAGTTTTGAGAGAGCTATTCTTTAAAGTCAGAGGGATATTGCAAGAAACTACATAAGAAAATTTTTCAGTTAATGTCCACTATTGGCAGTTTAAATTTATATTTTGTAACACTTTTTGGACCTTTTGAAATTGGAATCCTATGCACCGGACAAGGGCATTTCTAGGCATAGAGCCGAAATGGAAATTAGTATTAATGAAAGTATTTTGAAACTAATCTTTTCCCAGGTGTCGCAACGTTCTAAGGCACTGCATCTCAGTGCAAGAGACAGTACCTGGTTCGAATCCAGGCTGCGTCACATCCAGCTGTGATTGGGAGTCCCATAGGGTGGTGCACAATTGGCCCAGCGTCGTCCTGGTTTGGCCGGGATAGACTGTCATTGTAAATAAGAATTTGTTTTTAACTGACTTGCCTAGTTAAATAAAGGATGAATAAATATTATGATCCCCCCCCAAAATGTAAATTTTAATCTCAAATAAATATATAAATAAAGCTTCCTTGCCCGGACCAGAATATCTGAGCTATCCTTGCGGGGGTGTGTGCTATGCCAGGATTTCTTTTGGCTAAATATGCAGGTTTAAATATATATACTTCTGTGTATTGATTTTAAGAAAGGCATTGGTGTTTATGGTTAGGTACAGTCGTCCAACGATTGTGCTTTTTTCGCAAATGCGCTTTTGTTAAATCATCCCCCAACGTTGCATCGATTATATGCAACGCAGGATATGCTAGATAAACGAGTAATATCATCAACCATGTGTAGTTAAAACTAGTGATTTATGATTGATTGTTTGTTTTTTTACAAGATAAGTTTAATGCTAGCTAGCAACTTACCTTGGCTTCTACTGCATTCGAGTAACAGGCAGGCTCATCGTGGAGTGCAATGAGAGGCAGGTGGTTAGAGCGTTGGACTAGTTAACTGTAAGGTTGCAAGATTGAATCCCCCGAGCTGACAAGGTGAAAATCTGTCGTTCTGCCCCTGAACAAGGCAGTTAACCCACCGTTCCTAGGCCGTCATTGAAAATAAGAATGTGTTCTTAACTGACTTGCCTAGTTAAATAAAGGTATAAAAAAAATAAAAAAATAAAATCGGCGCACAAAAATACCGATTTCCGATTGTTAGGAAAACTTTAAATCGGCCCCAATTAATCGGCCATTCCGATTAATCGGTCGACCTCTACTCTCAATGCGCAACGTTACTATTTTGACAGCGTCATGCATCTTGCCTCACATCTGTCATTGATTTGATTTATCTTATCATTTTGGCAATACGGTTGTTTGGATATTCTTCCCCATTTACAATGTTTCAAACAAATGTTTCATGTTTCAGCATATGGAATAAAATCATTTGCCAGTAGCAATTTTTGTGCTGATATTGAATAGGGACCAATAATAGAGCTGTTTAAAGTTCATAGGTGATGTTTAGGGTCAAATATCTGTTGGCAGGGAGAATTGTAGGCTAAACACATAAACATGATTTTTGGAATGCTCATGCGATGTTATCTTCTACAACAGTTAGCCTGAACATCTTCCTAATATTGAGTTGCAACCCCCTGCTTTTGCCCTCAGGACAGCCTCAATTCGTCGGGGCATAGACTCTACAAGGTGTCAAGCGTGCCACAGGAATGCTGACCCATTTTGACTCCATTACGTCCCACAGTTGTGTCAAGTTGGCTGGATGTCCTTTGGGTGGAGAACCATTCTTGATACACACAGGAACTGTTGAGTGTGAAAAACCCAGCATCGTTGCAGTTCTTGACACAAACGGTGCGCCTGGCACCTACTACCATATCCTGTTCAAAGGCACTTAAATATTTTGTCTTGCCCATTCACCGTCTGAATGGCACACATACACAATCCATGTCTCAAGGCTTAAAAATCCTTCTTTAAACTGTCTCCTCCCCTTCATCTACACTGATTGAAGTGGGTTTAACAAGTGACATCAACAAGGGATCATAGACTGACCTGGTGAATCCAGGTGAAAGCTATGTCATGGAATGTTTTGTATAGTGTTGGTTTCATGACATGGCCTCGCTATCTGTTCCTGATGTTTAAACATTTCTGTGTTACAAACCCCTGTTGTTAAAATAACAATTTGCACATGTCAATTGAGCTTAACATCGACATGCTGTCAGTAATCCTCAGCATGTATTCTTGCCCATTCATTCCTTACAGATGACTCAATTCCAGACAAAATATAATAAATATGATTTCAACTTGACACACCTAGATTTTCATGTAGGGGAAAATAAGCTGTAGGTTTGTGGGCCTACTTTGGTGTGGTGTACTGAGCTCGCACAGAGAAGCACTCATGCTGCCTAACATACCCTCGTAAAACTGACTATCCTACTGATCCTTGACTTCAGCGATGTCATTTACAGAATAGCCTCCAACACTCTACTCAGCAAACTGGATGTAGTCTATCACAGTGCCATCCGTTTTATCACCAAAGACCCATATACTACCCACCACTGCTACCTCTATGCTCTCGTTGGCTGGCCCTCACTACATATCCATCGCCAAACCCGCTGGCTCCAGGTCATCTATAAGTCTTTGCTAGGTAAAGCCCCGCCTTATTTCAGCTCACTGATCACCATAGCAACACCCACCCGTAGCACGTGCTCCAGCAGGTATATTGTACTGGTTACCCCCAAAGCCAACACTTACTTTGGCCGCCTTTCCTTACAGTTTTCTGCTGCCAATGACTGGAACGAATTGCAAAAATCACTGAAACTGGCGACTTATATCTCCCTCTCTAACTTTAAGCATCAGCTGTCAGAGCAGCTTACCAATCACTGTACCTGTACACAGCCAATCTGTAAATAGCACACTCAACTACCTCATCCCCATATTGTTATTTATTTTATTGTTCTTTTGCACCCCAGTAACTCTACTTGCACATCATCTGCACATCTATCACTCCAGTGTTAATGCTAAATTGTAATTATTTTGTCTCTATGGCCTATTTATTGCCTTTCCTCCCTACTCTTCTACATTTGCACACACTGTACATAGATTTTTCTATTGTTATTGACTGTATGTTTTTTTATGTGTAACTCTGTTGTTTTTGTCGCTCTGCTTTGCTTTAATGAGAAATTGTTCCCAACTGGCCTACCTGGTTAAATACAAAAATAGCACAGTTAGTCTAAATGTATCTGTAGATGTTGTGGGTACAGGTTTGGACAGATGGTTTAGATGATTCATTTCTTTACACTAATTTCTAAAATGAAGAGAAGCTGTTCTAAGTAGAGGAACTGAGCCTACAGCTAGCTACCTGACATGAAATGAGTAATATAATATTACAACTGCTATTCGCTGCTGGCAGTCCTACTTAGCTACTCCTCTGCATAGAGGAGATTGTTGATTGTTCCATATCCTCACCACTTAACACTAGTGGAAAATTAGTGACTAGTTAGGTTAGCCATGCACAACTAAAAGTCCACTGACTGTTTCCACTTATCATCACAACCCATAAAGGCATAGAGGCAACTTTCTCAAAGCCCCTCATGCATCTAAAGCACTCAATGTAGCCTTGTAGTTCAATTTGGGACATAGTTTCCGGAGGGTACTATGTCCTCATTTAGGCTTACTTATCAGCTTTTGCTAACTATACCTCTCTCTGGCTATCCAGTGTTCTTTCACAGCCGCCTCTTCCTCATGTCAGTAGACAATAGTCTGTCTGCATGATACCTGAGATTGCGATCACACTTGGGACCTGTCACCTCTTGTTAGGGGTTTGCTACAGCTGGGGAACGTTTCTTGAAGAAAGGAACCTCAAAGCAACACATTGTCAGTGTTTATAACTCTCTGAGCACTAGGGTTGGGAGTCAATTACATTTAAATTCAGTCAAACTCAAATTCCAGAATTGAAGGTTGCTATTTACTTTGAATTGTGATTTCTCAATAGAAGCCGAATGCTCAAGGTATAGTCTGATCAGTAGTGTTAGAGCCTTCCGTAAAGAATGTTTATCTGAAATCATGTCTAGTCTCCCAACCGTCTGCCTCACTCAGACTATCTCCTCAGTGTAAACACTAAAGGTGGAATGCTATCTCCAGGACTCCCAGTTCCCTTTTCACATCATATCTCATTGCCGAGGTAGACTATGCTTTGTGCATGTATGTTTCTGCTTAACCTTTCACACTAGTGCTACATTTACATAAGCCTGTAAGTTAATGCAAAATATAATGGTCCATGTTGAATGTCATAACAATGAAATGGAAACGGAATGTTTAGAAGGAGGAACCAGGGTTTGTCTTGAGACATCTTCAGTTGGCTAATACAGGGAGGGTGTCAGTATGATGTCATCGTACCAGCCAGCAGTTATATACCATTTAATCTCAATAGTGAAATTTGGCCTCATTCCTCACCAACTTTATCAAACCACTGACCTTTGCTTTATGACCCAGTGTCGCACAGATTCTCCCTCGCCCTCCGTTTGGAAAATCTGACCATAATTCTATCCTCCTGATTCCTGCTTACAAGCTCAAATTAAAGCAGGAAGGACCAGTTACTCACTCAACCCGTAAGTGGTCCGATGTCGCGGATGCTACGCTACAGGACTGTTTTGCTAGCACAGATTGGAATATCTTCTGGGATTCATCCAATAGCATGGAGTATACCACCTCAGTCATCGGCTTCATCAATAAGTGCCTCGATGACGGCGTCCATACAGTGACCGTACTTATATTTCCCAACCAGAAGCCATGGATTACAGGCAACATCTGCACCGAGCTAAAGGCTAGAGCTGCCACTTTCAATGAGCAGGACAATAATCCGGATGCTTATAAGAAATCCCGCTATGACCCCAAATGAACCATCAAACAGGTAAAGCATCAATACAGGACAAAGATTGAATCCTACTACCCCGACTCTGACGCTCATCGGATGTGACAGGGCTTGAAAACTATTATGGACTGCAAAGGGAAACCAAGCCGCGAGCTGCCCAGTGACGCAAGCCTACCAGATGAGCTAAATGCCTTTTATGCTTGCTTCGAGGCAAGCAACACTGAAGCATGCATGAGAGCACCAGATGTTCCAGACGACTGTGTGATCACACTCGCTGTAGCCGATGTGAGCACGATCTTTAAACATGCCAACATTCACAAGGCCGCAGGGTCAGACGGATTACCAGGCCGTGAACTCTGAGCATGCACGGACCAACTGCCAACTGTCTTCACTGACATTTTCAACCTCCCCTGACCAAGTCTGTAATACCTACATGTTTCAAACAGACCACCATAGTCCCTGTGCCCAAGAAAGCAAAGGTAACTCACGTCAGTAGCCATGAAGTGCTTTGAAAGGTTGGTCATGGCTCACATCAACACCATCATGCCGGAATCCCTAGACCCACTCGAATTTGCATACCGCCCCAACAGATCCACAGATGATGCAATCTCTATTGCACTCCACACTGCCCTTTCCCACCTTGACAAAAGGAACACCTATGTGAGAATGCTGTTCATTGATTACAGCTCAGCGTTCAACACCATAGTGCCCTCAAAGCTCATCACTAAGCTAAGGACCCTGGGATTAAACCCCTCCCTCTGGATCCTGAACTTCCTGACGGGCTGCCCACAGGTGGTAAGGGTAGGTTACACCACATCTGCCACGCTGATCCTCAACACTGGGGCCCCTCAGGGGTGCGTGCTTAGTCTCCTCCTGTACTCCCTGTTCACCCACGACTGCATGGCCAAGCATCATTCAAACACCACCATTAAGTTTGCTGACGACAATAGTGGTAGGCCTGACAGCCTATATGGAGGAGGTCAGACACCTGGCAGTGTGGTAACAGGACAACAACCTCTCTCTCAATATGAGCAAGACAAAGGAGCTGATCCTGGACTATAGGAATACGAGGGCCGAACACGCCCCCATTCACATCGATTGGACTGGAGTGGAGCGGGTAGAGAGCTTCAGGTTCCTTGGTATCCACATCACCAACAAACTATCATGGTCCAAACACACCAAGACGGTTGTGAAGAGGGCACACCAACACCTTTTCCCCCTCAGGAGACTGAAAAGATTTGGCATGGGTCCTCAGATCCTCAAAAGGTTTTACAGCTGCACCATCGAGAGCATCCTGACCGGTTGCATCACCTTCTAGTATGGCAACTGCTTGCCACACAGGACCTGTATACTAGACGTGTCAGAGGAAGGCCCAAATAATTGTCAGACTACAGTCATAGACCAAATCATAGACTGTCCTCTCTGCTACTGCATGGCAAGCGGTACCAGAGCGCCAAGTCTTGGACCAAAAGGCTCCTTAACAGCTCCTACCCCCAAGCCATAAGACTGCTGAAGAACTAATCAAATGGCCACCCAGACTGTCTACACTTTGTTTTTACACTGCTGCTACTCTGTTTATTAACTATTCATAGTCACTTTACAAATGACTTTGAGTAACCTGTACCCCCAGTCATTGACTCGGTACCAGTACCCCCTTTATATAGCCTCATTATTATGTACATTTCTTGTTACTTTTTGATTGTTTTTATTTATTTTTACTTTATTTTGTAAATATTTTAACCAACAATGTAGTTCAAGAAATAAGAGTTAAGGGCTTGTAAGTACCATGCATGTGGTGCATTTCACCGTAATGTGACAAATACAATTTGGTTCAGAGGAAAGGCTAGAGAGTCCTTCCCAAATGTGTATGGCCCTCCCCCGTCATCATAAGAGAAGAGGAATGAGGTCTTACATTCATGGGTTGAAAGTGCTTAGGCAGCTGGCAATCTGAGGAAGTGGCACGTCATCCAACTAGTGAATATCGGATTAGGAAGTGGGTGTAGTGTTGGGAGAATATGATGTGAATAGATTTGTGGGATGATGCAGGTTGGGTCTACTTTTCCTGGTGGAGCCCAGGTGCACTGTGATCACTGATAATGCAGATGGAAAGCAAACAGACTTTGATATTCCTCACTCCACAATGAAGTCCGGTTGGGAGGCCATTGAAACTCATTACATTACATTTAAGTCATTTAGCAGACGCTCTTATCCAGAGCGACTTACAAATTGGTGCATTCACCTTATGACATCCAGTGGAGCCGCCACTTTACAATAGTGCATCTAAATCTTTTAAGGGGGGTGAGAAGGATTACTTTATCCTATCCTAGGTATTCCTTAAAGAGGTGGGGTTTCAGGTGTCTCCGGAAGGTGGTGATTGACTCCGCTGTCCTGGCGTCGTGAGGGAGTTTGTTCCACCATTGGGGGGCCAGAGCAGCGAACAGTTTTGACTGGGCTGAGCGGGAACTGTACTTCCTCAGTGGTAGGGAGGCGAGCAGGCCAGAGGTGGATGAACGCAGTGCCCTTGTTTGGGTGTAGGGCCTGATCAGAGCCTGGAGGTACTGAGGTGCCGTTCCCCTCACAGCTCCGTAGGCAAGCACCATGGTCTTGTAGCGGATGCGAGCTTCAACTGGAAGCCAGTGGAGAGAGGAGGAGCGGGGTGACGTGAGAGAACTTGGGAAGGTTGAACACCAGACGGGCTGCGGCGTTCTGGATGAGTTGTAGGGTTTAATGGCACAGGCAGGGAGCCCAGCCAACAGCGAGTTGCAGTAATCCAGACGGGAGATGACAAGTGCCTGGATTAGGACCTGCGCCGCTTCCTGTGTGAGGCAGGGTCGTACTCTGCGGATGTTGTAGAGCATGAACCTACAGGAACGGGCCACCGCCTTGATGTTAGTTGAGAACGACAGGGTGTTGTCCAGGATCACGCCAAGGTTCTTAGCGCTCTGGGAGGAGGACACAGTGGAGTTGTCAACCGTGATGGCGAGATCATGGAACGGGCAGTCCTTCCCGGGAGGAAGAGCAGCTCCGTCTTGCCGAGGTTCAGCTTGAGGTGGTGATCCGTCATCCACACTGATATGTCTGCCAGACATGCAGAGATGCGATTCGCCACCTGGTCATCAGAAGGGGGAAAGGAGAAGATTAATTGTGTGTCGTCTGCATAGCAATGATAGGAGAGACCATGTGAGGTTATGACAGAGCCAAGTGACTTGGTGTATAGCGAGAATAGGAGAGGGCCTAGAACAGAGCCCTGGGGGACACCAGTGGTGAGAGCACGTGGTGAGGAGACGGATTCTCGCCACGCCACCTGGTAGGAGCGACCTGTCAGGTAGGACGCAATCCAAGCGTGGGCCGCGCCGGAGATGCCCAACTCGGAGAGGGTGGAGAGGAGGATCTGATGGTTCACAGTATCGAAGGCAGCCGATAGGTCTAGAAGGATGAGAGCAGTTAGCTTTAGCAGTGCGGAGCGCCTCCGTGATACAGAGAAGAGCAGTCTCAGTTGAATGACTAGTCTTGAAACCTGACTGATTTGGATCAAGAAGGTCATTCTGAGAGAGATAGCGGGAGAGCTGGCCAAGGACGGCACGTTCAAGGGTTTTGGAGAGAAAAGAAAGAAGGGATACTGGTCTGTAGTTGTTGACATCGGAGGGATCGAGTGTAGGTTTTTTCAGAAGGGGTGCAACTCTCGCTCTCTTGAAGACGGAAGGGACGTAGCCAGCGGTCAGGGATGAGTTGATGAGCGAGGTGAGGTAAGGGAGAAGGTCTCCGGAAATGGTCTGGAGAAGAGAGGAGGGGATAGGGTCAAGCGGGCAGGTTGTTGGGCGGCTGGCCGTCACAAGACGCGAGATTTCATCTGGAGAGAGAGGGGAGAAAGAGGTCAGAGCACAGGGTAGGGCAGTGTGAGCAGAACCAGCGGTGTCGTTTGACTTAGCAAACGAGGATCGGATGTCGTCGACCTTCTTTTCAAAATGGTTGACGAAGTCCTCTGCAGAGAGGGAGGAGGGGGGGGAGGGGGATTCAGGAGGGAGGAGAAGGTGGCAAAGAGACTTGGAGGGGAGTTGCAATGAGGTTAGTGGAAGAACAGCATCTAGTAAAGATGAGGTCGAGCGTATTGCCTGCCTTGTGAGTAGGGGGGGAAGGTGAGAGGGAGAGGTCAAAAGAGGAGAGGAGTGGAAAGAAGGAGGCAGAGAGGAATGAGTCAAAGGTAGACATGGGGAGGTTAAAGTCGCCCAGAACTGTGAGAGGTGAGCCGTCCTCAGGAAAGGAGCTTATCAAGGCATCAAGCTCATTGATGAACTCTCCGAGGGAACCTGGAGGGCGATAAATGATAAGGATGTTAAGCTTGAAAGGGCTGGTAACTGTGACAGCATGGAATTCAAAGGAGGCGATAGACAGATTGGTAAGGGGAGAAAGAGAGAATGACCACTTGGGAGAGATGAGGATCCCGGTGCCACCACCCCGCTGACCAGAAGCTCTCGGGGTGTGCGAGAACACGTGGGCGGACGAAGAGAGAGCAGTAGGAGTAGCAGTGTTATCTGTGGTGATCCATGTTTCCGTCAGTGCCAAGAAGTCGAGGGACTGGAGGGAGGCATAGGCTGAGATGAACTCTGCCTTGTTGGCTGCAGATCTGCAGTTCCAGAGGCTACCGGAGACCTGGAACTCCACGTGGGTCGTGCGCGCTGGGACCACCAGATTAGGGTGGCCGCGGTGTGGAGCGTTTGTATGGTCTGTGCAGAGAGGAGAGAACCGGGATAGACAGACACATAGTTGACAGGCTACAGAAGAGGCTACGCTAATGCAAAGGAGATTGGAATGACAAGTGGACTACACGTCTCGAATGTTCAGAAAGTTGAGCTTACGTAGCAAGAATCTTATTGACTAAAATGATTAAAAATGATACAGTACTGCTGAAGTAGGCTAGCTGGCAGTGGCTGCGTTGTTGACTTTGTAGGCTAGCTGGCAGTGGCTGCGTTGTTGATTCGGGGGCTAGCTGGCTAGCTAGCAGTGTTGATTACGTTACGTTGCGTTAAAAGAACGACAATAGCTGGCTAGGTAACCTAGAAAATCGCTCTAGACTACACAATTATCTTTGATACAGAGACGGCTATGTAGCTAGCTACGATCAAACAAATCAAACCGTTGTACTGTAATGAAATGAAATGAAAATGTGATACTACCTGTGGAGCGAGGCGGAATGCGACCGGGTTGTTGAGTTCTAATCGGTAGACGTTGGCTAGCTGTTGGCTAGCTAGCAGTGTCTCCTACGTTAAGGACGACAAATAGCTGGCTGCGTTGTTGATTCAGGGGCTAGCTGGCTAGCTAGCTAGCAGTGTTGATTACGTTGCGTTAAAAGAACGACAATAGCTGGCTAGGTAACCTAGAAAATCGCTCTAGACTACACAATTATCTACACAATTATCTTTGATACAGAGACGGCTATGTAGCTAGCTATGTAGACGGTGGGCGTTAGCTAGCTGGCTAGCTGCTGGGCAGATACGTTAGGACGACGAAATACGATAATTACGCAATTATCTTTGATACAAAGACGGCTATGTAGCTAGCTAAGAAGAAATTGCTAAGATTAGACAAATCAAACCGTTGTACTATAATGAAATGTAATGAAAAGTTATACTACCTGCAGACCGAAGTGCAGACCGAAGTGCGGATGCGACTTCTTCGCTCCAACCCGGAAGTTGTGTAACCCCTCTGTCAGCCTAAATCTGTGTATCGTTGTCAGCCTCTCTAAACGGGTTACTCCTAAAAGCAAACCTGATGCTGTTGTAGAAACAGGCTTAGTAACAGTCAGCCAGTCTGTCACCTGTCCAAGAATCTGTCCTTTGTACTGCTGTAACAGCCGCATTATACACTGTGCTATAGGGCCTTGTTCACAATGCTTAGCCTCGTATTGCTACTGTTGGGTTGTCTGCACTCACATACACTATGATTCGTTTTGAGAACAGCTCTATAGCCTACAGCCCCATTTGGTAAATGGCCAGTGTCAAGATTATGTATCCATCTGTGATGGATGTCTCCTCTTTTCACTTGCATCCTGTATCTTTTCCTCACTAGCTATGGCTAACGCAGTGTAAATTACTGTTCTCAAAACAGCATCACTTAAGCCTCATACCATGTGTAATATGTAGGCCTACTGTATGCTGCATTATGCAACACAGAGGAGAAATTATGTAAAGTTTTAGTAGAGAAATGCATGAATATCAGTTATAGCCACATTTTATAGTCCACCTCGTTCAACGTCAAGGAATATATTTGCCCACTGCAATGTAATGATCATCCCACTTGTGCTGGCTAAATCAAACCTGGCAACTGCTCAAAATAAACCTCTCTCTCTACACTTCCTTTCTCTCCTTTTCTCTTTCTGTCTATCATTCTCTCTGCCTCTTCCCTGTCATCTATCCCTTCAATCCTGTCTTCCTCTGTTGCTTTTACTTTCTGTCAGCCCTAGCTGACTTTGCAACCTTCAGTGTGTCACCTACCTACACACACACACAGACACACACACACACTTTGTCTATCCGGCAGGGTAGCCTAGTGGTTAGAGCGTTGGACTAGTAACTGAAAGGTTGCAAGTTCGAATCCCCGAGCCGACAAGGTACATCTGTCGTTCTGCCCCTGAACAGGCAGTTAACCCACTGTTCCTAGGCCGTCATTGAAAATAAGAATTTGTTCTTAACTGACTTGCCTAGTAAAATAAAGGTTAAATAAAATTAAAATAAAAAATACCCCTTGTCGTACACACACAAATCCAGTTCCCTTGCTACAGTCTGTAGTTCATCCCTCCTTCCTCTACCTTTCTTTCTCTTTCTGAACTCCATCTCTGCCAGATAAAGGCGAAGTCTGTCCCTCTGTCCTATATCCACTAAACTAGCATAAACACTTTAGCCACATTACCATAGGGGTTAGGCCAAAGCCCAGTGCTCCACAACAAGGAATATATGGGCATTCGATCTTGGTAGAACAATCACAGTAATTGGCAATTGCCCCCACCAAAATCTCTAACATTGTCTAGTACCCTACCAACTGGTAAATGTGGATGGATACATCTTGGTTCTAGCATTTAAAAATAAAAAAATTACGGACACTTTTATTTTGATGGATAGTATCCAAGTTCGAGATAATGAGATCGTTGCTTGGTGCATCATATTGTACACTTAAGCCAGCATTGACTGAAGAGCCTTTCATGATGCTCTCATCCTCGCCCAGAAGGCAGTCTTGGATATTTATAACTTTATCTTAATCTCCTTCAAGTGTCTGTCATTATTTTTTTGCTTGCTTCTCATTTCAACAGTTAGGTCTCGTGTCTTTTCCCATGTTGTCTGCCAGTTTGGCAATAGGCTAATCCTTTACATTTTGACAGTTTTCCAGAAATCCTGGGAAGCTGCTGTATGTTGAAGTGCAAGTCAGTTATCACACCAATACCTGGAGACGTTTGAATTTGAATTCTAATACTTCAGCAGCAACAGAGAGAGAGAAGAGTGCTGCTGAAGCCGTTTGAAGCGAGAGGCTTCAGAGAGGGGCAGAACCGACTCTCTGAGCAGGCTTTAAATAGAAGCGTCATTTGAAATAACCATTTCTCAGGAGTGCTGACAGTAAGAGACAGTGCCAGCCACGTGGCTCAATGGACGCTGCCGGAGTGAAATTAACAGCGCTGGTAGCATGAACCCTGGTGTTAGGGCCACCGAGGCCTAGGAATCTGTTTGGCTCTCTGACTTTGGGTGAACCAACCAGAACTGTTATTAGAATCTTCTGTGGTCTTGAGAGTGGTGTGTCTTCCTTGCCCTGAGGTATTACCAGGGTGAATTCAGACACCCTGGACAATGTTGCGTTGTGACGTGGTCAGGGAACCATGCAGCCTGAGAGGCTCTCTGTGTTGGTTTTGTTCTTGACCCCTTTTAGTTTGTTATGGCCTAGGAAAGCGAGTAGGGGGGAGTGACTAACAGAGGAAAACCTTTTGTTTGAATTGAGACTAAGTAGGCCTAGTCGTGTTTTTTTTTTTGGAGTAAGCGAAATGACTAACCTTTCCCACTGTGGTTGCCTGTATCAAGTTTCCTGAATTGAATTGTGGATGGCATTTAGATTGATCAAAGCATTATCAAGGATCAACTCTGGAAGTTATCCACATCGAAGACACTCTTGCTCCCAGATCCTTAAGTTCTGCCAGTCTGTGTTGCAACATCAGCGAGACAATGTTTAAGAACTACTTTGAAAATCCCAGAGTCAAATATTGAACAACACATGGTGCGTGCTGTTTACTATTGACTTGCTGAATACAGGGTGATGAATTAAGAATTAAACACAGTATCCACATGAAGCTTATTAGGTAGGCTTAGGCCTAATCTGTATCAACCTTATACCTGTACCTCAGGTATACCATGGCTCAGTTAGAATATCTCAGCCAGGACATGTTTAGGTTGGATTGTTGACCTAGTTTGTCTACTATCCCCAGCCCGCTATTTATGAATCCCCTCCCCCTTGCCGAGTCATGACTCATGTGTCATCTAGAGAGGTGTCATTAAGTGTTTCTCAACCCCTGGACTGGCACTGGCCCATGAGATGTCACTCGTACATCCGATGATCTAACACCAATTTTAGTCTACCCTCTAGTGCTAGTTTTAGTTAAGTACCACTGACTCCAAGAAGGAGGAGCATAGCTTGTCGAATCCTGATCACTGCCAAAAACACTGGTGTAGGTCATGCCTTCTCTTTGGTGGTCTAATGGGCCAAGATCACCTTCATAACAACATGCTGATTGGACAGAGAAGGATTTGTCCCCCCCCACCACCCTACAATATTTAATCATCATACCCTTCAAGTTAACTTCACACTAATGGAAGGGTCCCCAATCGTGTTGTTCCACTATCGCTCTTCTAGGTCTACACTTTTTTTCTCCAAGGAGCTCTGTTAAGTCAGAGTTGTGGTCTTTGGTAAACAGTGTGTGATAATGGCTTTTTCACACTGTCAACACTTTGGATAATGCTATTTATTGGGGTGAGCTTGTGAAATGAACATTGTGGTAAAGTACTCCCCTCTGGGCCTCACTCTGTTCATGGTGTGTGTGTGTAGGCTATGCACGCGTGTGTGTGAATGTATGTCCCCTCTTAACGTCATCATGTGCTTGCCCCGTGCACACAAAAGGGGCATTGTGGGGCGGCCGGGCCTCCATTTTAGAATGGTATTGTGGCGATGCCCCTGAGTTGGCGTGGGCATGGCTGTACCAGCTACCAGGCATCTCTCCCTGTCGCTGACTTCCAGCATCATCTCGCTGGGAAGAGCGACCCTGAATACCTCCTCTGTCACTAGCTGTGGCTCTGGTTGAAGGCCAGCTATGGGCAGCAGCATTCTGACAAGAGCAAAGGCACTGCCTCTGGACAGCATTCATCGCTAACAACTTTATCTTAAGCATTGTTTTGACAGGCAAATCAATCAAATTGATTTCAATCAATCCAATTTATTTATGAAGCCCTTCTTACATCAGCTGATGTCACAAAGTGCTGTACAGAAACCCAGCCTAAAACCCCAAACAGCAAGCAATGCAGGTGTAGAAGCACGGTGGCTAGGAAAAACTCACCAAATCAGCTGGCAAGCGTATTTTGAGGAAGAATGTATGGCATTAAGTTGCAAGATACAAGTGTTCATAACATCTGTTAGCACTGTACATTCTGCTGTATTTCAAATACATTTTGTGAGTGCTGTGGTGAGTATTGGAAATTATCTGGAAGTTTTTTTTTAAAGATCTCCACTCTTTTGTGCTGTCAAAATGTTCCCCTAGGTATTACATAACACAAAGGAAAAATCTGTTCTTTCGAGGGTGTTATTGACAAAGCTATGAAGAAATGTTGACGTGTGAAATGATGCGTGTAGCACCTCTTCACACACATCATTTCACACATTCTCAAACATGTCAGGAGTTTGAGAACCTGCTGTATAGGAAGAGTGAGTGTCAGTCTGCCAGTTCAGGGGCAGGATTTCTAGCTGCCAAGCCTGAACAGAGCTCTCCTTGTCCGTTTGGGGTGTCCTTATCAGGAGCTCACACCTGTAGAGATGTGGGGGTGCGGGTTGAGTGTTGTCACTGCACAGGCTCAGAAATAACTCTTCTCAATCAGTTGGAGGCAAAGCTACACTGTAATTCACATACACAGTGAGCTATAACTAACTGCTTTATTTGACTGATATGGGGATTTAACCTATGTAAGGTAGAGTAAATTTCTCCTTTCCTAGAAAATGTTCATTGAAATGACTCATTCCTCAGTAGCTTGCATTAGAGGTTTATAATCTTTTGGAAATATATATTCAGGCCTTCCAGCCCGGCTTGTTCTCAATAATAGCAGGTGAATTAAAAGAAGAACCAAACTCATGACCTGTTTTAAATATCTTGTGGCTCTTTTTATTTCCTGCTTGTTTGAAACTACTTTTCTGGGGAGGTTGAGGTATGATGTGAGTCGCTGGAAGGCTTTCAGTTGCAGTTTTGTTTCTGAGCATTAGCTAGCCTATTTTGACAAATTGTTTAAGCCACTGTTTCTCAATGATTTCTTGCTGAACTCTCAGGTTGCACACAAGACTTTGTTTTTGTATGTTTATTTATTCAAATCAAATGTATTTATAAAGCCCTTTGTACATCAGCTGATATCTCAAAGTGCTGTACAGAAGTCCAGCCTAAAACCCCAAACAGCAAGCAATGCAGGTGTAGAAGCACGGTGGCTAGGAAAACTCCCTAGAAAGGCCAAAACCTAGGAAGAAACCTAGAGAGGAACCAGGCTATGAGGTGTGGCCAGTCCTCTTCTGGCTGTGCCGGGTGGAGATTATAACAGAACATGGCCAAGATGTTCAAGTATTGTATCACCTCACTGAATAATAATATAAGTCAATTATTATAATATCTGGAAAAGCAGCCAGAGGGAGAGGCTGGCTGATCTGTTCAAGATGCAATACAGACCCGAATTCATGTGCTCAACTTGTTTTAATCTTATGTCATCTGTGTACGCCTGTGGATGTTTTTCAAGAGTTATGACTCAGTCTGACATTAGTTCAACCAAGCAGGGATGCACAACTCTAGTCCTTGACGGCCGCACTTGTTATCAGTCAGGGAGGAAAGAACTAGCAGAATGACAGACCGAACCCCTGCCCTAAAACAACCCATCTTCTTCAGTAGTAGGCCATGGTCTAATACTTCACATTGATGTCAGCTCGTATGATCATGGTGGTGGTCCACTGCTTCAAGGCTGAAGTGTACTGTCAGACATGTCATAAGTCTGGGGAATAAGACCTTTACTTCTCTCTTGTTGCTTGTCTAAATATGGCGTATTCAATTCTATATCTATGATGCACTGGGTTTCATACGAATGGGACTTCAAAAGCCTCTTGTCAGGATGTGGGCGCTCTAGTTCCAGAGCTCGCTCTCTCTCTCGCTCAAACCACTGACAGTTTTAATGAATTCATTTCTTATTTCAATATGTTTGTCAATATAAATAACTTGCAGTCGCAGGGATTGTGACTAATATTAAGACATGTTTTCATTGGGGCAATCCAGTACTCAAAAGGGGTTTTCCAGTGTGTGTGTGTACATTCGCAAGCGTGTGTGTGAGGGATAGAAAGTGAACGTTACCATGCACGTAGGGTATTATGAAAAAGGGAACCAGCAATTATTAGCCTACATCAGCAATTTCTGAAAAACCCCGAGGTTCAGTGTACTTGACAAGCTCCCAGCAGGGCAACACCCTTTTATTATAGTACCATTGTAGGCCTTAGGGCCTAACAGATCCGTTATACTGGTGTGTTTGTTTTGCATCAAATACTGCACTGAAATATTTATTTTCATAAGACATTAATAATACTCAAAAGCTCAAACTTTTGGGACAGTTACACATTTGTTTTATTGTTTTGGCTCTGTACTCCAGCACATATGATTTGAAATGATACAATGACTATGGAGTTAAAGTGCAGACTGTCCGCTTTAATTTGAGGGTATTTTAATACATATCGGGTGAACTGTTTATGAATTTGATGACATTTTGATTCTACCATTATTACAGATATTCCTGGATGAATCGTGAATAATGATGAGTGAGAAAGTTAGAGATGCACACATCATACCCCGAAGACATGCTAACCTCTCAACATTACAATAACGGGAGGTCAGCATTATGGGGGGGAAGGTATTATATATGTGCGTCTAACTTGCTCACTCATCGTTGTTCACAATTCATTCAGGATTATCTGTAGTCATGCTAGAATCCTCATATAATGCACATATAAGTGAATTTGTCCCAATACTTTTGGTCCCCTAAAATGGGGGAACTATTGTACAAAAACAGTTCTAAACGGTTCACCGATATGGATGAAAATACCCGCAAATTAAAGCTGACAGTCTGCACTTTAACCTCAAAGTTATTGTATTTGTTGTATAATTTAAAATCCAAAGTGCTGAAGTACAGAGCCAAAACAACAAAAAATTGTCATTTTGGAGCTCACTGTATATTATTACCTCCTGTAGCCTGTCATAATTTCCCCCTGGACAAGTGTCACCGTGCTCCAGTGTCACAAGGAAGCTACTGATGAACTCTTGGAATATAACAGGAAACAGGCTGCCAGTGGCCACTTCCTGTTTGCCAGTCATCCTTTGTAGCCCAACCTCCATCGATTTCCTCTACTCTCACTTTTTCAAGGCCCTTTTAGTAATTCTCTCACACTCTAGGCATGCATATGTACTCTTACGCGTTAGATGTGCTAAATACTAGTGATTAGAGGTCGACCGATTTAATTAGGGCCGATTTCAAGTTTTCATAACAATTGGTAATCGGCATTTCTGGACACCGATTATGGCCGATTACATTGCACTCCACGAGGAGACTCCGTGGCAGGCTGACCACCTGTTATACGAGTGCAGCAAGGAGCCGAGGTAAGGTGCTAGTTAGTTTTTTTAAACTGATCTTTTATAAAAAACTATCTTAACATAATCACTAGTTAACTACACATGGTTGATGATTTTACTAGTTTATCTAGCTTGTCCTGCTTTGCATATAATCAATGCGGTGCCTGTTCATTTATCATTGAATCACAAACTACTTCGCCAAACGGGTGATTTAACAAGCGCATTCGCGAAAAAAGCACTGTCGTTGCACCAATGTGTACCTAACCATAAACATCAATGCCTTTCTTAAAATCAATACACAAATATATATTTTTAAACCTGCATATTTAGTTAATATTGCCTGCTAACATGAATTTCTTTTAACTAGGGAAATTGTGTCGCTACTCTTGCGTTCCGTGCAAGCAGAGTCAGGGTATATGCAGCAGTTTGGGCTGCCTGGCTCGTTGCGAAGTGTGCGAAGACCATTTCTTCCTAACAATGACCGTAATTAATTTGCCAGACTTGTACATAATTATGACATAACATTGAAGGTTGTGCAATGTAACAGCAATATTTAGACTTAGGGATGCCACCTGTTAGATAAAATACAGAATGGTTCCGTATTTTTGTTTTCGAAATGATAGTTTCCGGATTTTACCATATTAATTCATACGACCTAAGGATCATATTTCTGTGTTATTATATTATAATTAAGTCTGTGATTTGATAGAGCAGTCTGACTGAGTGGTGGTAGGCAGCAGTAGGCTCGTAAGCATTCATTCAAACAGCACTTTCCTGCATTTGCCAGAAGCTCTTCTCTGTGCTTCAAGCATTGCGCTGTTTATGACTTCAAGCCTATCAACTCCCGAGAATAGGCTGGCAATACTAAAGTACCTATTAGAACATCCAATAGTCAAAGGTATATGAAATACAAATGGTATAGAGAGCAATAGTCCTAATAATAACTACAACCTAAAACTTCTTACCTAGGAATATTGAAGACTCATGTTAAAAGGAACCACCAGCTTTCATATGTTCTGAGCAAGGAACTTAAACATTAGCTTTTTTACATGGCACATATTGCACTTTTACTTTCTTCTCCAACACTTTGGTTTTGCATTATTTAAACCAAATTGAACATGTTTCATAATTTTTTTTAGACTAAATTGATTTTATTGATGTATTATATTAAGTTAAAATAAGTATTAATTCAGTATTGTTGTAATTGTCATTATTACAAATATATATATACAGTGGGGCAAAAAAGTATTTAGTCAGCCACCAATTGTGCAAGTTCTCCCACTCAAAAAGATGAGGCCTGTAATTTTTATCATAGGTACACTTCAACTATGACAGACAAAATTAGAAAAAAATTAATCCAGAAAATCACATTGTAGGATTTTTAATGAATTTATTTGCAAATTATGGTGGAAAATAAGTATTTGGTCACCTACAAACAAGCAAGATTTCTGGCTCTCACAGACCTGTAACTTCTTCTTTAAGAGGCTCCTCTGTCCTCCACTCGTTACCTGTATTAATGGCACCTGTTTGAACTTGTTGTCAGTATAAAATACACCTGTCCACAACCTCAAACAGTCACACACCAAACTCCACTATGGCCAAGACTAAAGCGCTGTCAAAGGACACCAGAAACAAAATTGTAGACCTGCACCAGGCTGGGAAGACTGAATCTGCAATGGGTAAGCAGCTTGGTTTGAAGAAATCAGCTGTGGTAGCAATTATTAGGAAATGGAAGACATACAAGACCACTGATAATCTCCCTCGATATGGGGCTCCACGCAAGATCTCACCCCGTGGGGTCAAAATGATCACAAGAACGGCAAGCAAAAATCCCAGAACCACACGGGGGGACCTAGTGAATGACCTGCAGAGAGCTGGGACCAAAGTAACAAAGCCTACCATCAGTAACACACTACGCCGCCAGGGGACTCAAATCCTGCAGTGCCAGACTTGTCCCCCTGCTTAAGCCAGTACATGTCCAGGCCCGTCTGAATCAAATCAAATGTATTTATATAGCCCTTCGTACATCAGCTGATATCTCAAAGTGCTATACAGAAACCCAGCCTAAAATCCCAAACAGCAAGCAATGCAGGTGTTGAAGCACGGTGGCTAGGAAAAACTCCCTAGAAAGGCCAAAACCTAGGAAGAAACCTTTAGAGGAACCAGGCTATGTGGGGTGGCCAGTCCTCTTCTGGCTGTGCCGGGTGGAGATTATAACAGAACATGGCCAAGTTGTTCAAATGTTCATAAATGACCAGCATGGTCAAATAATAATAATCACAGGCAGAACAGTTTAAACTGGAGCAGCAGCACAGCCAGGTGGACTGGGGACAGCAAGGAGTCATCATGTCAGGTAGTCCTGAGGCATGGTCCTAGGGCTCAGGTCCTCCGAGAGAGAGAAAGAAAGAGAGAATTAGAGAGAGCATACTTAAATTCACACAAGACACCAGATAGGACAGAAGTACTCCAGATATAACAAACTGACCCTAGCCCCCGACACATAAACTACTGCAGCATAAATACTGGAGCCTGAGACAGGAGGGGTCAGGAGACACTGTTGCCCCGTCCGATGACACCCCCGGACAGGGCCAAACAGGAAGGATATAACCCCACCCACTTTGCCAAAGCACAGCCCCCACACCACTAGAGGGATATCTTCAACCACCAACTTACCATCCTGAGACAAGGCCGAGTATAGCCCACAAAGATCTCTGCCACGGCACAACCCAAGGGAAGGGCGCCAACCCAGACAGGAAGATCACATCAGTGACTCAACCCACTCAAGTGACGCACCCCTCCTAGGGACGGTATGAAAGAGCCCTAGTAAGCCAGTGACTCAGCCACTGTAATAGGGTTAGAGGCAGAGAATCCCTGAAGTTTGCTAGAGAGCATTTGGATGATCCAGAAGAAGATTGGGAGAATGTCATATGGTCAGATGAAACCAAAATAGAACTTTTTGGTGAAAACTCAACTCGTCGTGTTTGGAGAACAAAGAATGCTGAGTTGCATCCAAATAACACCATACCTACTGTGAAGCATGGGGGTGGAAACATCATGCTTTGGGGCTGTTTTTCTGCAAAGGGACCAGGACGACTGATCCGTGTAAAGGAAAGAATGAATGGGGCCATGTATCGTGAGATTTTGAGTGAAAACCTCCTTCCATCAGCAAGGGCATTGAAGATGAAATGTGGCTGGGTCTTTCAGCATGACAATGATCCCAACACACACCGCCCGGGCAACGAAGGAGTGGCTTCGTAAGAAGTATTTGAAGGTCCTTGAGTGGCCTAGCCAGTCTCCAGATCTCAACCCCATAGAAAATCTTTGTAGGGAGTTGAAAGTCCGTGTTGCCCAGCAACAGCCCCAAAACATCACTGCTCTAGAGGAGATCTGCATGGAGGAATGGGCCAAAATACCAGCAACAGTATGTGAAAACCTTGTGAAGACTTACAGAAAACGTTTGACCTCTGTCATTGCCAACAAAGGGTATATAACAAAGTATTGAGATAAACGTTTGTTATTGACCAAATACTTATTTTCCACCATAATTGGCAAATAAATTCATTAAAAATCCTACAATGTGATTTTTCTGGATTTTTTTTTTCTTCTCATTTTGTCTGTCATAGTTGAAGTGTACCTATGATGAAAATTACAGGCCTCTCATCTTTTTAAGTGGGAGAACTTGCACAATTGGTGGCTGACTAATTACTTTTTTGCCCCACTGTATATATATATATATAAAGAAATAAAACTTGGCTGATTTAATCGGTTTCGGCATTTTTTGTCCTCCATTAATCGGTATCGGCGTAGAAAAATCATAATCGGTCGACCTCTACTAGTGATGCACCAATATGACAATTTTGGCCGATTACCAATATCCAATATTTTTCTTACAAAAAAATCCGATATCGATAACCGATATAAAAATGTTTAGCAGCCTTTTAAGCATTCTAGTACAGTTAAATAGTTAACACACACACACATGGATGCAGCGGTTTAAGGCACTGCATCTCAGTGCAAGAGGCGTCACTACAGTCCCTGGGTCGAATCTAGGCTGTATATACACAATTTGGCCGGGGTAGGCTGTCATTGTAAATAATACTTTGTTCTTAACTGACTTGCCTAGTTAAATAAAGGTTACACACACACACTGACCAAAAAGTTCATTTATTGGCATGTACGTATGTCCCCATTACCAGTAAAACATCATTGAAACCTATTTATTTCACTTACTTGCTGTGCTATTTCGTTGTTCAGTCGCTTCATTCTCAACCAGGATTTCTATGGAACTCGTTTGGGTCTTTGCGTGTAAAAAAAAATATACGATTTAATGTGTCAAATAGGTTTGTTGACCAATGCAGACCATTAATATGACTGCACGTCACATAATAATTTAACGTATATTTTTTACGTAGTTATTACACTATCATTTCATATGTCACAACGATTCATCGATACATATGCTATGATGCTGGTAAAGTTGTCTCACCTACAGTGCTGGTCATAAAGAAAAGCTAGCTAGCTCATGGATGCAAACAATGTTCTTCCCCTAAAGCATAGCAAAACGACATGTGTTTCAGTAGCAATAGTTAGCTAGCTAACTATATAGCTAGGTGTCATCATCTAAAATAACCCTAATTTATAAGACAGTTCTTATTTGATTAATGGTGGTCGGACAATAGTGGACTTTGCGGCTAGCCTTCAAAATAAAAGTGTGGCATAATTATACTATGTATTCATTTGTATAACTGTCAATGACATACTTTTATTTTGAAGGCAAACTGCAAATTCCAGTTGTGCCTAAATCCTTACTATGGCTAGCTTCACAACACATAAACCGGTCTGGTCGAGCCTCACTAGTCAGATAACGTTATAAGCAGCCAGCTCGCTTTATCTTTGGGCAACAGGGTTAAGTAGCTGTCTAGCTATTTATTTTAATGAACTGAAGTTAAATTCCAATTGGCTAACAACAAGTGGCAACCTAGCTAATACTTACTCACAAGGATTCCTAAATCATTGCTAAGAATAATGAAAATGACTTCAGTTTCCTGCACTGTCCTGTCTTCCTAGCAGTGACTTATCGACTCATCCACTCTGTATAAATGCTCTCTAGACAGTAATGCTCCCTCTGAAATGATTGGAGAAGGAATCCACAATTTTTGTTTCTAATGATTCGCTGAATCGCTTTTAGTTTTTTGATTAGCTTTTAAATAGATTTGACGTATTTGTTGGCGTTTGGTTTGGTTTATCTTACTAGCGATGTTGGCTAGCTAGCTTTGAATGCCGCAACACTACAGAAGTAAATAGGACTGCAAATAGCAGAGATGGCTTGCAGTAAGTGAAGATTGTCCACTACTCTGACAGTCACACAATGTATGGTGAGCCAGTGGCAGGATTGGCATCTACAAAGGGTTAGGGTAGGGATAGACTTATCTACGAAGTCCAAAGCACAGAGAGGAAGTTGGGAATGGAGAGGCGCGCTCTGTGCTGCTAGGCTGACCATCCAAAGTGCAAGCCTGATCCCATCCACGACTTATTAACTTTCTTGATTTGCCAACTGTATCACATTTATTGTTTTGTTTTCCTGTTGTATTTCCTGATGCATATGAAATCCAACTTTTAGTTGCCATGTATACTGAAATAAACAAACTCAACTAATGGGTGGGGAGAAGATGAGTGGTAATTGGTTGGATCTCCCATCTCAGCAGAATTTAGCAGCTTATTGTTGACCCTCAGACTACCTGTCAGACGGGTCATATCTTACATTTACATTTAAGTCATTTAGCAGACGCTCTTATCCAGAGCGACTTACAAATTGGTGCGTTCACCTTAAGACATCCAGTGGAACAGCCACTTTACAATAGTGCATCTAAATCTTTTAAGGGGGGGTGAGAAGGATTACTTTATCCTATCCTAGGTATTCCTGAAAGAGGTGGGGTTTCAGGTGTCTCCGGAAGGTGGTGATTGACTCCGCTGTCCTGGCGTTGTGAGGGAGTTTGTTCCACCATTGGGGGGCCAGAGCAGCGAACAGTTTTGACTGGGCTGCGCGGGAACTGTACTTCCTCAGTGGTAGGGAGGCGAGCAGGCCAGAGGTGGATGAACGCAGTGCCCTTGTTTGGGTGTAGGGCCTGATCAGAGCCTGGAGGTACTGAGGTGCCGTTCCCCTCACAGCTCCGTAGGCAAGCACCATGGTCTTGTAGCGGATGCGAGCTTCAACTGGAAGCCAGTGGAGAGAGCGGAGGAGCGGGGTGACGTGAGAGAACTTGGGAAGGTTGAACACCAGACGGGCAGCGGCGTTCTGGATGAGTTGTAGGGGTTTAATGGCACAGGCAGGGAGCCCAGCCAACAGCGAGTTGCAGTAATCCAGACGAGAGATGACAAGTGCCTGGATTAGGACCTGCGCTGCTTCCTGTGTGAGGCAGGGTCGTACTCTGCGGATGTTGTAGAGCATGAACCTACAAGAACGGGCCATCTGTATGAAATGCAAATGACTCAAGGCCTTTGAGTCAAAAATAAATATTTGTGTGGGACTGTGCGGCATCCACGTGCAGTGATATTGTTATCACTCTCCTGGTTGTTTATCTATTGCCAATGATGAGAACCAAATATTGTCAGTCTGAGTAATACGGTTTTGTTTCTATAAGATTGTCGGAAGGAAGAAATCCATTCATCATCAACTGCTCAGCCAGATGTATGTTTACATAAGCAAGATCGCACAATCTCAATTTGGTTCCCCCTCCGTCTACTTCTCGCTCTCTTTTTCTCCCCCTCTCCCTCCCTCTCCACAGCAGTTGGCAGACAGGAGGCATGACGGAGGAGAAATGCCCCCAGCTAGTGGACTACTTTGTGGTGGCAGGGCTGGCTCCGGGGGGCTCGGCCCCACTGGACGAAGAGGGCCAGCAGAGAGGGGGCCGGGTGGTGGAGCCGGTCATAGACCTGGCGGTGATCGCCCGGGGCTTGGGGGAGGAGGTGCCTGAGGGCTTCACCTGCATCGAGAAGACCCAGGGGGGCCACCCGGCCGAGCTGAGCACCGGACTCATCAACAACCCCCACATGTACCTGTGTTACCGCCGTGGGCATGACAAGCCACCCATCCTCGACCTCGGGTGAGACACTCGAGCAGTGATGAAAAAAAATGATAATTCTATTCTAATGTGTGCTGGAGTCAGACATTAGCCACAGCATCAATTTAAAGCTATGCATGGTGCTTGGAGTTCACATACTGTAGCTAATGCATAACAATGCTTTGAGCTTGCATTATGCAATTATCGACATACTGCATGCTGTAACCATGTACGTGTGACCACGAAGGTTTTATTGTATGCTATTGCTATGTAGCCCTGAACCGCCATAATCATTAAATTAAGCATGTCTGGCCAAGCCATGCATGACTGCAAAATGTAATTGTATACATACCCATAGATTCTTTAATGGAAAGAGCTATGCACGTCACATGATACATTAATTCTGGACAAAGTGTGGGATGTCTTCTAAACATGAAAAGAAAAGCTTTCCTTGAATGAGTGATAGAAATTGGTTTCTGTTAACTGTATAACTAGTGACATTGACTGACTCATTGTCCTGACTCTGCCCCCTCCCCCGGTCCCCAGGGTGCTGTACGAGGGCAAAGAGGTGGTGAAGCAGGGCTGGTATGTGATCGAGACTACCCCCTACAGCCGCTCAGCCAGCCTGAGCTCCGGGGGGCCCGCCACCCACCGCACCTTCCTGACTTACCGCCGGGCCCCAGAGTCCCAGGCCCTCCACACCCTGGGGGTCACAGACATCTCCCTCCTGCTGCCCAGTAAGGGGGAGGTGGCCCCCCACACCTTCTGCCGGGTGGAGAAGAACCTCAACACTGGCATAGTGGGTTTGAAGCGCTCTGTTTTTCTACTGTTTTTTAAATTTATTTTTTAACTTAATTCTTCATCTTTCTCCCTCTATCCCTCTCTCTCACTGTGCTTTGTTGTTTTGGCTCCACAGTGGGGTCCAGCCTTATACCTGTGCTACAAGAGAGCTGTAGCCAAAGCCAATGCCCTAGTCTATGAAGCAGGTGAGTGTAGACTGTTCCATTATGACGGTATCACAGCACTCATTCTGCTGCGTCGCCATATGTGACGTATTAAACAGAGGCCTATTGACCTACTTCTCACAATTAAATACATTTAGAAGCAGAAAGATCTATCAAAAATGAAAGTCTCTCTGTAGTCACTAATCAAAATGTTACTTTTATTAACCGTCTGTCTCTGTGTGTGTGTTTCCCAGGTCTGATCAGTCGGTATCCTGAAGCGGACGTGGAGTCATTCCCCCTGCCAGAGTCTGTGCCTATGTTCTGTCTGCCCATGGGTGTGACGGTGGAGAGCTGGCCCCTCAACACAAAGTACCAGCTCCCTGTCTTCTCTACCTTCGTCCTCACTAGCGCCTGTGGCGACAAGGTGGGTCCGCCTACCTGCCTTCTTCTCACACACACTCTCCAACACTCTTAACACTGCGCAGTGGCTTAGCTATTGAGTCCATTGGGTTATGTGTTAAACTGTATAGGAATTTTGATAATATCAGGTGAATGTATAATCTATTGTAGCTCGTTGCAAGTCACCGGTTCAGTCAATTTCAACAAATGACAATAACTTAAGATGTCATTATTTGTCAGACATTGAAATACTTCACTCCATCCATGATGCCTGCAGTAACAGTGACAATCATAATGGTAATAGTAATGTTTCCTAATTCATATTAAATCCAGACAACAAGCAAAAATAATTCTAATAAAAGCCCAGTTTATTCCAAAATATCAATCATATCATCCTAGTAGGATGTGCCCAGGATGAACCTGACCCCTTTCTTCAACTGTTTCCAGAACCTCCTCAGACCTATTTCAAGCCAAATCACCCCTGTACTCTTTCCCTGCACCATCATCTCCATCACCAGCCTCTTCCGCTTTCCTTTCTCTGTTCCCTATCCTTCCTTTTCTGCTCTTTCCTCTCAGCCTTGCTCTCAAGCCGTGTTTTCTTATCCCCTGCCTTGTCCTGTCACCTGGGGGACCTGGCCATTCTTTTTCTGAGATAGATAACAAGTATTGTTTAACTGCAATAACAACAGAATACTAGTATAGCTACTAATTATTGTTTAGTTGTACTACTGCTACTACTGGATTCGTTCTAAAATGGTTACGTTGAAGAGATGATAGTTTACTAAACAGAAGGATAGTATAGTAGAAACAACATTATAGTGCTGAAAGAAACTCAGCAAAAAAAGAAACGTCCTCTCACTGTCAACTGTATTTACTTTCAGAAAACTTAACATGTAAATATTTGTATGAACATAAGATTCAACAACTGAGACATGAACTGAACAAGTTCCACAGACATGTGACTAACAGAAATGGAATAATGTGTCCCTGAACAAAGGGGTGGTCAAAATCAAAAGTTACAGTCAGTATCTGGTGTGGCCACCAGCTGCATTAAGTACTGCAGTGCATCTCCTCCTCATGGACTGCACCAGATTTGCCCGTTCTTGCTGTGAGATGTTACCCCACTCTTCCACCTAGGCACCTGCAAGGGAATGGCCCTAGCCCACACCCTCCGATCCAACAGGTCCCAGACGTGCTCAATGGGATTGAGATCCGGGCTCTTCACTGGCCATGGCAGAACACTGACATTCCTGTCTTGCAGGAAATCACACACAGAATGAGCAGTATGGCTGGTGGCGTTGTCATGCTGGAGGGTCATGTCAGAATGAGCCTGCAGGAAGGGTACCACTTGAGTGAGGAGGATGTCTTCCCTGTAACTCACAGCGTTGAGATTGCCTGCAATGACAACAAGCTCAGTCCAATGACGGACCCTCCACCTCCAAATCGATCCCACTCCAGAGTACAGGCCTCCGTGTAACGCTCATTCCTTCAACGATAAATACGAATCCGACCATCACCCCTGGTGAGACAAAACCGCGACTCGTCAGTGAAGAGCACTTTTTGCCAGTCCTGTTTGGTCCAGTGACGGTGGGTTTGTGCCCATAGGCGACGTTGTTGCCGGTGATGTCTGGTGAGGACCTGTTTTACAACAGGCCTTCAGTCCAACCTCTCTCAGCCTATTGCGGACAGTCTGAGCACTGATGGAGTGTTTGTGCGTTCCTGGTGTAACTCTGGAAGTTGTTGTTGCCATCCTGTACTTGTCCCGCAGGTGTGATGTTCGGCTGTATCGATCCTGTGCAGGTGTTGTTACACGTGGTCTGCCATTGCGAGGTCGATCAGCTGTCCGTCCTGTCTCCCTGTAGCGCTGTCTTAGGCATCTCACAGTATGGACATTGCAATTTATTGCCCTGGCCACATCGGCAGTCCTCATGCCTCCTTGCAGCATACTTAAGGCACATTCACGCAGATGAGCAGGGACCCTGGGTGTCTTTCTTTGGTGTTTTTCAGAGTCAGTAGAAAGGCCTCTTTAGTGTCCTAAGTTTTCATAACTGTGACCTTAATTGCCTACCGTCTGTAAGCGTCTTAACGACCGTTCCACAGGTGCATGTTCATTAATTGTTTAAGGTTCATTGAACAAGCATGGGAAACAGTGTTTAAACCCTTTACAATGAAGTTCTGTGAAGTTATTTGGATTTTTATTAATTATTTTTGAAGACAGGGTCCTGAAAAAGGGACATTTATTTTTTTGCTGAGTTTAGTCACTAAAGCTCACCTTTGATTGACCACCCTTTGTTTTTCCATCTTTCTCTGGACAAATCCTGGACTCGCCAAGCCATGTCCTCTAGCAATCCCTCCATCTTGGCTAGGTATCTACCTTCTACTTCCAGTTTTCTGTCTCCATAGGATCTCCCTCTTTCTGATCTCTCTCCTCTTGTCCTCTAACCACTCCCTCTCTCTCTTGAACAATCTGTCACATTTCTGTTCAAAAAGGCTTAGGTCCTGTTTTTTCCTCATGTGATCACCCTCTGCCTTCTGAGGGTGCTCTACTGTTTGGGAGTCAGTGCAGATTTCACTGTTTGGGAATCAGTGGGCGTCAGTGCAGGTTCCACTGTTTGGGAGTCAGTAGGCGTCAGTGCAGGTTCCACTGTTTGGGAGTCAGTGGGCGTCAGTGCAGGTTCCACTGTTTGGGAATCAGTGGGCGTCAGTGCAGGTTCCACTGTTTGGGAGTCAGTAGGCGTCAGTGCAGGTTCCACTGTTTGGGAGTCAGTAGGCGTCAGTGCAGGTTCCACTGTTTGGGAGTCAGTAGGCGTCAGTGCAGGTTCCACTGTTTGGGAGTCAGTAGGCGTCAGTGCAGGTTCCACTGTTTGGGAGTCAGTAGGCGTCAGTGCAGGTTCCACTGTTTGGGAGTCAGTAGGCGTCAGTGCAGGTTCCACTGTTTGGGAGTCAGTAGGCGTCAGTGCAGGTTTCACTGTTTGGGAGTCAGTAGGCGTCAGTGCAGGTTCCACTGTTTGGGAGTCAGTAGGCGTCAGTGCAGGTTTCACTGTTTGGGAGTCTGTGCCATCTCTCTCCTTTGTATGGATCTGTTAAGACAAAATTAAACTACTATAAGCCTATTTGGAAATTTAGCCGAGACCGCTTTTTGCCTTAACTTGAAACGGAGCAGAAAAGCGAATCAGAAAATGCCCGTGTTTACCGAAGTTGGGCAGTGGTGTCTGGTCCTGGAATGACCTTTCTGATGGCAGACAATTTTCTTGTCGTCCTGAAAAAATAAAAGATTTCCATATAATCATGCAAACAAGACCATTAGATTGATCAAGAATGGTTAGCATATGGCAATAGGCTGTAGTGTTTTGGCAATATTTGATTTTAATTGTTTTTTAAATTCATAGTTATTGGCCTTCTTGAGCGGATAGACGCACTGCGTTAGCGATTCATTACATTCCCCTCTGCCTTCTGTGGGTGTTCCACTGTTTGGGTCACAGAGTCAGTGCAAATGGAACAACACTTAGCCTATATGGAGAGTATAGCCAAGACCACTCTCACATTTGCCTTCACTTGAAACAGATCTGAAAAAATGGAAATGCCAGTGCCATAATGAATGTATGGGCTGATTTACCGAAGATGGGCAGTGATGTCTGGTCCTGGATCTGCCTCTTTCATGGCAGACAGTTTTCTCGTCTTCCTGAAAAAAGAAAAGGTTTCAATTATTATTATGACAAGAACATGACATGGATCAAGAATGATTTGCATATGGCATCAGATTAAGAAATCTAAGATTAGGCTATCGTGTTAAAACAACATTTTCATATGATTTTTAAAAAAACGTACAGATCTTCCCCTTCTTCGAGGGACACACTCACTACGTCCATGATTCATTATGTCCTTTTCTGCCTTCTGAGGGTGTTTCACTGTTTGGGTCACAGAGTCAGTGCCTTCTCTCCTTTGTATGGACAAAATTAAACAACTCTCAGCCAAGACCACTCTCAAATTTGCTTTCATTTGAAACAGAACTGAAAAAGTTTATTACAGAACGTCTGTGTTACTAATAAGTACAGTCTTATGTATTGGCTGGTTTACCAATGTAGGGCAGTGGCATCTAGCCCTGGATCGACCTCTCGCACGGCTGACAATTTTCTCTTCATCAGAAACTGCAGTTCTTCGGGACATGGACACACTTAGTTCTCGATTCATTGCTTTGTTGAACAGAGGGTCCAAAAAATGTGAAAATCAGCTTGAAAAAATCTGCAGAAATAGCAAGGTTGTCTCTTCAAAGGATTTTTCACAAACTGACGATTTTGGAATATGATGTTCCATTGATTTTGTTTGATATAGTAATCATCACTATGGTAACTCAGAACTCATCTGATTATGATTAGGGAATAGCATCATGAGTGATGACATCACAATCACAAGGTATATCTCACTGATCATCCCCAAAGCCAACACCTCGTTTGGCCGCCTTTCCTTCCAGTTCTCTGCTGCCAGTGCCTGAAACAAATTGCAAAAATCGATGAAGTTGGAGACTTTTATTTCCCTCACCAACTTTAAACATCTGAGCAGCTAACCGATCACTGCAGCTGTACATAGTCCATCTGTAAATAGCCCACCCAATCTACCTTCCTCATCCCCTTACTGTTTATTTAGTTTTCTGCTCTTTTGCACACCAGTATCTCTACTTGCACATCATCATCTGCTAAATTCTAATTATTCGCTCCTATTGCCTATTTATTGCCTACCTCCTCATGCCTTTTGCACACACTGTATATAGACTTTCTTTTCTCCACTGTGTCATTGACCTGTTAGTGTTATTGGCTTGTTTATTGTTTACTCCATGTGTAACTCTGTGTTGTTGTCTGTGTCACACTGCTTTGCTTTATCTTGGCCAGGTCGCAGTTGCAAATGAGAATTTGTTCTCAACTAGCCTACCTGGTTAAATAAAGGTGAAATACATTTTTTTTAAATGACACCCCAGTGAGGAGTATGTTGCTAATTCTATGGTTGCGACAACAAAAACGAATTCTAGAACCAAATGGGCTGAAGTACTTCTAATTCTACAAAATGCCATGACCTACAGTGGCTGACAAGGTTCACAAATACACACTCACAAAGACATGCATATCAAGTGTGATATATGAACATTGACAAGTTCTAATGTTGATAAATACCAACTATCTGTTGATTGAGTTGTGCGTAGTTATTTGCCAATGCAGCTATTCAATATCATGCTTGCCTACTTAAATTACAAGTTTTAAATTGGCCCACTATATAGACTTTGTCTGCGACAGCAGCAAGAAGCTATAAAAACAACAACAAAAACATTGAGATGCAAATGACTCCAGTATGAACTCGCTCACAGTTGAATAAAAATATATATATCTAGCATTTGCTAAATGCTAACTGTTCACACAGTTCAAAGCATCTAGCGTTAGCTGAATCCTTAGTTTTTAACATTCCCGTTTCTCCTCTTCCCGTCCCAGGTTTACGGTGCTGCCATCCAGTTCTACGAGGCGTTCCCACGGGAGAGCCTCTCGGAGCGGCAGAGCGTCCGTCTTGGCCTGGTGAGCGTGGTGGACCGGCGGCCTATCACCAACCGCACCCTGCAAGTGAAGAAGAGTGTGTGTGTTCTCTCCCACTGGCCCTTCTTCACCGTCTTCCAGAAGTTCCTCACCTTTGTCTACCGATACTCCATCTCCGGACCCCACGTGCTACCCCTCGAGAAGTCAGTGGTCCTTCATGGCAAATATCAGCAATGTGTCTTTATGAACCTAAACTGGCTGATCTAGTGGCTAACAAACCGTAGGTCTATTGGCTATTGATTCATGTTATGGTTGGTTGATTTATTAACAGGAACTCTGCTCTCTCCAGGCACATCTCCAGCTTCATGCACAACGTCCCGTTCCCTTCCCCTCAGCGGCCTCGCATCCTAGTGCAGGTAGGGACACCTGTCTTTAACTCAATTCACATTCTCTTATCTTTATTCCTTATTAACACATCAAAGCACTTGAAAGAATCAGAAAGGTGGAATGGAAAACCTTGCTAAGCATTGGTTTAGCTCAGGGCTATACAGAAGGCAGCATTAAAACTGCTAATTCAAGTAAGGCATGACTGTGATTATTAGTTGAGTCAGGTGTTTTAGTGCTAGTTTAGAACAAAAGCTTGCTTGCTCCGTGTGTGCTTGTATATGCCTGTGTGTGTGTGTTACAAGCGGAAACTCAGCTTCTATTTGAACTTGACACCAGTAGCATTGTGGTGTTTCTCACTAAAGATTTGACTTCCTCCCCCACAGGAAATGGGTGTTGAATTAATTGATGGTTTCACTGGTTAGTGTGTGCAGATGGACAGGGTAAAAATAACACCCAATCAAAGCAATCTATAATTTACTGTGGATTTAAAATAATTTCACATCACTGAATGATCCTTCCGGCACTAGAAAGTAGAGACAATTGTTTAAGTTGTTTGTGGTTTTCTCAAACTCAAATCGAGTCAAATGAGGCTTTTCAAACTTGATTCCTTATGGCTTGTTTCAAATCAACATATATCAATTTGGTGAATGGTGGTCTATGAAATTGAAGCATGGCTGAACTTTCTTCCTTAGACCTGTAGATTATTGTCCACCATGTTGGTTTGTTAATGAAAAATGTGTGTGTGTCATTTCAGCTCTCCCCCTATGACAACCTTCTCCTCTGTCAGCCTGTCTCCTCCCCCTTACTGCTCAGGTCAGTACAGTAAATATGCGGTCGAGTCGCAATAAACTATGTGGTGGAATGAGTTATTTTGCGCTAGGAGCTATCACTCCAACAATGGCTTAGTTTCCCCTGAGGGATTTCTAGTATCATATTGAAGTGAATCCATGAAAACAATAATGAATTGATAAATAGGCTGTTCTTTTCTGTCTGTTCTTTTCTGTCTGTAGTGGTGCTAGCTTTGTGAAGCTGCTGCAGAACCTGGGCCCTGAGAACGCCTGTGTCCTGCTGCTGGCCGTGCTGACGGAGCACAAACTACTGCTACACTCCCTCCGCCCCGACGTCCTCACCTCCGTCAGCGAGGCCCTGGTGTCTGTGAGTTACACACATACGCCAAACCTACACCCACGTATGCAATCACACACACACCGCCACACACACAAAGACATATACGTACACACACACTCATTCCAATCAAAGAATGCACTCTATCCCTCCAGATGACGTTCCCTCTGCGTTGGCACTGCCCGTACATCCCCCTGTGCCCGCTGCGGCTGGCAGACGTACTGTGTGCCCCCATGCCCTTCATCGTGGGCGTCCACTCCAGCTACTTTGACCTCTATGACCCCCCTACTGACGTGGTGTGTGTTGACCTGGACACCAACACCATCTTTCAGTGAGTACACTGACCTTGAAGGACCTGGACCAGGATGCAACTGATGGAAGAGGAAGCAACAAAACCAAACATACGCATGTTTGAAAGGATGAAATCCATAGTTTTGTTTTCTCTTCTCCTGCAGAGCAGAGGACAAGAAGCCATTGTCATGGCGATCGCTACCAAGGAAGCATGGCAAGATGCTGGTGAATACCCTCACCAACTTGATGAAGACTCTGGAGAAAAGTGGGTGATGGCTGGAGACTCCATGCATGACATGCATTCTCTTCTCATCTCCCTTCTGTCAATCATTTTACATCATCTAGTCTACTTATTCTGAAGCCCATCTAGGGACCGATACTGGAATATGAGTACAAGCTGAAACATATTGGTGCAATACATCTGACTCTTGATAATTCAATGTGCCAATCCTTTTTATCTTCATAATTTTATCTTTGTGCCTTTCTCCACCACTATCCCCATTTCCCTCACTTTTCCTCTCCCCCCTCCCCACATTCCCCTCCATCAGTCTACACCACTGGCCAGGAGGAGGCCACCCTGGAGTTCCTGCTGACGGACTATGACCTGATCTACGGGCGTCAGAAGCAGCTGGAGCTGGAGATCCAGGAGGCCTTCCTGCGCTTCATGAGCTGCTTGCTGAGGGGCTACCGTGCCTACCTGCTGCCCATCACCCAGGCCCCCTCAGACAGGACCACCGACTGCAGCTCCCTCTTCAACCTGCAGGGTCAGTGGGGGGGTGACTGCCTGTGTGTGTGACTCATAACTCACAAAACAATTTACACAAGTGTACACAAATATAATATAACTTTCTAGCTGAGTACGTGTGTGGGGGTGTTTTACCGCACCTACGAAGCTAGTGTTTTAATGTGTGAAGTTAACCACTCCCTGGCTCTTGCAGGCTTCCTGAAGTCTCGTGAACGCACTCACCAGAAGTTCTACACCCAGCTGACCAGGACCCAGATGTTCACTCAGTTCATCGAGGAGTGCTCATTCGTCAGTGACCGCCACGCCTGTCTGGAGTTCTTCGACGAGTGTGTCCAGAAGGTCAATATCACATCTTCTTGTTTTACAGGATGTTTAGTGATGCACCATATCTTATGGAAGCTTTTAGTGTGTTGATTCTAATACTGAAACCGGATGAGCCTTTTTGTATTTGCGCAGCTAATGGAAATGTGTGTGATCCATTCCTGCCCTCTATGTTGTCAATGTTTGTGTCTACCTGTGTATATATGTGGTGTGTGTAAGCAGTCGGATGTGGAGAAGCCTGAGGAGGTGCGTCTGATAGACCTGGACGAGGCCCACAGTGGGGAGCACACAGTCTTCATCATGCCCCCAGAGGAACCCCAGGAGCCAGACGGTTCAGAATGCCCCACTCACTACAGGTAACACAGGCGCTACATATAGCAGGGTCTTCATCATACCCCCAGAGGAACCCCAGGAGCCAGATGGTTCAGAGTGCCCCACTCACTACAAGTAACACAGGTGCTACATATAGCAGGGTCTTCATCATACCCCCAGAGGAACCCCAGGAGCCAGATGGTTCAGAGTGCCCCACTCACTACAAGTAACACAGGTGCTACATATAGCAGGGTCTGCCCCCAGAGGAACCCAGGAGCCAGACGGTTCAGATGTCACTCTGACTCACTACAAGTAACACAGGTGCTACATATAGCAGGGTCTTCATCATACCCCCAGAGGAACCCCAGGAGCCAGATGGTTCAGAGTGCCCCACTCACTACAAGTAACACAGGTGCTACATATAGCAGGGTCTTCATCATGCCCCCAGAGGAACCCCAGGAGCCAGACGGTTCAGAGTGCCCCACTCACTACAAGTAACACAGGTGCTACATATAGCAGGGTCTTCATCATACCCCCAGAGGAACCCCAGGAGCCAGATGGTTCAGAGTGCCCCACTCACTACAAGTAACACAGGTGCTACATATAGCAGGGTATGTGTTCACTAAGCTTCTCAGAGTAGGGCTGGGACTAGGATGAGTTTAGTCTTTTAAATGATAAAGAATAAGAGGGTTGATCTGATTCTAGATGAGCACAAATAAGGGCCCCGGCACTTTATACTGTCTGATGCTGTGACTAGTGACGGCGTGTTTGTCTGTTTACAGCTATGAGACGTTCCCTGTGCTCTGCATGGATCTGTTTGACCAGCCTCAGGACCAGCTACGTGTCCCTACCAAGGGGAGTGCCCCCAGCAGCCCTGCCCCGCGACGGACTAAACAGGTACAGACCCCAACCGCCGCACCAGAGCCCCAATGCAACCCCACTGAAAGCCAACAACCCCAGTGGATCCACTTTATCAAAACCACTAGGAACTATACAATAATAAGAGGCTGACTCACGCTGTTTAATTTCAATCTTTATTTTATTAAAAACATTACCCTGCCAGCAAATCAAAATGTATTAGCATCAATCAACTTGATCTGTTCAAGACTCCCCAGTTTATGATAACCCAGTTTTCCACAGCTAAAGAGGGAACATGCTTCACTGTTTTTCTGTGCCATTTGAATTTAATGAGCATTCATATTTCATTCTTCATTCAATATTTAAAAGCAGAAGCACAGTGGCGGCTGTGTATTTTGGGTGAATACCCCAAGCACCCTTCAGGGTTGTTAAGTTTGCCTTCTAGGACACATAAGAACCACATTATTACAGCTTTAGTAAATCTAGATTGGATGACCTAACTCCTCTGTATCCCACCCTCTCCTTTAGGAGATTAAGCTGGCACAGAAGCGGGCACAGATATACTCGGCAGTGCCCGACATGTGGTCCAAATGCCTGCTGGGCCACTGCTATGGGCTGTGGTTCATATACCTGCCCACCTTTGTGCGGGCGGAGAGTGCCAAGGTGCGTGCCTTGCAAACGGCATATGAGGTGCTCAAGCACATGGAGACCAGGAAGGTGGTACTACCGGATGAGGTGTGTTACAGGATCCTGATGCAGCTGTGTGGGCAGTACGGGCAGCCTGTGCTCGCTGTTAGGGTACTTCTGGAGATGAAGAAAGCTGGGATCACACCCAACACCATCACCTATGCATACTACAACAAGGTGAGACATTATTTACTTCAATTAAAAGTCGAACCCCGTCTGTGATCTCATCTGTAAGTGTTTGTATTTTTTTTCTCCATATTGACTCACCTCTGGCTCGGCCCGCTGTCCTCAGGCAGTGCTGGAGAGCAAGTGGCCCTCTACCAATCAGGGTGGCCGTCTACGCTGGGCCAAGTTGCGTAACGTTCTGATGGCCGTGGCGCAGTTCAGACAGCCAGTCAGACAATGGCAGAAAAGTGGTTCAGTAGGCTCGCGGACAGGTCAGGACATTATTATTATTATTTTTTACTATTGTTTGTAAACAAAATTTGTCATTGGTTTTAGTGGCCTTTTTAATGGATAAAAAAAAAACGTGTAAAAACAGAGGTGAAACATGTTTTGTCTTTTTAAAAAGATACAATGGACAGTAACCAACGATCCCGCCCACAATCTAACCTGATTCGTCAGTCCAGCTGGAGCGGCCTGAGTGAAAGCTCCAGCCACGAATCGCTGACGGGGTCTATGGTGAAGAGCAACAGCTTGAACAGCATGAGAGGCTCAACAGACAGTGAGTGATGGAAATCTATTATATAGAAATAGCACTGTCATTGGAATGTTATACACGGCTCAAAAAAATAAAGGGAACACTTAAACAACACAATGTAACTCCAAGTCAATCACACTTCTGTGAAATCAAACTGTCCACTTAGGAAGCAACACTGACTGACAATACATTTCACATGCTGTTGTGCAAATGGAATAGACAACAGGTGGAAATTATAGGCATTTAGCAAGACACCCCCAATAAAAGAGTGGTTCTGCAGGTGGTGACCAGACCACTTCTCAGTTCCTATGCTTCCTGGCTGATGTTTTGGTCACTTTTGAATGCTGGCGGTGCTTTCACTCTAGTGGTAGCATGAGACGGAGTCTACAACCCACACAAGTGGCTCAGGTAGTGCAGCTCATCCAGGATGGCACATCAATGCGAGGTGTGGCAAGAAGGTTTGCTGTGTCTGTCAGCGTAGTGTCCAGAGCATGGAGGCGCTACCAGGAGACAGGCCAGTACATCAGGAGACGTGGAGGAGGCCGTAGGAGGGCAACAACCCAGCAGCAGGACCGCTACCTCCGCCTTTGAGAGAGCCCTGCAAAATGACCTCCAGCAGGCCACAAATGTGCATGTGTCTGCTCAAACGGTCAGAAACAGACTCCATGAGGGTGGTATGAGGGTCTTACGTCCACAGGGGGGGGGGTTGTGCTTACAGCCCAACACCGTGCAGGACGTTTGGCATTTGCCAGAGAACACCAAGATTGGCAAATTTGCCACTGGCGCCCTGTGCTCTTCACAGATGAAAGCAGGTTCACACTGAGCACGTGACAGACATGACAGAGTCTGGAGACGCCGTGGAGAACGTTCTGCTGCCTCCTCCAGCATGACCGGTTTGGCGGTGGGTCAGTCATGGTGTGGGGTGGCATTTCTTTGGGGGGCCGCACAGCCCTCCATGTGCTCGCCAGAGGTAGCCTGACTACCATTAGGTACCGAGATGAGATCCTCAGACCCCTTGTGAGACCATATGCTGGTGCGGTTGGCCCTGGGTTCCTCCTAATGCAAGACAATGCTAGACCTCATGTGGCTGGAGTGTGTCAGCAGTTCCTGCAAGAGGAAGGCATTGATGCTATGGACTGGCCCGCCCGTTCTCCAGACCTGAATCCAAATGAGCACATCTGGGAAATCATGTCTCGCTCCATCCACCAACGCCACGTTGCACCACAGACTGTCCAGGAGTTGGTGGATGCTTTAGTCCAGGTCTGGGAGGAGATCCCTCAGGAGACCATCCGCCATCTCATCAGGAGCATGCCCAGGCATTGTAGGGAGGTCATACAGGCACGTGGAGGCCACACACACTACTGAGACACATTTTGACTTGTTTTAAGGACATTACATCAAAGTTGGATCAGCCTGTAGTGTGGTTTTCCACTTTAATTTTGAGTGTGACTCCAAATCCAGACCTCCATGGGTTGATAAATTTGATTTCCATTGATAATTTTTGTGTGGTTTTGTTGTCAGCACATTCAAATATGTAAAGAAAAAAGTATTTAATAAGAATATTTCATTCATTCAGATCTAGGATGTGTTATTTTAGTGTTCCCTTTATTTTTTTGAGCAGTGTATAATGGCATTGAGGAGTACACCAACTCAGTCACCAGCTTCATCAACGTCATCCCCACAGTGACCATATGTACATATCCCAGCCAGAAGCCATGGATTACAGGCAACATCTGCGCCGAGTTAATTGCAGCCTTTTTCAAGGAGCAGGACACTAATCCGGATGCTTATAAGAAATCCCCCTATGCCCTCAGACGAACCATCAAACAGGCAAAGCAACAATACAGGACAAAGATTGAATCCTACTACACCAGCTCTGACGCTCGTTGGATATGGCAGGGCTGGCAAACTATTACAAACTACAAAGGGAAACCCAGCCGCGAGCTACCCAGTGACGCGAGCCTACCAAATGGGCTAAATGCCTTTCATGCTCGCTTCAAAGCAAAAAACCCTGGAGCATGCATGAGAGCACCAGCTTTTCCGGACGACTGTGTGATAACACTCTCCGTAGCCAATGTGAGCAAGACCTTTAAACGGGTCAACATTCACAAGGCCTTTGGGCCATATGGATTACCAGGACGTGTACTCAAAGCATGCACGGACCAACTGGCAAGTGTCTTGATTGACATTTTCAACCTCTTCATGACTAAGTCTGTAATACCTACATGTTTCAAGCAGACCACCATAGTCCCTGTGCCCAAGAACACAAAGTTAACCTGCCTAAATGACTTCCGCCC
Organism: Oncorhynchus nerka; assembly: GCF_034236695.1. Classification (NCBI taxonomy): domain Eukaryota; kingdom Metazoa; phylum Chordata; class Actinopteri; order Salmoniformes; family Salmonidae; genus Oncorhynchus; species Oncorhynchus nerka. The sequence continues at coordinate 38,166,905 of NC_088409.1, read as the reverse complement.
CGTAGCACTGACGTCGGTAGCCATGAAGTACTTTGAAAGGCTGGTCATGGCTTACCATCAACACCATCATCCTGGAAACCTTAGACCCACTCAAATTTGCATACATACTGACCCATCCATTCCACAGACAATGCAATCTCAGTTTCACTCCACACTGCCATTTCCCACCTGGACAAAAGGAACACATATGTGAGAATGCTGTTCATTGACTACAGCTCAGCGTTCAACACCATAGTTCCCATAAAGCTCATGACTAAGCTAAGGACCCTGGGACTAAACACCTTCCTCTGCAACTGGATCCTGGACTTCCTGACAGGCCGCCCCCAGGTGGTAAGGGTAGGCAACAACACATCTGCCACGCTGATCCTCAACACGGGGGCCACTCAGGGGTGCATGCTTAGTCCCCTCCTGTACTCCCCTTTCACCCACAACTGCATGGCCAAGCACAAATCCAACACCATCATTAAGTTTGCTGATGACACAACAGTGGTGGTCCTGATCACCAACAGCGATGAAACAGCCTATAGGGAGAAGGTGAGAGACATGGCAGTGTGTGTGTGAGCAAGACAAAGGAGCTGATAGTGGACTACAGGAAAAGGAGGACATAACACTCCCCCGTTGACATCAACGGGGCTGTAGTGGAGCAGGTCTAGAGTTTCAAGTTCCTTGGTGTCCACACCACCAACAAACTATCATGGTCGAAACACACCAAGACAGTCGCGAAGAGGGCATGACACCTCCTTTTCCCCCTAAGCAAACAGTGTCAGAGGAAGGCCCAAAAAATGGTCAAAGACTCCAGTTACCCAAGTCATAGACTGTTCTCTCTGCTACCACATGGCAAGCAGTACCAGAGCACCAAGTCTAGGTCCAAAACATCCTTAACAGCTTCTACCCCCAAGCTATAAGACTGCTGAACAATTAATCAAATGGCCACTCGGACTATTTCCATTGACACCCCCACTCCCCCTTTGTTTTTACTGTCTATTCGCTGTTTATTATCTACGCATAGTCACTTTACCAGGACCTACATGTACAAATTACCTCGACTAACATGTACCCCCGCACATTGACTTGGCACCAGTACCCCCAATATATAGCCTCGTTATTGTTATTTTATTGTTACATATAATTTGTTACTTTATTTAGTAAATAATTTCTTAACTCTATTTCTTTAACTACATTGTTGGTTAAGGGCTTTCGAGTAAGCATTTCACTGTATTTTGTTGTATTTGGCGCATTGGATTTGGTTTAATGTAACATAACACTCTCATCAAACAGCTGTGTCTGTTTGGGAACCACCCTCCTAACAATTTCCACCCCACAGAGTCTAAGCTCTCAATGAAGGCGGTGCTCCGGAACCCAGGTGCCAATGGCTGCAGCGGTCCCGCCTCCCGTAAACCCCCCGTGGGGCCACGAGACACCTCCACCCCTTCTCCCTTTCCCCCTAGTGGTGTCGTGGTGCGCCGCGACCAGGTGTGCCTGTCCACCTTCTACAAAGACTGTGCCGAGATGGCCGACTCTGACCCTGACTGCAGCTGCCAGCCTGGGGAGAGAGATGGCAGGTGAGGGGGTGGAGAAGCTGGGACTGATATGTTCTGGTATGTTTTTGGATTACATGTTGAATATCGCTTTGATATACTATAAGAGTATATCTCCCATTCCTCTGTTCTCAATGTAGGCCACCTGGGCCTAGAGACACTGTGAGCCGCAAGGCCGTGGACGAGAACTACAACAATGTGTCACCACCGAGTCGGGGCAGCCTGACGGGGAAACTGCAGCAGCTGCTCACGCCTACTCGCCATCGAGTCTCAGGGCGGCGGGCCACCAGTGTAGACGCCCGGCGCTCGGGGGGAGAAAACGGGCCTGTGAGCCGGGTGTCGGAACAGAGACAGTCCCGAAAAGCCCAGGTGGCTGAGAGCCTACTGAAGGCTAAGGAGAGGCTCTACAATGCTACCTCTGAGGTGAGGGGACAACATGTGGGTGGTTGTAGCTTATAGTGTAACTACACTCTATTGGCCATCTGATTTAGTTTACTGTGGTAAAATGCATTTGTAGATGTAGGGAGAGTTATCAAACCTGTCAAAACATGCTTAATGTTCCACCATCCTTTTCCTCTGTAGAGTTCTCTGTCGGTGGGGAGTGACGTTGACCTCCCTGACACCACCAATTTGGCCTTTCCTCTCCGCAAGTCCTGGGACACCAACCAAGAAGGAGCGGGACTACAGGTGTTGATGTCGAGCTGCTCCTTGTGTCGGAGCTGTAACTCCCTGGTCTATGATGAGGAGATAATGGCCGGGTGGACGTCTGACGACTCCAACCTCAACTCCAGCTGTCCCTTCTGCTCGACCACCTTCGTCCCCCTTCTCAACGCTGAGATCTGTGACCTAGGACCTGTCAGCAGGTAGGACTACTCCTCTCATCATAACATCACCCTAACGTTTGTGTGTATCCCAAATGGCACCCTATTCCCTATATAGTGCCCTACTTTTGACCAGGGCCCGTAGAAGTCTAAATCCCTTCATTTTGACTCCTATTCTTATTCAATCTGTCTATTCAGGGCCATGTACAGTCCTCACCATATGTATTTGGAAAGTGAAGCTACAGTTTTACTGTCTAAATACAAAATGGTGAGGACAGTGTCATGTATGGTGAGGACTGTACATGACTGTGTCATGTATGGTGAGGACTGTGTCATGTATGGAGAGGACTGTGTAATGTATGGAGAGGACTGTGTAATGTATGGAGAGGACTGTGTAATGTATGGAGAGGACTGTGTAATGTATGGAGAGGACTGTGTAATTTATGGAGAGACTGTGTCATGTATGGTGAGGACTGTGTCATGTATGGTGAGGACTGTGTCATGTATGGTGAGGACTGTGTCATGTATGGAGAGGACTGTGTCATGTATGGAGAGGACTGTGTCATGTATGGAGAGGACTGTGTCATGTATGGAGAGGACTGTGTCATGTATGGAGAGGACTGTGTCATGTATGGAGAGGACTGTGTCATGTATGGAGAGGACTGTGTCATGTATGGAGAGGACTGTGTCATGTATGGAGAGGACTGTGTCATGTATGGAGAGGACTGTGTGATTCTTAAACTGAATGAACGTTAGACTTTTTTATCACCCAATCCTTTCATTTTGACTAACAAAGCACTCACCATAGCCTGGAACGTACCAACTGGAACACGGAGGAGGAGGTGGAGAGCGCAGCCAAGCCCCCTGGTGGCCAGGAGGTCATCCTGGGTCACAACGGTGTGAGTGAGGACTCCAGTTCTGAGACCAGCAGTTATTCTGAGAGCAGCAGCGCTACCATGGTACTCTACCAACACTGGTTTATTTATCATCTTTATCTGTTGGCTTCTGGGAAATATTCAGTCTTGCTATAACCACAGTTAATGTGTTATTGACTCCAGGGTTCATCGGTGGGCGAGTCTCCCCAGGTGACGGTGGCCTACCTGAGCCCATTGGTGCTGCGCAAGGAGCTTGAGAGCCTGCTGGAGAACGAGGGCGAGGCGGTGCTGGCACAGGGCCAGCTCCTGGACAGCCACTCCATCATCTTCTGGAACCTAGTGTGGTACTTCCATCGCCTGGGCCTGCCCAGCAACCTGCTGCAGCTGGTTCGCTCCTCACCGCTGGCCAACCAACTAGCACAGGTAACTCTGCTCCCAGGCTTCTCTTGGGGCCTAGTGATGAATTATTCGTATGTTACAATACATAATGTCCTCATTCTAATGTTGAGCTCCTGTCTTTGTGTATGTCAGACTTCAGAGAACTCAGCAGTGAGGGTGAGGCTGCTGTGGGACACACTGACCCCTGACACAGACCACTGGCCCCCCCTCTACATCCTGTGGAGGATACACAGTAAGATACACACGTTATTCACAAGGAAATACTCAGATGATACAGGTTAAGATCCTTTCATGAATTACATGTCTCTCTCTCTCAGGTGGCGTACCCATGCGGAACCACAGCTGGCGGAGGCACAACCACCCCTTCACTCTGGCCTTCCTGGAGGAAGTGCTGCGCTGGGTCGGCATGAACGAGATACACAAGGGAATCACCCTCTTCCTGGAAACCATTGCTAAGCAACCAGGCACGCCCAAGATACAAAGGTGAGTGCAGGAAATGGCCTCTGAAATTACATTTTTGTTTGTGTGAGTAATAGTGGCTTCAGAAATTATTCACACCCCTTGACTTTTTCCACGTTTTGTTGTTATACTCAGAATTTTAAATGGATTAAATTTCAATTTTTTTGTAACCACCCTACACACAATTCCCCATATTGTCAAAGTTTTTCGAAAATTCTACAAATTAATTAAAAATGAAAAGCTGGGCCTCCCGGGTGGCGCAGTGGTTAAGGGCTGTGCCATCAGACTCTGGGTTCGCGCCCAGGCTCTGTCGTAACCGGCCGCGACCGGGAGGTCCGTGGGGCGACGCACAATTGGCCTAGCGTCGCCCGGGTTAGGGAGGGGTTGGCCGGTAGGGATGTCCTTGTCTCATCGCGCACCAGCGACTCCTGTGGCGGGCCGGGCGCAGTGCGTGCTAACCAGGTTGCCAGGTGCACGGTGTTTCCTCCGACACATTGGTGCGGCTGGCTTCCGGGTTGGATGCGCGCTGTGTTAAGAAGCAGTGCGGCTTGGTTGGGTTGTGTATCGGAGGACGCATGACTTTCAACCTTCGTCTCTCCCGAGCCCGTACGGGTGTTGTAGCGATGAGACAAGATAGTAGCTACTAAAACAATTGGATACCACGAAATTGGGGAGAAAACAGGGTCAAATTTAAAATGAAATAATAATAATGAAAAGCTGAAATGTCTTCAGTCAATAAGTATTCAATCCCTTTGTTATGGCAAGCATAAATATACTGAACAAAAATATAAACACAACATGTAAAGTGTTGTCCCATGTTTCATGAGCTGAAATAAACCATCCCAGAAATGATCTATATGCACAAAAGCAAATTTCTCTAAAATGTTGTGCACAAATTTGTTTATATCCCTGTTAGTGAGCAATTCTCATTTGACAAGATATGCCACACCTGTCATGTGGATAGACTATCAAGAAGCTGATTAAACAGCATAATCACTACACAGGTGCACCTTGTGCCCAGGACAATGAAAGGCCACTCTAAAATGTGCTGTTGTCACACAACACAATGCCACAGATGTCTCAAGTTTTGAGAGAGGGTGCAATTGGTATGCTGACTGCAGGAATGTCCACTGTTGCCAGAGAATTGAATGTTAATTTCTCTACCATTAGCTGGCTCCAACATCGTTTTAGAGAATTTGGCAGTACGTCCAACCGGCCTCACAACCGCAGACCACATGTAACCACTCCTGCCCAGGACCTCCACATCTGACTTCTGAGGAGTATTTCTGTCTGTAATAAAGTCCTTTTGTCGGGAAAAACTCATTCTGATTGGCTGGGCCTGGCTCCCCAGTGGGTGGGCCTATCTATAGATTAGGGCCGAATTTATTTATTTCAATTGACTGATTTCCTTATATGAACTGTAAACTCAGTAAAATCATTGAAATTGTTGCATGTTGTGTTTATACAGGCTAATAAGTTCATGAGTAAAAATGTTGAATGAATAGTGTTTAACAGGATTTTTGGTACCTCATCTCTGTACCCCACACATACTGTAAGGTCCCTCAGTTGAGCAGTGAATTTTAAACACAGATTAAACAACAAAGACCAGGGAGGTTTTGCAAAGCCTCGCAAAGAAGGGCACCTATTGGTCGATGTGTAAAACATTTCAAATATGACATTGAATATCCTTGATGAAGTTAATAATTACACTTTGGAAGGTGTATCAGTAAACCCAGTCACTACAAAGATACAGGCGTCCTCTCTAACTCAGTTGTCAGAGAGAAAGGAAACCACTCAGGGATTTTCCCATGAGGCCAATGGTGACTTTAAAACAGTTTGAGTTTAATGGCTGTGATAGGAAAAAACAGAGAATGGATCAACAACATTGTAGTTACAGTGCAATATTAACCTAATTGACAGAGTGAAAAGAAGGAAGCTTGTACATAATAAAAATATTCCAAAACATGCATCTTATTTGCAACAGGGCATTAAAGTAATACTGCAAAAAATGTGGCAAAGCAATTCACTTTTGTATTGAATACAAAGTGTTATGTTTGGGGCAAATCCAATACAACACATTACTGAGTACCACTCTCCCTATTTTCAAGCATAGTGGGGGCTGCATCGTGATATGGGAATGATTGTAATCATTAAGGACTGGGGAGTTTTTCAGGATACAAAAGAAACGGAATGGAGCTAAGCACAGAGGAAAACCTGGTTGTCTGCTTTTCACCAGACACTGGGAGAGGAATTCACCTTTCAGCAGGATAATAACCTAAAACACAAGGCCAAATATACACTGGAGTTGTTTACCAAGAAGACAGTGAATGTTCTTGAGTTACAATTTTGACTTAAATCTACTTGAAAATCTATGGCAAGACCTGAAAATGGTTGTCTAGCAATGATCAGCAAACTTAACAGATCTTGAAGAATTTTGAAAATAATTAGCAAATGTTGCACAATCCAGGTGTGGAAAGCACTTTGAGATTTACCTAGAAAGACTCATAGCTGTAATCGCTGCCAAAAAGGCTTCTACAAAGTATTGACTCAGGGGTATGAATACTTATGAAAATGAGAATTCTGTATTTAATTTTCAAAATATTGGCAAACATTTCTAAACATGGTTTCAGTTTGTCATTATTGGGTATTGTGTGTAGATGGGTGAAAAAAATCCATTTAATCCATTTTGACTTCAGGCTGTAACACAACATAATGTGGAATAAGTCGAGGGGTATGAATACTCTACTTTGTCAAGGCAATGTTTTGGTTATGTGATTGCACAATTGTGATCGATAGTACTTTGTGTTGTGTGTCCAGGAGTCTGTACAGAGAGATGCTCTTCCTCACGCTGGCTGCCATGGGTAGAGATCACGTTGGTAAGCAGCCTTTTTAAGACACTTTAAACACAGTTGGAGTACTAGAACTTCAGTATAGTTTCAGACCAACCAGGCTTATTGCTTACAGCACTTTCTCTGTCTTTTAGCTGCGTTTGATAAGAAATACAAGGCTGCGTACCAACGGCTGAGTGGCTCCTTGGGGCGTGGGGAGCTCCGCAGGAAGCGAGCCCAGCCACCTAGCCCCAAGGCTGTGGACTGCAGACGGAGCTTCCTGCTGCCCCTCGAGTGCTGATACCACCTCCAGCCTGCAGCCTCCACCCACTCCAATCCAGATCCACCCCCATCGCTGCTGCCTCCGCTCCCTCGGAACACTGATACCCAGCTGCCAAGAAGAGTGGATGAGAAAAGCTAGATAGAAAACAACAGACAGAAAATTCTGCCTTCACCTTTCACTTTGGACTTATTTGCTGTGCTGCCCCTAGCACAGCCTGGCCACACTATAAAAGCCCCCCAACTGTGCAACTGTACCTCACTGTCCTTGTTTGTGTGAACCAGATATCTACATTTGACCTTCATTCATTTTCATTGTGCAACTGGACTTTGGACCGCTTCCTCAACAACTAAACACAACCCTCTCGGCCTATAGTTTAGCTACAGGGATTATTGGACCTGGTACTGTACATACAACCCAGCCCCCTTGGACTTTGCTCATTGCTCATATATACATGGTCTCTGCCTCACCAATATAACTCATACTGGTTTGTAGGTCATAAACCATGCATTTCATATGTATGCAATTTGTAAGGAATATTACCGACCTGCAATCTATGCATTCAATGTGAACATGTTCTATAACTTGCATTGCTTTGCTTTCAGACAGAAAGTCTCATAAGAGTGGGAGATGTCTAGTGATTCTTGATGTGATGGGAAGTGTCTATCATCAAACTGTAACACATACATTACATTGCGAGGGTACATGCCAATCACTCAGTCAGTCAAAACTTTTAGGCATTTCATGCCTCTCTTGCTATTTTTCACTCTCTGGAAAGAATTCTGTCAACCGGACATTGGTGGTAAAGTCTAACTTTGGGATGAGACTGCTTCAGCCAATCCAAATGAGGATGTTTACTCTGGTAGAGGGGGTTGTTGATTATTGACTTCGGGAGGAATATGTCAACTCTGGGAGAGAATAGTGTCAACTAAAAAAGGATGTTGACTGGGAAAGGATGATGTCAAACCTGGGAGAGGATGATGTCAACTCCGGAAAAGATGTCAACTCTGGGAGAGGATGATTTCAAACCTGGGAGAGGATGATGTCAACTCCGGAAAAGATGATGTCAACTCCGGAAAAGATGATGTCAACTCCGGAAAAGATGTCAACTCTGGGAAAGGATGATGTCAAACCTGGGAGAGGATTATGTCAACTCCGGAAAAGATGATGTCAACTCCGGAAAATATGTCAACTCTTGGAAAGGATGATGTCGACTGGGAAAGGATGTTGTTTCCTATTGATTTTAGGAGAAGAGGATGTTAACTCTGTTTTGGGAGCAGATGGTAGCAGTGTGGATCAGCAATGTAATGGTTTGATTGCTATCACTATGGTTTCCTTAGTGTGTGTGTTTTCCAGCTCATGGTGTGGAATGGAGCTATGGTCAAACTTTAGGTAAGGCAGGAAATAGCCTATGTAGAATCGCCAGAAAATGCTAACATCCAGTTTTCAGGGATACAGTATTTTCGGAAGTGTGAACTCTGCACAGGCATCTCTATGCCTGCAACATTATGTTAGGTAGGAAGTGGAGGGAGGGTGTGACTGGGAACAGACATTGACAGTCAAGGATACTCCACAAGTCACAACCAGGAAGGACTTTTCATACACGGACACACATACATATCGCAAACAAGATTTATCAGATGTATTGTGTTTTTAATTCCCTGTACTGTTCTTGTGAATTCGACGTGTGATTGGGGGTTCTCAGTTCAAGAACTGATGGTCAGTGATCGAGGTATTTGTACCAGAAAAGTGTCTGACAGAAGAAAAAAATAAAAACGTGTGGAAGGGGGGTTTATTATGGTATGTACGATGTCGTGTGTTTTCTCACGTTTTATGCTTATTTACCTCATCTCTCACCTCTTTTCACATGTTAAACAGGAGTGATTTGTCTGGGAGGATGGTCCACAAGGAATGACTGTGATGGATCTTTAGTCACACATCACCAATTTTTCATTTACCACACAGTTATTCACCACACATTTAGGCAGTATGTATACGGATTGTTGGCAGAGATTAAAGAACTTCAGAAGATCCACTTGAGTGGAAGGATTTAAAGAGAGGAAGGTACTTCACCGTGGAGCCCATACTTACCTACTAGCTTCTTGTTTCCATGTACAATACCTGTGAGGCCTTCCCCTCATATTTTAACCCTTTATTTGTTCAGCTTTGTATATGAAAGCATATCAATTGCACAACGGATTTTTCATTTTCTTTCAATTTCATGTCACACTGTTAAATGCCTCTGTTACCATCATACCTTGTTTTTGTTCTTGCAGTGTTATATAGCAGCGTCACGAGAGAATACCTTGTGTTCTGCCTAATTACAACTAGGGATGTGAAGTTGTATGGAGAACAATTTTCATATCTCATATTTTAGTCTTAACCTTAGGGTGAGATATTTCAGATAGCACTGATATCATTGTGTGATATTGTACCCATATATCATTAAAGTACAAGAGAGACATTGTTTGCACACAGCCATCCAGTCAACAGGGATATACAGACTGGAGCAAAGCATTGAGCATTCTCAACCAGTAGAGTGCAGTAGGGCATACAGAGTCCAGTTCTAGCCATTGGCAGTGGAATTGGGCTTGAACAGGCTAAGACAACCCTGGTCTTGGAATTGACATGTCTTTAGTAATAACATGGTGTGAACCTGTTTATTCAAATGACCGATCAGTGGTCATAACGTAAAGGAGACCCAAGACGGAATGCTGTTTAAAAGCTAAGACTGAGTTCTTGTTAGCGTCTCAAATTACACCCTATTTGGCTCTGGTCAAAAGTAGTGAACTGTATGGCTAGTAGCTTGATAAAATGGTGTATAATTTAAGATTTCCCAGCCCAGAGTTAGATAAAAAATAATGCAGGTAGATTTGTTCCCCAACGTAGGCAATATTACATTTATGGCTGCTATTTCAATGCATCTGACTGCAAGTGAATATAAGGGACATTTATATTGTCTGTTCTTTTATTGGTCAAGTGAGCAAAGAAATGAAGGAGATCTGTATTTAAAATATATTGTGTTTGCTGTTGTAATTTATATGGATGTGACTTCAGTTGTAAATGTCTTGTTTTATAGAAGAAAATACACAGATTCCCCAAAGCTCAGTTTTCTTGTGATTTAATGTACATTATGATTTTCTCTATGCCTAACAGTAGTATTAGAGCTGCTATAAATTACATCCTCAAATAGTATTCTCTGATCCATCTTTGAAAAGCTTTCAGGCTAGATAAAGCCGCAAATATTGTTTAATTGTGTGTATATTACAAAGATGTGTATGTATATATATATATATATATATTATACACACACACAGTGAGGGGAAAAAAGTATTTGATCCCCTGCTGATTTTGTATGTTTGTCCACTGACAAAGAAATGATCAGTCTATAATTTTAATGGTAGGTTTATTTGAACAGTGAGACAGAATAACAACAACAAAATCCAGAAAACCACATGTCAAAAATGTTATAAATTGATTTGCATTTTAATGAGGGAAATAAGTATTTGACCCCCTCTCAATCAGAAAGATTTATGGCTCCAAGGTGTCTTTTATACAAGTAACGATCTGAGATTAGGAGCACACTCTTAAAGGGAGTGCCCCTAATCTCAGTTTGTTACCTGTATAAAAGACACCTGTCCACAGAAGCAATCAATATTGCAATCAGATTCCAAAGAGCTCTCCAAGGATGTCAGGGACAAGATTGTAGACCTACACAAGGCTGGAATGGGCTACAAGACCATCGCCAAGCAGCTTGGTGACAACAGTTCGATTATTCGCAAATGGAGGAAACACAAAATAACTGTCAATCTCCCTCGGCCTGGGGCTCCATGCAAGATCTCACCTCGTGGAGATGCAATGATCATGAGAACGGTGAGGAATCAGCCCAGAACTACACAGGAGGATCTTGTCAATGATCTCAAGGCAGCTGGAACCATAGTCACCAAGAAAACAATTGGTAACGCACTACGCCGTGAAGGACTGAAATCCTGCAGCGCCCGCAAGGTCCCCCTGCTCAAGAAAGCACATATACATGCCCATCTGAAGTTTTCCAATGAACATCTGAATGATTCAGAGGACAACTGGGTGAAAGTGTTGTAGTCAGATGAGACCAAAATGGAGCTCTTTGGCATCAACTCAACACAACGTGTTTGGAAGAGGAATGCTGCCTTTGACCCCAAGAACTCCATCCCCACCGTCAAACATGGAGGTGGAAACATTATGCTTTGGGGGTGTTTTTCTGCTAAGGGGACAGGACAACTTCACCGCATCAAAGGGACGATGGACGGGGCCATGTACTGTCTAATCTTGGGTGAGAACCTCCTTCCCTCAGCCAGGACATTGAAAATGGGTCGTGGATGGGTATTCCAGCATGACAATAACCCAAAACACACGGCCAAGGCAACAGAGGAGTGGTTCAAGAAGAAGCACATTAAGGTCCTGGAGTGGCCTAGCCTTAATCCCATAGAGCTGAAGGTTTGAGTTGCTAAACATCAGCCTCAACCTTAATGACTTGGAGAAGATCTGCAAAGAGGAGTGGGACAAAATCCCGTCTGAGATGTGTGCAAACGTGGTGGCCAACTACAAGAAACGTCTGACCTCTGTGATTGCCAACAAGGGTTTTGCCACCAAGTACTAAGTCATGTTTTGCAGAGGGGTCAAATACTTATTTCCTTCATTAAAATGCAAAGAAATGTATTTTAACATGTGTTTTTCTGTTTTTTTCTTGTTGTTGTTATTCTGTCTCTCACTGTTCAAATAAACCTACCATTATAGACTGATCATTTCTTTGTCAGTGGGCAAATGTACAAAATCAGCAGAGGATCAAATACTTTTTTCCCTCACTGTGTATATATTAATAGTCAAAAGTTTGGACACACCTACTCATTTTATTTTTTACTATTTTCTACATTGTAGAATAATAGTGAAGACATCAGAATTATGGAATCATGTAGTAACCAAACAAGTGTTAGACCACTGCTCCACTCGTTTAAGGCACTGCATCTCAGTGGAAGAGGTGTCACTACAGTCCCTGGTTTTGATTCCAGGCTGTATCACATCTGGCAGTGATTGGGAGTCCCATAGGGCAGCACACCGGTTTGCTTTAAAATTGTATTTGTATGGAATGTCTTTCCTTAATGCGTTTGAGCCAATCAGTTGTGTTGTGACAAGGTAGGGATGGTATACAGAAGACACCCCTATTTGGTAAAATACCATATTACGGCAAGAACAGCTCAAATAAGCAATGAGAAATGACAGTCCATCATTACTTTAAGACATGAAGGCCAGTCAATCCAGAAAATGTCAAGACCTTTTGAAGTTTCTTGAAGTGCAGTCGCAAAACCCTTCAAGAGCTATGATGAAACTGGCTCTCATGGGGACTGCCACAGGATAGGAAAACACATAGTTACCTCTGCTGCAGAGGATAAGTTCATTAGAGTTAATAACTGCACCTCAGAAATGGCAGCCCAAAAAATAAGTGCTTCACAGAGTTCAAGTAACCGACACATCTCAACATCAACTGTTCAGAGGAGACTGTGTGAATCAGGCCATCATGGTCAATTCCTGCAAAGAAACCACTACTAAATGACAACGATAAGGAGACGAGACTGGCTTGGGCGAAGAAACACGAGCAATGGACATTAGACCGGTGGAAATCTGTCCTTTGGTCTGATGAGTCCAAATGTGAGATTTTTGGTTCCAACCGCTGTGTCTTTGTGAGACGCATAGTAGGTGAACGGATGATCTCTGCATGTGTGGTTCCCACCGTGAAGCATGGAGGAGGTGTGGGGGTGCTTTGCTGGTGACTGATTTATTTAGAATTCAAGGCACACTTAACCAGCATGGCTACCACCTCATTCTGCAGCGATACGCCATCCCATCTGGTTTGCGCTTAGTGGGACTATCATTTGTTTTTCATTTACATTTAAGTCATTTAGCAGACGCTCTTATCCAGAGCGACTTACAAATTGGTGCATTCACCTTATGACATCCAGTGGAACAGTAGTGCATCTAAATCTTTTAAGGGGGGGTGAGAGGGATTACTTTATCCTATCCTAGGTATTCCTTAAAGAGGTGGGGTTTCAGGTGTCTCCGGAAGGTGGTGATTGACTCCGCTGTCCTGGCGTCGTGAGGGAGTTTGTTCCACCATTGGGGGGCCAGAGCAGCGAACAGTTTTGACTGGGCTGAGCGGGAACTGTACTTCCTCAGTGGTAGGGAGGCGAGCAGGCCAGAGGTGGATGAACGCAGTGCCCTTGTTTGGGTGTAGGGCCTGATCAGAGCCTGGAGGTACTGAGGTGCCGTTCCCCTCACAGCTCCGTAGGCAACTCTCCTCACCTACACACTCTCCCCACCTACACACTCTCCCCACCTACACACTCTCCCTACCTACACACTCTCCCTACCTACACACTCTCCCCACCTACACACTCTCCTCACCTACACACTCTCCCCACCTACACACTCTCCTCACCTACACACTCTCCCCACCTACACACTCTCCCCACCTACACACTCTCCCCACCTACACACTCTCCTCACCTACACACTCTCCCCACCTACACACTCTCCCCACCTACACACTCTCCTCACCTACACACTCTCCCCACCTACACACTCTCCCCACCTACACACTCTCCCCACCTACACACTCTCCCTACCTACACACTCTCCCCACCTACACACTCTCCCCACCTACACACTCTCCCCACCTACACACTCTCGGTTGTCGGGGGTTTCAGGGATGGTTGTCGGGGGGACAGGGGATGGTTGTCAGGGGCTCAGGGGATGGTTGTCGGGGGGTTCAGGGATGGTTGTCAGGGGGTTCAGGGATGGTTGTCAGGGGCTCAGGGATGGTTGTCGAGAGCTCAGAGTTAGTGTGTCGGGGGCTCAGGGATGGTTGTCAGGTTTCGACAGGACAATGACCCAACACACCTCCAGGCTGTGTAAGGGCTATTTGACCAAGAAGGAGAGTGAAGGAAAAGCAGCCAACAAGTGCTCACCGTATGTGGGAACTATGTATAGTCAGTATGAGATCATCATATCCTGCATAAGGTTAGGTAGCGGTGTCATCGTACAGTAAAGCTCTGTCTGATCTACATTGTACAGTAGTTGTAAGAGCCCAGTGGGGTATACGTTCCAAACCAATTCATCTGGTCCAGTTGCCATGGACCTTTTTATTCCACAGTCAGTATAAGTCTGTACATGACACCTTTATTTCAAGAACAATATATCAAAGTGGTCCTTTTTCCCTGGCGGTTGGGCACGAAATGTGTTGGGGTTGTTTTGCCCCTGTTTTTTTGGTCTTCTTTATACGCCTCAGCTTGTTTATTTTCTGACGACGTACTATTCCATGAAATGGAATGTAGTTTCTGGTACATTGTGTAGTCAAGGACAAGTCTGCTGCAGGAAACAGTGTTTTTCTCAAATGTAAACAGGGAAAAGACAAAGGTGGGGAAGCAAATAATCTTCATCTTTATCTCTTCTCCTCTCCGTCTTATTTCCTCCATGACCACAAGCCTTGTAGAGAGGAATGGCGTAAAAATCTGAGCCGTATGCATGCAGTGAGAGGAGGTCTTGCCAGGCCAGCTCAGATTAGACCACTGTGATCGTCACTATGTGAAACCCTAAACCCCATTATGTGGCTAATAGGATAAAGCTTCGCTACTGCTGGGCGGACAATGAGCTACAAAGGGTTCTCAATACAGCCATGCTTACTGCACACTGTTTAACCACAGGCCTGGGAATAACTCTATTAGTCTCTCTATGCATACTATGGAGGATAAGATTCACATTTGCCATTTTCTCTTGGGTGAAATATCATAGGCTATAAGCTGATGTACCTGTAGAGTAAGATTACTGATTCACATCGTCTGATGCATTACAGGTTGAAGGTTCATGTCAGTTTGTTGAGTGTTGAGCATCCCTGTAATTTGAATGTTGAATCCTATGTAACTTCATTCTGAAGCGCTGAATTTCTTTAATTTGTGATAACATATACAGAAGTGTATGTGCTACAAAATATGAATTTGACCAATTTCAGTAATATATGAGGTTAGGTGTTTTGTTCTTAAACTAAGTGCATCATACAGAGGTTTATTGTCAATGAGGGATATTTGAGTGATGTTGCACAGTATAGCCTGATCGGCTTTACTACAAGTCTACAAAACATTATGTACACATTGACACCATATGATACTTGCAGTATGTAGATTTAAACATACTGGGCTCAGCAGATGAAGGTACATTTTTAGTTAGAACCGATTTAATGGTGGTGAGAAGAACCAGGGTGATTATGAGAAATCACAAAAGCTGCTGTTAGACAGGCAGCGCAATTCTGATATTTATTTTCCACTAATTGGTCTTTTGACCAATCAGATCAGCTCTGAAAAAGAGCTGATGTGAAAGATCTGATGTGATTGGTCAAAGACCATTTAGTGGGGGAAAAATATCAGAATTGGGCTGCCTAATGAGTTAGCTATGAAAATCACAAGGGGGGGGGGGGCTATGTCTATACCCTTTCAAAGAACCTGGAATGGGTAGACATGTTTTGTCTCTTTCTCTCTGACTCTGCATGTATATATCTCAGGACATTCCCAGTTGGACCAGACCCCTGATTATATATTTTTTTCATGTCCTCTAACCTTTCTATCTCCCTAGCAACTGTAATGGCCAGATTAGGAGAATGTATGATATGAGATGCTGATACAGCTGTAGTATAGTTTTAACGAGCCCATGGGGGACAGTTGATTGATGCTGTCCAGTATAATTGGCAAGCATGACCACCTTCACTCCCTTACCAGACTGTGTAAAACATTATATTTGGTGTTCAAGATGTGTTAAAAAAATAAATAAATGGGGACTACATTGTACGGTGAGTTTAATAAAGTTGTACTGTGGGTGGGGAGCATGGGAACATAAGCTTGATTATAGAGTAGGATGAGTGACCAGATGATCAGATCATTTTTGATGGTTTAATGATGGTGAGAACCAGGGGGATTAGGATAGGAACAGTCACTGAGCTACTTACTAATGAGCTAGTTAAGAAGATAACAAAAACTGTGTGTGTAGGTAGGATCTATGCCTCTTCCCTCAGATGGCTAAAAAACATGCATCTCATTCTCCTCCCAGATCCTTGTTTTGCATGTTGATATCTCCCTCATAATAGACCAGGCCCATTCCCACTTGGACTGATCCCCAATTAGATCCCTTTATATGAACAGAAGACCACCTAATGAATAGCACGCTGCTACTAGCCTGTTGTTCTCTCTTAAGAGGGGTGCGTATTGTGTGTGTTAGGGGGGCTGATGCCTGTTAATTGGCTGGTCTGTCCTGCTGTGAGCCACACCGCATTCCAACAGCTTGGGTAATGGAGCCCCTTCCTTTACAACTCCATAGTGAGGACCGTTGGGGCAGAGGGTGGCTGAATGTGTTTTTCTATTTAAACATTCGTTATTGTACCCAAGGTTGAGAACTTCTTTGAGGCTGTTGGAGTTGAGACGATGAGATGATTTGAGTTGGTGAATGGTCTTCATTGAACAGACCTAGCTACTATGACTGTGTTTTTAGTAAAGCTGCAGTACAATATATTTTTATTTCTTTTTTTATTTCACCTTTATTTAATAACCAGGTAGGCTAGCTGAGAACAAGTTCTCATTTACAACTGCGACCTGGCCAAGATAAAGCATAGCAGTATATGCTTCCCCTTCTCATCATCAAGAATCCATTTTTTTAGGGGAGAAAAAAAACACCAAACATGATGACATTACCTATGTTGTTATTTCATGTTAAATGTTCTTACTTCACTACCTGTATGGGTGACACTTTACTTGACGCCCAGTGCCATAACACGTTATGACACGGGCATAAGGATGTCATAATATGGTCATAACACTGTCATGACCCATATATTTACACCTGTTGTGACATATATTGTGTTATTTTACGGCTGGTTTTGACACCTACGTACAGTGAGAGTTTTTTCCTTTGCTAACAAGTTTCCTTTCGTTTGAAAGTTTGTTTCTTAAATGCTTTGTTGTTGTTGTGATGAATTCTTCACAGTGATGCTTTTTTCATCATATTTTAAATAGCTTGTAGAAAACACACTTTATGACACTGTCATGAAGCATTATGACTGTCCTGTGTCACTTTACTTTGACCAAGAAAATACACTTTATGACACTGTCATGAAGCATTATGACTGTCCTGTGTCACTTTACTTTGACCAAGAAAATACACTTTATGACACTGTCAAGAAGCATTATTATTTTGCCGTACATGGCCTTATGTCAATCAGTCTTCAGTCAAAAATCGTGTGTCTTGTCCTGCTCCTGATATT
The DNA here is from genome assembly GCF_034236695.1 of Oncorhynchus nerka. Classification (NCBI taxonomy): domain Eukaryota; kingdom Metazoa; phylum Chordata; class Actinopteri; order Salmoniformes; family Salmonidae; genus Oncorhynchus; species Oncorhynchus nerka. The sequence goes on along the minus strand of NC_088409.1, from coordinate 38,149,369 downwards.
TGCTCCTGCATTCATCCCAGTCATCAGCAACAGAGCTTTGGGATACATGCATGTCTGACATCAATGTGTGTGCAATTACAATGATCATTTAACACCGTCAATTTAACATTATACAACATAAACATACTGTTGAAATGTAGGTTAGGGTTTAATGGAATGTTTTGCCTTGTGTGGTAGGTTTTGTGGGTTTTTGCACTCTTAATGTAGGTGTTATAACCAGACAATAATACAATATACAGTACTGTGCAAAAGTTTTAGGCAGGTGTGAAAAAATGCTGTAAAGTAAGAATGCTTTCAAAAATAGACATGTTAATAGTTTATATTTATCAATTAACAAAATGCAAAGTGAGTGAACAGGAGAAAAATCTAAATCAAATCCATATTTGGTGTGACCACCCCTTGCCTTCAAAACAGCATCAATTCTTCTAGGTTCACTTGCACACAGTTTTTGAAGGAACTCGGCAAGTAGGTTGTCCCAACATCTTGGAGAACTAATCATGGTTATTCTATGGATTTAGACAGCCTCAGATGCTTCTCTCTCTTCATGTAATCCCAGACAGACTTGATGATGTTGAGATCAGGGCTCTGTGGGGGCCATACCATCACTTCCAGGACTCTTTATTCTTCTTTACGCTGAGATAGTTCTTTATGACTTTCGCTGTATGTTTGGGGTCGTTGTCATGCTGCAGAATACATTTGGGGCCAATCAGATGCCTCCCTGATGGTATTGCATGATGGATAAGTATCTGCCTGTACTTCTCAGCATTGAGGATTAATTGACCATTAATTCTGACCAAATCCCCAACTCCATTTGCAGAAATGCAACCAAAACTTACAAGGAACCTCCCCCGTGCTTCAGTGTTGCCTGCCGACACTTATTTGTGTACCGCTCTCCAGCCCTTCAGTGAACAAACTGCCTTCTGCTAGAGCCAAATATTTCCAAATTTGACTCATCTGTCCAGAGCACCTGCTGCCATATTTCTGCAACCCAGTTCCTATGTTTTTGTGCATAGTTGAGTCGCTTGGCCTTGTTTCCATGTCGGAGGTATGGCTTTTTGGCCGCAAGTCTTCCATGAAGGCCACTTCTGACCAGACTTCTCTGGACAGTAGATGGGTGTACCAGGTTCCCACTGTTTTCTGCCAATTCTGAGCTGATGGCACTGCTGGACATCTCATGATTGCGAACGGAAGTAAGCATGATGTGTCTTTCATCTGCAGAAGTAAGTTTCCTTGGCCGACCACTGCGTTTACGATCCTCAACGTTGTCTGTTTCTTTGTGCCTCGATCCTGACTAGTCTCCCAGTCCCTGCCGCTGAAAAACATCCACACAGCATTATTCTGCCACCACCATGCTTCACCGTAGGGATGGTTCCAGGTTTCCTCCAGATGTGACGCTTGGCATTCAGGCCAAAGAGTTCAATCTTGGTTTCATCAGACCAGAGAATCTTGTTTCTCATGGTCTGAGAGTCCTTTAGGTGACTTTTGTCAAACTCCAGGCAGGCTGTCATGTGCCTTTTACTGAGGAGTGGCTTCAGTCTGGCCACTCTACCATAAAGGCCTGATTGGTGGAGTGCTGGAGAGATGGTTGTCCTTCTGGAAGGTTCTCCCATCTCCACAGAGGAACTCTAGAGTTCTGTCAGAGTGACCATCGAGTTCTTGGTCACCTCCCTGACCAAGGCCCTTCTCCCCCGATTGCTCAGTTTGGCCGGGCGGCCAGCTCTATGAAGAGTTTTGGTGGTTCCAAACTTCTTTCATTGAAGAATGATGGAAGCCACTGTGTTCTTGGGGACCTTCAAGGCTGCAGAAATGTGCTGGTACCTTTCCCCAGATCGATGTCTCGACACAATCCTGCCTCGGCGCTCTACCAACAATTCCTTTGATTGCTCTGACATGCTCTGTCAACTGTGGAACCTTAAATAGACAGGTGTATGCCTTTCCAAATCATGTATAATCAATTGAATTTACCACAGGTGGACTCCAATCAAGTTGTAGAAACATCTCTAGGATGATCCATGGAAACAGGCTGCACCTGAGCTCAATTTTGTATCTCATAGCAAGGGTCTGAATATTTATGTAAATAAGGTAATTTCTGTTTTTTACATTTTTAATACATTTGCATACATTTCTAAACCTGTTTTCGCTTTCTCATTATTGAGTATTGTGTGGAAATTGATGAGGAACATTTTTTATTTAATCATTTTTAGAATAAAGCTGTAACGTAATAAAATGTGGAAAAGTCAAGGGGTCTAAATACTTTCTGAATGCACTGTATATATATATTTTTTTTTACAGATGCTCACAATGTAATTTGGAAAGTGGTTACTGGAGTACCAGTAACATTGTCATTGCCAGCACCTCCACAACTGACAGCAATAACCACTATAACAGCATTAAAGTGTATGTATAGAGTTGTAGGTTGACAATATAATGATGATGACCTGCATATTAAGACAACATTTGGTTTTTGGAGCTTCTATATAGCAGGTCCCCTCAAGTGATGCTTTGGGGTGCAGAAGGGGCCACCCCTTTTGACTGGCCCCCATCCTGCCATTGGCTCGTTTACATGCCCCAGTCTCCGCTGGCCAGTTCTATTGTTGTATCAGTGTCCATTCATTGACCGGGATGTCAGCGGGGACAACAATACCTTACGCATAACTAATAGCCCCAGAACCCCGCGAGGGCCCTTCTACAATAGCAAACGGGACATTCTCAAAGCAGTCTTGAACGCGTCCAGAAGCCAGCCGTTCGCTGGACAGTGGAACTTAAACTGCGGAAATGATTTTTTGAGATTTTGTTGGGATTTTATTTAATACATTTTAAGGAGTGAAGCTCGCTATTAAAACGTTGCTATAATAGTTAGACCTCAAACTAAAAGGGATTAATACTAAAACATGTACCAGACGAGGATTTTTCTGCTTTCTCTATTGGTGGTCATATCTTCAGGTAATGCTTTGCATATTTAAACGGATAAGTGTTCGAGCTTTGAATGGGTAACGGTAGTAAACGTCAAGTAAATGTACTCAATGCGGAACCCACTGAATGTCTTGCTACTTGCATGTGACTTTGAAATGATTTTAGCATGCAGCCTCACTATCTCCTGTATTTGAGGTGAACGTGAAGCCATGCGTCTTTAGTGTGCACCCGACTCTCTAGCCTATTGCAGTGCGTAAAAGCTATTTTTCCTTTCTTGTCGACTCCTTCTCGTCTGTGTATGTCTTCCATAAAGTCATTGGTGTCGATTAGGGGACATGTGTAGTTTGCAGCCTCTGGGATACCATGGGTGTAATGAGAGAAATCAATGGGGGCTGTTAAGGCGCGCGTAAAGATGAATGGCCAAGTTGGAACCGTTAGGATATTTACAACTGTGTCTTTGGAGGGAAGCTTTTGAACTTCAACATACATGTCTATAGTGTTAATATTTATATTATGCGTGGAAATCAGAATGGAGAGCCTTCAAAAAATAAACGTTGTTATTGATTCGGGTAAGGTGAAATACAGGAGCATTAGGTACTTATTTTAAACGTTTTTCATTCCAATTTGTTTCATTAATTGTGTGTTATCAGCACAAAAGTTGACATGTTTGATCATAGATTTCAACGGTGTGCTAGTATGATGCACCATTCAGCCGATGCGTAAAGATACTAGCCTTTTCTCTCTCCTTTTACGCACAAGTTTACTTCTCTATAAGGCAATTTGGGGACAGGAACTCATGGTGCTTTATCATGTCAGGCTTCATGTTATTAACTTTAGTCAGCTCCCACACTATTTTCTCTGATTACACCACTTAATACCAATTAATGACCCGGAAGGTTGCAAGTTCAAACCCCCGAGCTGACAAGGTACAAATCTGTCGTTCTGCCCCTGAACAGGCAGTTAACCCACTGTTTCTAGGCCGTCATTGAAAATAAGAATTTGTTCTTAACTGACTTGCCTAGTTAAATAAAGGTTAAAAAATAAAATAAAAATGGCTATCCATCAAACAAACTTCACATAATCATCACAACAATAATCCAATACAACTTTTCAATACTAATCTTGAACATGCTAGTAAATTTGACTCATCCTCTGAACCTGACTATTGCCTCTCATGCATTTATTCCTTAATCAGGTATTGGCTGTTCAAGTCTCCATCTGATCCAAAACACTGTATCATCTTTAACCAAGATGTGCAGTTTGTAACTGTTTCCATAAGAACCATGTTTACACTTCTCATAAAATAGTGTTAAACTCAGGCAAAGAACATATCTGTAAATCCAATAACTATAGGATGGGAAATGGCAATGTTTTGGCTATCTCTTGTGTATTGAAATCTCAGGGATATTTGGTCAGGGATATTTGGTCAGATCAGACTCATCTACCCTTCATGGCCATGGTCAGACACAGGGCAGCCAGGTGGACTGAACACTGGGGTCAAACAATGATTGACGACCTCACACCTTAATTTACATAAAACAGACAGACCCTCTCTGTCTGCCTCCCACCCCACACCTCATTTGGGGTTATGGTGGTGTGTGGGATTGGGTGTTCAGTAATCCCCCTGCAGCCGCCTTACTAGACATCCCCTAAAACCTAGGCAAACACGCACACACACAAACATTCTCCCCCAGCCTGCACAGACAGTGTTCTCCTACTCTCAACCAGACACCCTTCTGACTGGGGGTGTTAATCCCAAAGATCTACAATGAGGTAGAATCAGGGCCAAGGCGCTACTCTGCCATGAGGCTCAAAAGCTTGGCCTTAGTTCCTTCAGACATATTTGCTCTCTGTGCCATAGCCTTCCCTGTTGGCCTCCCCACTTCTTCACCTCTTATGTGGCTGGACCCACCCTGGGTTCATATATAACAAATAAGACTGATGTTGGTGCATAGAAACAGTGCTGCTGGCTGTTATTGCTGTGTGTAAGAGGGATAAGAAAGTGGGTTAATTACATGCTTAGACCAAATAAGAAAAGCAGGTATTCAACCCTATTTGACAGCAGTTATGAATGACATATAGTTTTTAGGTATGCACTTCAATATGTATGACATTTTATAGGACTTTAAGCAAAAGACCTAAAGGCAACACTGGCCATTGTTTTGATGCAATATTGCAGAGCAATGTTGCCAGTAATGGTTACCGAAACTTTTTCCATTGTAAATGAGAATCGTTTTAATACCTGGGGAAATTTAATCGGCAGGGCCACCTAGTCAATAAGATTAATATTGCCAAAACAAATTGCCTGTGTATCATGGGCTTGGTGAAAGAACAATTTACACCACGAGTCTCATACATTGAGAGCATAATTCTCCCAAGGCCCTTTGAGGTGGGATGTATAGAGACTGAAAATAACATTGTGTTCACTATACAATGAAACCTTTTATAAGAGAAAGACACACTGAGGTTTATTAACCTCAAGAAAGAAAGTTATCAAGAAAGTGTGTAAAAGTGAATTTTAAGGACAGTATTGGAAAACATGTCCATCTCTATCTATCAGTTTAATTGAAACAATACCGATGCCACTTTTACTGAATAGAAACATGGAACAACCTTCGTTCTGGAATTGTTTTCGATTAAAGATAAACTAGACTTCCTGTTCTTAAAAGTGAAATCCATTCAATCAACTGCTGGTGGTCAATGAGACCTGATGTTGACTTCTTGACAGAAGCCACTTTCACAAGCAGCAGTACAAGATGACATAGGCCATTTCTGTCCAACAATGTCAATACATTTTGGTCATCCTGATTCGGTGTTGCAATTACTTTGACCAAATGCGCTCCACTGCATCTCTTTAACATGTTTCTGAGGAACTCAGGCTGAGGCAAAGGGAAAGCAAAGTTGGTTAGTTTAGGATCTGTCTTATTTTGATTGTGCTGTTTTTACATGGCCACAGAGTGCTGAACGAAGTATAGGCCTATCCCACTTACAGAAAACTGGGGCTGAGAAAAATTGAGGAAAGTGATTTTCGCTTTAATACAGACTCTGGCCAAAATATTTAAAAAATATGCTTGGAGCATATTCTAAGTAGTTAGTGTTAAAATACTTTTAACAAGTGTTAAAATACTGATGAATTCATTATCACAGTGTGTTGTCATTAGAATGTATTGTCATTAACTAGGCCATTAATGGTTGTTGAATGATGAATGACAGACAAGCTAAATATGTTATCTCAAAACGTTGCATAATGGATGCTTGGTCTGTTGCCAACATTGCCCACATTCCTACAATGCCACCCCTTGTAATTGGTCCTTAAATGCCCCCTACACTTGCTGAACGAACCCATGGGTGTGTATGGAAGTGCTTGTAGGCGGAAGTGAATTAATTCGCGCAATGGGAAAAGGGTCTCGTGTTCACACACACACTAATGCCAAATTGGCTGGCAATTAATGAAGAAGTGGCTGTTTAAACAATAGGAGAGGAGCTATGCTGGGAGCAGATCTGCTGGTGCACCATCACCAGCCATAAAGAAGAGCGTGCCACGCAGCTAGTCAAGGTTGGGGCTGGGAGAGGGGTAGAGAGGGGAGTTTAACTCCTATTAGTGGGACAATAGGCCCAGCCCAGCCCAGCGACGTCAGACCCCAAATCCACAGCCCCTGCCCCAGCACCCCCAATCCTCAATCCCAGCTGGGCCTAGGAGTCAGACCCCAATACTTATACAGGCCTTTCTACCCCCCTCCCTTCCATCCGTTATGCCTGCCTGCATGGGCCTAATTCAGTAGACATCATCTGTGCCTATCCCTCTGCTGTGATGAAGAGTGAAGGAGGCTAGTGAAGGAAAAGGTGAAAGGAGAGAGGGAGAGCTGCTGGCTATAGCAATATCCACTGGTAATAAGACATGTTTAAGCCTATACCAGAGGGTCTGCCTGTGGTGTGACTTGAGCTGATAATACAACTAAGCCTGTAGAATTCTATGCTTATTATAGCATGGTCATTGATCTTATCCATTTCACCTAATGGAGCTTATCAACACTGTAAACATTCAGGAAAGCACATAAAGTGAAGAGCACATAAAAGACGTTCATTTTCACTATGGCATCCTTCTATCTCCAAAGTCGGCCTCTCCCCTTCATACAGGGGTTCCCAGGGTCAGGGAGAGGGGATAGTATGGGACGAGTCAATTAAGGATTCAGCGACAGACTTGCAACTTGCAACTCACTAGCAGCCCCCCCCCCCTCCACTCACACACACACAAAAAACATACAAACCCACACAGGGAAAAATATAGAGGACGCAACCAATGAAGGGATTTACTTGTGTTTGCCTTCTCTGCCTCGACCCTGAACCCCCTTTTCATGGTCCTGGGGGGCTTAGCCACCTTCACGCCACAGAGTCACAATGGAAACTGTGAAGTTCACTGCCAAGTCTGAGGCGACAATAAACAATGAAGGGACTGGGGTAGGGGGCTGCTTTGGTGACCGAATGCAAGCTGTCCTCCACCCGGCCCCCTCAGTCCCCTCAGCCAACTCTCTCATGACCTTTTAGGGTTCTGGGGTCACAGTCTGGGGCTGAGGGGTGGAGATTTGGGATTTTGGTGGGGTGGAGTGTGAGGGAAAGCTGGGGGATGGGGCCGGGGGACCCTGTCCTCAGTGTTCTGGATAGCCCCCCTTCTGCTTATTATGAGCACCCAGATGGGTGGCGAATTTATCCCTAAACTTAACACTTAATCACACTCCGTGGCACAGGGGCGAATGCAGGGCTGCAGTGGTAAAGATGGGCTTTGCATTTTGACTGTGTGGAATACGGCTGGGAAGTTATAAGGCAGCTAGGCTGCTTTTATATGACATACATACATGTAGATGATAAATAATATCATAATTCGCTTTATGCCTCTGATTTCAAGTACAAATGAATGATTAAGGTTTCCTTATTGAGCAACCCAAAAATAATGGACTGATTACAGCGCTCTCACCCCTCAAAGCCTCAATCAACACAATTTGACATCAGTCTTAACTGTGCACTTAACTGTTTCCCTCATAGTCCCTTCTTGCATTACACTCTCCCTCTATCCCCAGCATGGAAGTCCCCAGATATCTCTAATCCAATATGTCCCCACAGAAGATTTGACATGCAGCTAATCCTTAGTTACCGTGACCGACATCTCACTCTCTTTACATCCCCAGCATAGCATCCCAGGTATTCCATTATCCACTGCTACCCCTTACATCAGATGTTAAGCTTGACTGAGTGTCTCTGGGTAGTGCAAGCAGTCGTTCTGAACTACAAAGACCTGGGGCCCAAGCTTCCCAGCTGTGTCAGGCAGTGTGACTTGGGGCCTGTTCTAAGACTCCATGCCAGAGTGACTTGGGGCCTGTTCTAAGACGCCAGGCCAGAGTGACTTGGGGCCTGTTCTAAAACGCCAGGCCAGAGTGACTTGGGGCCTGTTCTAAGACTCCAGGCCAGAGTGACTTGGGGCTTGTTCTAAGACGCCAGGCCAGAGTGACTTGGGGCCTGTTCTAAAACGCCAGGCCAGAGTGACTTGGGGCCTGTTCTAAGAGTCCAGGCCAGAGTGACTTGGGGCCTGTTCTAAGACTCCAGGCCAGAGTGACTTAAGCTTCGACCTGGTCCTGGGTCATAGTATTGAAATCCAGAATTTATATATTTTGCAGAGCAGATATGAAGGAGATTGTAAAATAAGTTTGAAGGGTTTAAGATTCCTTGTACTGTGGCTGCTTGTTTGGCAGCATCCATGTGTGCATTGATTGCGTAAATTATGGAGTTTTACCCTGAATGGCCCAAGCACTCATATAATATATAGTTGTTGGAAGGTGCAGGGGATTGAGAATAATTGTATATCAGTGATTGAAAGGTGTATAACCCGAATCTAAATGTAATGATCAGGTATCTACTGGAGCGAGAAGATATCTTCATTTAGATTAAGATGCTTTAAGGATCAGTCCTGTGGATGTGCAGCTATGCTGTGAATAGACTGTAGTTTCTGGTTAGTTGTTATTTGTTACAGAGGGAGTCAATGGAGGTGGATTAATGGGAAAAGGGGGAGGGATTAAATGGAGTAAAGGGAGGCTAATTGGACAAACAAAAAAACAACTGGAGGCAGTGGAGATTACACAGCATGTGTTGGAGCAGAGCCAAGAGCTGGAGTTTAGACTGGGTCTCCCAGAATGGGCTGATGTGGGGGAGAGGGGGCTATGGGAGAGGACTATGGCGAGGATGGGAAGACTATGGATGGATGGGGGGAAGGAGTTGGGAAAGAAAGAGCAGCTGTCTGGCGTGTTTTTGGTGGGATGTTTGACGGTTGCAGAGGTTTGCTGTGGTCGGCCGTGTTGATGTAGGAGGGGGTTTGTTGTGTCTGGGTAGTGTGTATTGTTGTTCTTCAGAAGGGTCACAGGGTCAGGGGATCCAGACGTCACACGCTACAATTCCACAGCTCGCCATATAAACATAAGAGACCGAAAATGAATTGAACCTTTTCTTCTTCTCAGCATCTCTCCTTTTTTTAAATCTTGAACATCTGGGAAAGGTGGATTGGACTTTAGAATGGGCCAGGGGAAAGGGAGAGGGTTAAAAATCAGGGGGAACAGAAGGGGTATCGCCAAATGGTGCGTATAATGGGGCGACGGGCGTGTCGACGGAATCGGTGACGGGGTTCGGCGAAGTGTGAGCGATGGGGGTGGCATGGGAAAGTCACCTCCAAGTTCAAGTTAAAAAGGGGAGAGGGGGACAGGGGGGTGCAGTAGAGTGGCTGGCGAGAGGGGGGCAGATGTTCTCATCTGAGTGGGCGATGACTAAAGGGGACAGAGGGGAAAAGGGGAAAGGGGGTGTGTGGGGGGCTCTCACTAGTCACCCACCCAGACTTCATTGAAGTCATCCAAACTTGACCCCTAACCCCTCTCCCTCTCCCCCCTTCTTCCCCACTTCTTGCATTGTTCAGGCCCTCTCTTGCTTCAATGGCTCCATGGCATTCGGCACTATTGTAAGGCAGTTTTGGGAATTAATTGTGTTTGCGTGTGGGGGAAGGAGTGGGGGGGCACTGTGAAAGGCAGAATAGGATGGGGGGTGGAGGTGACTAACAGAGCTATCAATCAGGCTGGAGGAAAGTCAAGTGCAAGTTCACCCTTCTGAAAACTACCCAAACAGACTCCTCTGAAGACATTATCTTTGCTCCCCTCCCTCTGCGCTGTTGTTTCTCACTTTTTCAGTCCAATACCCCCCCCCCCTCTCTCTCTCTCACACTCACACTCACACTCACACACACCCCCGTCTGGAGAATGAAGCTGTCACCAGTGCACACTGTGTGTGGGGCACACCACTGAGAGAGGCAGTCTCACTTTTCACAGGGTCTCATTGTGGGGAAAGAGTTAGGGCTTCAGGCTGTCTGCTCTTGCTCAATGAAACTGGCCATTTATCAGTGTGTGATTCCCAGCCTAGCGCTATAAACCCAGCCAAGGAGTAATCCAGCGTCCTCTTTTTCCCCTATTAATCTCTCATTAACAACCCTGTTATTCAGCGGTAATTAAGGTGTTATTAAGAACACAAGGGCCTGGATTATGTCCAACATCTAGTTGGGCAGAGATTGGTTTACATAGAGCCCTGGAAAAGTTTTAACAGACACACGGTTTATTTGTTATAAATCAATCCACCAAGAAAGGTGCTTCAATATATTTCCCCAGAACCACATGGCCATATATTGTCGGTATTGGAAGCTCCTAAACTTGCTAACTATATAGGAGCTATATTTTACAATGGTGATATAACACAGTGTGATATGTGCTTAAGGCACTACACGAAACCAATAGATAGGTCGTTAACAGAGAATCATTTACGAAAAAAGTCCACTTAGATCGATGACATCAGCACTTGGATGGCTTCATCAGCCATCTTTCAGTGGAGAGTTTCAACCTCTGGCCCTCTGATGGCTCTGTACTGGAATCACTGATTGATTGGTGTAGTAGTGTAATAGTAGGTGATAGGTCATATTCCTGATGTCAGTTCAGCTTTAAGTGTCTTTTGCGTGTGTGTGTGTCCGTGTGTGTGTGTGTGTGTGTGTGTCATCATTATTATCATCCTCATTCTCATCTTCATCATTGTCATTTTTCAACAGCCCTCTTACTTCCATCATTGTCCTCTTCTTCATCATCAACTCCACCACCACCATCATCATCATCAGATGCTCCATTCTGTCCTGAGGATGTCCCTTGTCATCTACATCAGCCCTCTTACATCCATCATCATCATCCTTATCATCATCTGAATGGAGGAGAACTTCAGCAGTACCTGATCTCCCATGCTCCTCTTCTCTCACCCAGTGTTGGGCAGAGCCTCTGAGCTGGCCTTCTTGAAGGAGCCCAATGATGTCATCGCCGTGCGTGATCGGCCCCTGATGCTGGACTGCCAGGTTGAAGGGGAGGGGCCTATCTCTGTGATGTGGCGGCGCAACGGAGTGTCCGTTCCCACCGGACTGAAGGCTAGCGTGTTGGCCAACGGAACTCTCCTGATCAAGAGCTTCCAGAAGAGGAAAGAGAGCAATGAGACGGACGCTGGGGAGTATGACTGTGCTGCCCAGAACCACTATGGCATGTTGATCAGCCGCAAGGCCAGGGTTCAGCTGGCATGTAAGTTACACACACCACAGACACGCGCAGGCACATATACATATTGGAGTGCTCACACACACATTAGTAGTCATACATAAGGCAGATGATACACATACTGTATACTGTAAGAGTCATGTGTGACACATTACATGGCATGCAGCAGTTATATGTAAACTCTTTGAATTGGCTAGCAAGCCATTGAAGTGAACATAACATCTCACATAAACCGGCTCCCATGCTGGTCAAGACATTCTTTATGTGTGTTCATTCATTTGATACTGCACATTGTGCCTTTAAATCATACCTGACTGCTTTAATCCTTCCTTCCCACCCCTTCCTCCATTATCTGTCCCCAGTTGGGACTGAACATTAATAACCACAGCACCTCCCCCCACTCTAAACGCCCCACTGAGTGGACAACCTTTCATTCACTCAATCCCCTGACCCCTCCCTCTGGCCAAATAAAACCAGAAGTGGGTGGTTGGGGGTTGGGAGGTGCAGGGGATTTTGGGTAAACCAGCAGAATTATGGCTATTGGAAGGATTGGTGGTTCTCCCCTTAGGGAAAGGGGTTACCATGGTGATTCACTTTCATTTAAGAAAAATGCAGTTGCTCTAAGCCTATCAGAAAGACCTGTCTCCAGGGACTTTGTTGTTTTTTGGGTTCTAGGACATTGAAAACCGTCTTGGACATGACTATTTTCTCTCACACACAGCTCTCCCTAAGTTCCACACACACCCGGAGTCCAAGTCGGTGGATGAGGGTGGCGTTGCCAGACTGACCTGCCAGGTGAACGGAATCCCAGAGGCCAGCATCTCCTGGGAGAAAAACAGAACCGCTGTGAATACTGATGATAACAGGTAACGCATGGGTACACACACACACACACACACACACACACACACACACACACACACACACACACACACACACACACACACACACACTATAATTCTCCTTTCCTGCATTCAGGTACACCATCCTGCCCACAGGGATCCTGCAGATAACTGGTGTAAGGTGGGCTGACAGTGGTGTGTATCGCTGCGTAGCCACCAACATCGCTAACACTCGCTACAGTCACGAGGCCCAGCTCACTGTCACTGGTAAGAGATAAGAGAAGCTGTCCTCTCTGAGTATGTATGTGTCAGAGATCATATCTGCTAATAACAAATATCTGTTTGTGTATTTACTGATATCTGTATTTTTACTTTGTCACCATTTCCTATCTTCTCTCTCTCTCTTTTTGTCTCTACAGTGGCAGCTCCACGGATCTACAAGGAGCCAGTGATTCTGTCGGGTCCTCAGAACCTGACCATCACTGTGCACCAGACTGCCATCTTGGAGTGCATCGCCACTGGCAACCCTCGACCCATCGTGTCCTGGAGTCGGCTGGGTAGGGTTCTGCTCCCTCTCACTCTACATCCCTCTCACACAACCTACATCACTGTCCAAACCCAAGACCAAATGATTCTACCACAGAGAGTATTGTCTCGTAACATCAATTTGTTATCGCTAACCGGCGCCGACAGAGATGGCCGCCTCGCTTCGCGTTCCTAGGAAACTATGCAGTTTTTTGTTTTTTTACGTGTTATTTCTTACATTAGTACCCCAGGTCATCTTAGGTTTCATTACATACAGTCGAGAAGAACTACTGAATATAAGATCAGCGTCAACTCACCATCAGTACGACCAAGAATATGTTTTCCGCGACGCGGATCCTGTGTTCTGCCTTACAAACAGGACAACGGAATGGATCGCATGCAGCGACCCAAGAAAACGACTCCGAAAAAGAGGGAAACGTAGCGGTCTTCTGGTCAGACTCCGGACAAGGGCACATCGCGCACCACTCCCCAGCATTCTTCTTGCCAATGTCCAGTCTCTTGACAACAAGGTTGATGAAATCCGAGCAAGGGTAGCATTCCAGAGGGACATCAGAGAGTGCAACGTTCTCTGCTTCACGGAAACATGGCTTACTGGGAAGACGCTATCCGATGCGGTGCAGCCAACGGGTTTCTCCACGCATCGCGCCGACAGAAACAAACATCTTTCTGGTAAGAAGAGTGGCGGGGGCGTATGCCTCATGACTAACGAGACATGGTGTGATGAAGGAAACATACAGGAACTCAAATCCTTCTGTTCACCTGATTTAGAATTCCTCACAATCAAATGTAGACCGCATTATCTTCCAAGAGAATTCACTTCAATTATAATCACAGCCGTATATATCCCCCCCCCAAGCAGACACATCGATGGCTCTGAACGAACTTTATTTAACTCTTTGAAAACTGGAAACCATTTATCCGGAGGCTGCATTCATTGTAGCTGGGGATTTTAACAAAGCTAATCTGAAAACAAGACTCCCTAAATTTTATCAGCATATCGATTGCGCAACCAGGGGTGGTAAAACCTTGGATCATTGTTACTCTAACTTCCGCGACGCATATAAGGCCCTGCCCCGCCCCCCTTTCGGAAAAGCTGACCACGACTCCATTTTGTTGATCCCTGCCTACAGGCAGAAACTTAAACAAGAGGCTCCCACGCTGAGGTCTGTCCAACGCTGGTCAGACCAAGCTGAGGAATACGCTGATTCGGTGTGCGAGTTCATTAGAACGTGCGTTGAAGATGTCGTTCCCATAGCAACGATAAAAACATTCCCTAACCAGAAACCGTGGATTGATGGCAGCATTCGCGTGAAACTGAAAGCGCGAACCACTGCTTTTAATCAGGGCAAGGTGTCTGGCAACATGACCGAATACAAACAGTGCAGCTATTCCCTCCGCAAGGCTATTAAACAAGCTAAGCGTCAGTACAGAGACAAAGTAGAATCTCAATTCAACGGCTCAGACACAAGAGGCATGTGGCAGGGTCTACAGTCAATCACGGACTACAAGAAGAAACCCAGCCCAGTCACGGACCAGGATGTCTTGCTCCCAGGCAGACTAAATAACTTTTTTGCCCGCTTTGAGGACAATACAGTGCCACTGACACGGCCTGCAATGAAAACATGCGGTCTCTCCTTCACTGCAGCCGAGGTGAGTAAGACATTTAAACGTGTTAACCCTCGCAAGGCTGCAGGCCCAGACGGCATCCCCAGCCGCGCCCTCAGAGCATGCGCAGACCAGCTGGCCGGTGTGTTTACGGACATATTCAATCAATCCCTATACCAGTCTGCTGTTCCCACATGCTTCAAGAGGGCCACCATTGTTCCTGTTCCCAAGAAAGCTAAGGTAACTGAGCTAAACGACTACCGCCCGTAGCACTCACTTCCGTCATCATGAAGTGCTTTGAGAGACTAGTCAAGGACCATATCACCTCCACCCTACCTGACACCCTAGACCCACTCCAATTTGCTTACCGCCCAAATAGGTCCACAGACGATGCAATCTCAACCACACTGCACACTGCCCTAACCCACCTGGACAAGAGGAATACCTATGTGAGAATGCTGTTCATCGACTACAGCTCGGCATTCAACACCATAGTACCCTCCAAGCTCGTCATCAAGCTCGAGACCCTGGGTCTCGACCCCGCCCTGTGCAACTGGGTACTGGACTTCCTGACGGGCCGCCCCCAGGTGGTGAGGGTAGGCAACAACATCTCCTCCCCGCTGATCCTCAACACGGGGCCCCACAAGGGTGCGTTCTGAGCCCTCTCCTGTACTCCCTGTTCACCCACGACTGCGTGGCCACGCACGCCTCCAACTCAATCATCAAGTTTGCGGACGACACAACAGTGGTAGGCTTGATTACCAACAACGACGAGACGGCCTACAGGGAGGAGGTGAGGGCCCTCGGAGTCACACTCAACGTCAACAAAACTAAGGAGATGATTGTGGACTTCAGGAAACAGCAGAGGGAACACCCCTATCCACATCGATGGAACAGTAGTGGAGAGGGTAGCAAGTTTTAAGTTCCTCGGCATACACATCACAGACAAACTGAATTGGTCCACTCACACTGACAGCGTTGTGAAGAAGGCGCAGCAGCGCCTCTTCAACCTCAGGAGGCTGAAGAAATTCGGCTTGTCACCAAAAGCACTCACAAACTTCTACAGATGCACAATCGAGAGCATCCTGGCGGGCTGTATCACCGCCTGGTACGGCAACTGCTCCGTCCTCAACCGTAAGGCTCTCCAGAGGGTAGTGAGGTCTGCACAACGCATCACCGGGGCAAACTACCTGCCCTCCAGGACACCTACACCACCCGATGTTACAGGAAGGCCATAAAGATCATCAAGGACATCAACCACCGAACCACTGCCTGTTCACCCCGCTATCATCCAGAAGGCGAGGTCAGTACAGGTGCATCAAAGCTGGGACCGAGAGACTGAAAAACAGCTTCTATCTCAAGGCCATCAGACTGTTAAACAGCCACCACTAACATTGAGTGGCTGTTGCCAACACACTGTCATTGACACTGACCCAACTCCAGCCACTTTAATAATGGGAATTGATGGGAAATGATGTAAATATATCACTAGCCACTTTAAACAATGCTACCTTATATAATGTTACTTACCCTACATTATTCATCTCATATGCATACGTATATCCTGTACTCTACATCATCGACTGAATCCTTATGTAATACATGTATCACTAGCCACTTTAACTATGCCACTTTGTTTACTTTGTCTACATACTCATCTCATATGTATATACTGTACTCGATACCATCTACTGTATGCTGCTCTGTACCATCACTCATTCATATATCCTTATGTACATATTCTTTATCCCCTTACACTGTGTATAAGACAGTAGTTTTGGAATTGTTAGTTAGATTACTTGTTGGTTATCACTGCATTGTCGGAACTAGAAGCACAAGCATTTCGCTACACTCGCATTAACATCTGCTAACCATGTGTATGTGACAAATAAAATTTGATTTGATTTGTTATTGTCACTTTTCTGACACCTATTCGGGTTACAGAAGTAACAGCAAACATACACATGATATAAGACGTGTGGCCTTGGTAGTTGAACATTGACTGAATGCTGCCTTAATGCTGCCTTAATATTGTTGAGTATTTCTGTGCTAAATAGATCATCCATGTTTGCTACAGATGAGACTTTCAGCTCTCTAACTCTCCCCTTTTTGCATTATCTCTCTCTTCTCCTCCAGACGGGCGCTCCATCGGGGTGGAGGGTATCCAGGTGCTGGGTACGGGGAACCTGATGATCTCAGATGCCAACCTGCAACACTCTGGGGTGTACGTGTGCTCTGCCAACCGCCCTGGGACCAGAATGAGGCGTACTGCGCTGGGCAGACTGGTGGTGCAGGGTGAGTCGTGGTACCCATCAATCTCACACCAAACACACTAGTATTAACCCTCAAACCCCAAATACACACAATGCAATATTGGCTTTGTTGATACAGCACTTTTCAGATCTCCCACCCACCATTACCAGCCTCCAGGAAACCACTCAACCATCACCTCAATAGACCGGTGCCTCCCAGGCCTATGCTAAATGCCCCCTAGCCCCTACCCAGAAAACACTTCTGTAGATCTGAAATGAGTGGATAGGTAGAAAAAACATGTCAGACATTCCACCCAGCCACTCAAGAGACAAGGTGATGCTATTAGCATATTTTTGAAACCTATGTGGTCTTTCCAGATCTACAGAAGAGCCTGAGGGAGTTGGGTCTGGGGGTCCATTTGGAAATTCATCTCAAGTCTCCCTCAGGGGAGCACCTGGCTCTCCCAGGTCTCTGTTTTTGGGGGTAAAGATAGAGGGGTGTGGGGGAGGGATGGGGAGATGGAGGGAGAGAGGTAATAAGCAGGATGGAGGATGGTGGGGATGCTGGGGTTATTTTAGGAAGGTTAGAATATATTAACCTTTGGTAGATTTGACCATGACCTTAAGGGTGAACTGACATCCCCCAACTCTTCTGGTCACCTTTGACCTCCTGGCACGGGGCCTTAGTGTTCTGCTGTTGGCCAACATGTTCTATTGGCATTGGGCTCCAGCTGGACAAAGATGAAGGAGGAGATACCGTTTATTGCTGAAATGACCCTCCCTCTACTTCAACGAGGCTTTATGTGTAATTCTACCTCTCTGCTCTACCTATTTTAGCTCATAATACCTTGTTTTATACTATAGCATCTTAATGGTGGTTCATCCCATGGATTAAACTCACAATTATGCCTACATAAATATAAACTCAGACTAACACTCAAACACAAACACACTCAAATTTGAGTTTCAGAGTGAGTGTGTGTATGTGTTCATAGTTGGAGTGTTTAGTCCGGTGATACTTTCCTGTACGTCAGTAATACACTGCCAAATGGCACGATAGTACACACATTTGTAAATGTATACTGGTAGCTGGTGTTAATGGCTGAGTTTGTCTGCTTGTCCTCGCCACCCAACTCAATCAATCAATATCTGCTTTCTGTGTCTTTCAAAATCAGTATCTGGCTAGCACCCTTATTGTGCTTGGTGAATGTATTCATTCATTTATCGATTGACGTTGGAAAAGGCACAAAGAGCATAGCTTCATTTGAAAATAAAGAGGTCAAACCATCAATAGGTTTGGAGGAGTACAACTGCAGTCAGCGTTCATATACAGATATGAATCGGTTTAGTTTCCCTTGCTTTTTCATGACTTGATCAACACATGTGTGTATGTTACAGTGTGGATAAACTTGCTGCTCTTTCTAAAACCACTCATACAGTTAATGTGGGGGGTAGATAACAAAAATCCAGTCCATAATGTTAACACCATCTATACCAAGGACTCAGGCTATACCCAAATCTAACATCAATAAAAATACTATATTAATTCTAGTTTACTCAATCCCTTGATATCTCATGTCAAATACCATATGCCTCAATGTGCCTGAAAATCTCCTAAGTTCACTGATTCTACTTGAACTTGACCAGCCTTTACCTTCTGCAGACCTTTTCGGTCTTATGAAGTCTGGTCTGGCTTTGCATATTATGGGATGCCTTTTCAGACCTCATCTCCCTGGTTGCATCTGCCTCCTGCCCCCCACCCCCAAACTAATTTGGGGTGCTGGCTGCTGGGGGTCATAAATTGGCTGCACCAGGGGACCACCTGACCAGGACAGATGCAGGCCACAGTCAGACAATGGCTGCATAATCACCATCTGTGGGGAAGAGAAAGAGACAGAGAGAGAGAGAAAGATGGAAAAATATAGAGATAGTGGGACATGTACACATACACTAAACACAAGAGATAAGGGAAACAAAGGTATACAGAAATGGAGTATTGCAGTATATTGTACACATTCATAGACAGCAAGGAGAGATATATTGTACACACTCATAGACAGCAAGGAGAGATATATTGTACACACTCATAGACAGCAAGGAGAGATATACTGTACACACTCATAGACAGCAAGGGGAGATATACTGTACACACTCATAGACAGCAAGGGGAGATATACTGTACACACTCATAGACAGCAAGGGGAGATATACTGTACACACTCATAGACAGCAAGGAGAGATATACTGTACACACTCATAGACAGCAAGGGGAGATATACTGTACACACTCATAGACAGCAAGAAGAGATATACTGTACACACTCATAGACAGCAAGGGAGATATACTGTACACACTCATAGACAGCAAGGGAGATATACTGTACACACTCATAGACAGCAAGGAGAGATATACTGTACACACTCATAGACAGCAAGGGAGATATACTGTACACACTCATAGACAGCAAGGAGAGATATACTGTACACACTCATAGACAGCAAGGAGAGATATACTGTACACACTCATAGACAGCAAGGAGAGATATACTGTACACACTCATAGACAGCAAGGAGAGATATACTGTACACACTCATAGACAGCACGGAGAGATATACTGTACACACTCATAGACAGCAAGGAGAGATATACTGTACACACTCATAGACAGCAAGGATAGATATACTGTACACACTCATAGACAGCAAGGAGAGATATACTGTACATACTCATAGACAGCAAGGAGAGATATACTGTACACACTCATAGACAGCAAGGAGAGATATACTGTACACACTCATAGACAGCAAGGAGAGATATACTGTACACACTCATAGACAGCAAGGAGAGATATACTGTACACACTCATAGACAGCAAGGAGAGATATACTGTACACACTCATAGACAGCAACGGAGAGAGATATACTGTACACACTCATAGACAGCAAGGAGAGATATACTGTACACACTCATAGACAGCAAGGAGAGATATACTGTACACACTCATAGACAGCAAGGGAGATATACTGTACACACTCATAGACAGCAAGGAGAGATATACTGTACACACTCATAGACAGCAAGGAGAGATATACTGTACACACTCATAGACAGCAAGGGAGATATACTGTACACACTCATAGACAGCAAGGAGAGATATACTGTACACACTCATAGACAGCAAGGAGAGATAACTGTACACACTCATAGACAGAGAGAGATATACACACTCATAGACAGCAAGGAGAGATATACTGTACACACTCATAGACAGCAAGGAGAGATATACTGTACACACTCATAGACAGCAAGGAGAGATATACTGTACACACTCATAGACAGCAAGGAGAGATATACTGTACACACTCATAGACAGCAAGGGGAGATATACTGTACACACTCATAGACAGCAAGGAGAGATATACTGTACACACTCATAGACAGCAAGGGGAGATATACTGTACACACTCATAGACAGAGATATACTGTACACACTCATAGACAGCAAGGAGAGATATACTGTACACACTCATAGACAGCAAGGAGAGATATACTGTACACACTCATAGACAGCAAGGAGAGATATACTGTACACACTCATAGACAGCAAGGAGAGATATACTGTACACACTCATAGACAGCAAGGAGAGATATACTGTACACACTCATAGACAGCAAGGAGAGATATACTGTACACACTCATAGACAGCACGGAGAGATATACTGTACACACTCATAGACAGCAAGGAGAGATATACTGTACACACTCATAGACACAGGAGAGATATACTGTACACACTCGGAGAGATATACTGTACACACTCATAGACAGCAAGGAGAGATATACTGTACACACTCATAGACAGCAAGGAGAGATATACTGTACACACTCATAGACAGCAAGGAGAGATATACTGTACACACTCATAGACAGCAAGGAGAGATATACTGTACACACTCATAGACAGCAAGGGGAGATATACTGTACACACTCATAGACAGCAAGGAGAGATATACTGTACACACTCATAGACAGCAAGGAGAGATATACTGTACCCACTCATAGACAGCAAATAGAGATATACTGTACACACTCATAGACAGCAAGGAGAGATATACTGTACACACTCATAGACAGCAAGGAGAGATATACTGTACACACTCATAGACAGCAAGGAGAGATATACTGTACCCACTCATAGACAGACAGCAAGGAGAGATATACTGTAACACTCATAGACAGCAAGGAGAGATATACTGTACACACTCATAGACAGCAAGGAGAGATATACTGTACACACTCATAGACAGCAAGGAGAGATATACTGTACACACTCATAGACAGCAAGGAGAGATATACTAGACAGCAAGGAGAGATATACTGTACACACTCATAGACAGCAAATAGAGATATACTGTACCCACTCATAGACAGCAAATAGAGATATACTGTACACACTCATAGACAGCAAGGAGAGATATACTGTACCCACTCAAGGGAGATATACTGACACTCATAGACATAGAGATATACTGTACACACTCATAGACAGCACGGAGAGATATACTGTACACACTCATAGACAGCAAGGGGAGATATACTGTACACACTCATAGACAGCACGGAGAGATATACTGTACACACTCATAGACAGTAAGGGGAGATATAATGTACAGGGAAGCAGAGAGAGGTAGAGTAAGGGACGATTAAAATAATAAATTAGAAAACAGACAGTGACAAATACAGATGTAGGATCTTAATTCGAGACAGTTTGCTACAGAAGGAAAATAATGCTTTAGCAACAAGAAATGTGAATTACTATGTGGATTAGAATTAATGGACATTTTTGCAGGGCTTGATAATAAAAAAGGGGGGGAAATCAAGTCTGAAATATTGAAGTGGAACTTCAATGCACTACAAGTGCATTTCAGGAAGGTTTTTGTGCAACATGGTGCTCATATTAAGATCCTAAGATTGACCAAGAGATTGAGGTTGACCGAGAGAAAAAGAGAGATATAGGGAGAACAGATTCAGAAGAAATTGTAAAACAGAGAACTGAAAAAAGATAACAAGATATAGAAACAGACAGTGCTAGCAAAGCCCAAGTGCAGGAGGAGGGGGAGGAGAGTAATCGTGCCAGAGTGAGGGATCACCTCTGATCTCTCACCCCTGACCCTCTCCCTGCAGGCCCTAAGGAAATTATGCGTGAGATGGTTGGGGGTGGGGTTTTAGTTTTCGTGGTAGGGGGTGGGGCTTTGATGGGGTTTTTGTCGTTATAGGCCTATGATTGGCAGGCCTTGATAGAGCAGCGAGACGGTCCTCGCTCCACCTCCCTGGCCTGTGGGGACACTTGTCTTTGTCACAGCTGCAGGCGACAGACACAGGCAAGGCCAAGTTCAGGGGACAGAGGCCACGAGTGCCAGTCAGACATACAGAAGGGCTCAGGACACAAAGGGACACGACAACCATTGTGTGTTTGCAAAACAGCTTATTCTAAGGGACATCTATGTGTATGCCTACACGCCATTCCCATGGCTTTTGGTTAGCATCCTCATGCATAGGGAAAGCTGAGAGTTACTTTTCATTCACACCTTCTGAAAATGTGCATAATATTCCAGGGAAGATAGGACAATTCACAATTGCCATGAGGTTTTTGATTGGGACCTATGTGTCGTGAACTTTGTCCTGATGGAAGTTGTGTTCGATTTTAGCCATGGTCATGGTCAACTCATTGTATTGCTCTGATGACACTGCAATCAGGTTTACAGAGAGGGAAGCACATTCAGTATATTTCTGGATAGTTCAATATATTTCGGTATAGTTCTGTATGAGAAATGATGTGAAACAGTTGAAAACCAATCTACGACCGTGATTGGTTTTCATGATTGAGGACCTAAATGTGTGTGTGACCAGAATGCTGAAGTCTGCTGTATACAATAAGAGTCACAGCAACGTACAGGAACACAGAAAACTCTAGATAGTCCAGCCACACCTTTGGTAGGCAAACACCTAGACTGAGGGACAGGCAGACCCAAAGAAAAGCATTCACTGCAGGTTTCTCCTCTAGTTCACTGAAACAAAAGGAACCACTAACCCTCATTGAAATAACAGGGCTTGGATGCATCTCTACTCTAAATAAATGGCCTCGCCCAAGTGTGAAGTGCACTCTAGCACAGGAGAGAGGGATGCTAGAGGGTAGATTCATTACCCGTCCTTCCCCCAAATGCAGTAGTATGGAGCAGCCCCCATTCACTCTCACAATGGGAGTCATCTTTTTTGCTCTCAAATGAGCAAACCAGCAAACCTGCACCCTAACCACAGTCTCCCTTTTCCACCTCTTCTCTACCCCCTCGGTCCCTTCTGCAGAGGGGCAGGCTGGGACAGCTGGGGAGCTCTCTCTGCAAACAGAATGACAATGACCCTGACTGCCGTTCTGTCACCAGGCTCTCACACACATCCAGCATTGATCCACCATTACTCAAACTCAATTTCAGCTCTCCACACTGCTGGAGCTGAAGTGAAATACACACTTATTAAACACTTATTCTAGACTGTTTGGAGTACTCCTGTCAGTCTAGGCATAAGGAATTGGACAATTCGTTGCTGATGGATATGTCTACAGGGCCATTTATGGCAGCTTACTGTTTCAACTTTCCTTAAACCAATATTTGGCCCTATGCTTTGCTCTCAGGTGGATTTCTGTTAGGGAGACGACAGAAAAAAAAACAGTTAGGGAGACTAAACGTGTTCCTGTGGTTATATAAAAATGTTTAGCACAATTTGTTGTCATATCCAAGTTCTGCTACCCTGGGAACCCTAACAGATATATATCTCCTCAATATCCTCAAATCTCCAGAAGATTAAACCAAGCATTTCTGTTTATCTTTTCGGTACAAAAGCTTTAGAGGCCCAGCTTGTATGTCATCTTTTATTTTCCTGTCCCTTGTTAATGCAAAGAGATTGAGGCCCAGCGCCCTGGTTAGAAATAAAATCCAACCCTGCCATTGATTGATGGCCGCCCCAACCCCCATGCCCCCAGCCCCTTCACCCCTACACCCCCAACCCCACCTCCCTCTCCTCTTGGTCCGCTTTTCCCAGAGTCCTGACAATGGATTTGTGAACAAGCTAATTTTTACGAGGGGGGTGGGGGAAGTAGTAGATCAATGAGATGCGTGTGGAGGGGGGTGAGGCCTCAGGTTTTTGCACACAGACATTATGCCATTGTGGCCGAGAGACTGCTTCTGTGCCCCTCTCTGTCTCCCTCTCCACTCGGGTGTCACAAGAGGGACGGACAGGGGTGCCGCTTTAATTTGGGGACGAGATGCTGCTGTCATGGATAATGAACTTGATTTTGGACTCCTTGTTTTGGCATATGCTCAGTTGGAGTCTGAGTCTAGACCTTAATGTTCTTATCTCGTTGGAGATGTGGTGGCTCTTCTTGTTTGTGGATTATTTGTGGATTTGGATTCAGAGGCAAACACTCATCCTGACCACATAAAACACAGAACAGAATGACATTTCATCCTTTTCAAGTTCTTTGAGTAACATTCGACACCTAAACTATATTAAATTGAGCACAAACAGGGCATATAACATATTGAGTAAACCCTAGAATTTAAATCAAGATTGTATCTCTCGTACACTGTCCATTATCCAAAACATAATTTTGGCAAGTTTATCTTATTCTCATTTTAGTCTCACAACCAGAATGGTCAGAATAATATCAAGTCCATCTGTGTCAACTGCGTTGCTGAAACATCTATCCTGCCCTCTACTGTGCTTTATAGTAATTGCAAGACATAGGCAACACTGCACAGTCAAAGCAGCCACTGAGCCCTGTAATAGCACGCAGTATCTCATCCCCTATCCATCTCCCTCCCCAACTCCTCTCATTTAAATTAAATTGAAATAAACTACATAATGTAGATATTGCCAAGCAGACTTTGAGACAATAGAAGATGGTGGAACATTTCATCACATACATTCATTACAGAGCACGTAGTGAAATAGGAGACGCTCACTCTCTTTCTTTTTCTTTCTCTCTATTCCCAGCTCCTCCTGAGTTTTTGCAGTGGCCGCAGTCTGTCTCCAGACCAGCAGGGAGCAGTGCAGTGTTCACCTGTATGGCCCAGGGAGTTCCCGAGCCTCACCTCATCTGGCTGAAGAACGGCAAAATCCTGACACCTGGTGACAACGTCAAACTCACCAACAATAACAGGTACAGTAGTTAGTATGCTTTAACTCATCGAGATTTACTTTTAGATCTGCAAATATAAGATTCAAATGAAACATGAAGTAATGTTATTAATATATCCATTACACCATCATTATTAGTCACTACAACTCTTAACAATACCCCTCCCCCACACACACCTCCCCCACCCCCCCTCTACAGTACGCTGGCGGTGACGCGAATCACCACGGAAGACGAGGCCATCTACCAGTGTATTGCTGAGAACAGCGCTGGCACCAACCAGGCCAGTGCCCGCCTGGCCCTCACCCAGTCCACGGAGTTGCCCGAGGCCCCCCAGGACCTGACTGCCACGGCCCTGTCCCCCACTACCCTACAGCTCACCTGGGTCCAGCCCGCTCCAGAGGTCACCGACGGCATAATCGGATATGTGCTGCACATCCGCATGTTGGGCGGTAAGGAGGCTGTTATAATATAATACAACTTCATTGTCCAAAGTGAATCTTATATTTTAGCTGTTTCATGGAATTCATATGAAGAATTGAAGATATTTTTTTGCTGACACTTATGTATCTAGTACTCCAGTAGTACACAAGACTGCCTCTTTTTAATACCTTCCTGTCGTAAGATGCAAAGATGATGACCTCACTTCCTGTTTCCTGTCCCTTCCAGAGCCAGACAGCAGAGAGCTGCAGGAAGCTGTCAGTAAGACCACCTTCCAGCATGAGTTCACCACCCTGGAGCCTGCCACCACCTACTCCATCTACCTCAAGGCTTACTCCCCTCTGGGAGCCAGCCAGCAGTCCAGCACTGTGGTGGCTACAACACTAGGGGGCGGTACGTCATTTAGACATCACGAAATGAGAGGAGATAAGCAGTTGCATATCAGAGTGTCTAATTTCTCATGTTCCTCGATCACACCTATATTTTTATTTGTCCAACTCTTTAATTTTTCTCACTTTTCTATCTTTTCCTGTTTCTGTAAAATCTCCTTGTTTTAGTTTTTCACATTTTGTTTGTTTATCCGAAGCCTCACTCATCTCTTTCCCTTTTCTCTATCTGTCTTCTCATGTTTGGAATTCAATTTGTATGTTAATCCACTCATCTTCTCTGTCCCTCCCCTCTTTCCCCTCACAGTACCCATTTCTCCCAGTTTCTTCACCAAGGTGCTGAACAAGACGGCCATGCAGGTGTTCTGGGAGCTGCCAAGTAAGTCGGGCAAGGTAGAGGGCTTCAAGCTGTCCTACCGCGAGGTCCCCCAGCCCAACTTCCAGGGGCAGGAAGCGTTTCCCGGCCACATCAACACCCACACCATCTCCCATCTAGGTCAGTGATGAGACAGAATACTACTAACCACTGTCACTGCAGGGTCTCAGATTGCAATGACTCACACAAAGCAGACATTTTCACAATGCAGAGTGCCGGTACTGGTACCGTAGTGACCTTTGAAATGGAATGAATGCTGTGTATTAGGGTGTTGCTTTCTATGGTTGGTTTTCCAAACTGGCCATCTCTGTTTCAGAACCCGCTGCTGTGTATGAGATCCAATTGGTGGCCTACAACGGCAATGGGGACGGTGCTGCCAACAAGCATCTGGTTTCACTGGCTGAGAGTGGTACCAGCGCCAAGACCAGCTCCGGTGAGACACAAACACAGACCTTTAAGCTGATTTAGGATCAGGACCCTATGTGTAACTGTCAGTGTAAAATGGTACTGTCTAACATACTACACCAGGTGGCAATGTGGAGCAATGATGCTGTCTAGTCAGTATGTGTCAGGGGGTACATTTTTTTATTTTAATAATTTATCCAGAGCAATTAGGGTTCAGTGCTTTGCTCAAGGGCACATCGACAGATTTTTCACCTAGTCGGCTCTGGGATTCAAACCAGCGACCTTTCAGTTACTGGCCCAACACTCTTAACCGCTAGGCTACCTGCTGCCCTGTAGGGTTGCAAAGGGAGGGTATACTACTGGAAACTTTTAAAGTTTACCAGTTACCTACAAGAATTTTGGTAACTTTCAAGAATTGTATGTAATTTATAAAAAGACATCCAGTGGCCCTATTGGGTACGTTAGATTATCACAGATGTCTGTAGTTATCGGTGGCCCTCTCTCTGGCAATATCACATGTAAAATAATGAAGGTGATTTTAAAAAACAACAACTATTGAATGACAAAGCTGTAAAACATTATCCTAAATATAAATCATCAACTTAGTGAATACCATTAGTGTTTAATATGAAACATCCTTTATATATTTTTTTACACACTTCTATTTATTTTACTATTTCAATATGTATTTGCTGTCAATGTTTTGGCGTCAGTCTGGTGCCAGATGTGAAAAAAGTCAATGTTGGAAGAAAAAATAATTATTTGAAAATAATGCCATTACTGATTAGATGCTTTTTTCATTCATTCAGCTATTTTCTCTTGAACCATATGGCCTATCTACAATGAAATCATGGACAATATGGACACAGATATAATAAATTAATACTATACATTCATATATATTTTTGTAAGCTATTGAAGTATACAGTAAATTACCAAATTTAACATAGATTGGCACATATTTTCTGTTAATTACCAAATTTACATTGGTAAATTACAAGTAGATTTGCAACCCTAGTCAGACTATATATATGTAAAAACATATACTCATCCTGGATAAGTGCGTCAGCTATATTATGAAAAGGTAAATGTAATGTAAATCTCTTTAGTTAATCTTTCAGATCACAGAAAGAACATCTCAGTGTGTGTCTGCACAGATGTTTGCCAAGTCCACAATAACAGGGAATGTGTTTTTTGTGTACTTTTGTTTTCAACTCTTTCTGGGTTTAATAACATATACTCATCCTGGATAAGTGTGCCAGCTATATTATGAAAAGGTAAATGTAATGTAAATCTGTTTAGTTAATCTTTCAGATCACAGAAAGAACATCTCAGTGTGTGTCTGCACAGATGTTTGCCAAGTCCACAAGAACAGGGAATGTGTTTTTGTGTACTTTTGTTTTCAACTCTTTCTGGGTGTAATTAGTGTACAATATTTGCCTCATTATATTAGAATTAAAGCAGATCGTTATATTTACACCACAGATGGTGTGAGTCGTGGCACTTATGCGTGTCTGTGCGAGCATTTGTGAGTGTGTATGTGTATCCCTCTATTGTTTTTCCACTAACAAAACCCATTTTTGTGTGTGTTTGTCCAGGTGGGCAGAGCCCATGTAACTGCAAGCAGGATGACGAGGGGTCCATGACTGGCATTGTGGTGGGAATCCACACTGGCATGGCATGTATCCTCTTCTGTGTTCTGTTCCTCATGTTTGGCTACCGCCGCAGGTAAGCAAGCACTTTTTGGTCAAATGTAATATGGTAGCAGAATAAGTTTTGAATATGGTTTTAGTTACATTGCTTTATTTATTATTGCCTGGATATTGAGTCACTTTGACTCGAGGACACGGGTCTCATTCCATGTTTGAATGCTTCTCTCCCCAGCTTCTTCTGCAGGAAAGGGACCCAAGATGGCTGGTCAGGGCCCCGAGGAGGAGACAGGAACCAGCGGGCTAGCCCACCTAAAGAGGGGGTGATCCGCATGCCCGAGGTTATTGAATTAGTGCCTCAGGTAAGGAGCTGTAATATGCACAAATCTACACCATACACACTCACAGTTCTAGCTTTCTGTGTCCTATGGAGTGGTTAGTCTAATAATAACCATCCTTCTCTTTTCTGCCTGTAGAGATGTGACTCTATCACTGCTCCAGTGATGGTTGTTAAGGGTCAAGCCCCCCCAGCGCAGTGCCAAGTCCTCATCGAGCAACCCCCACCATGCCAGCCTGGCACAGGCACCGGCTAAAGCACCCAAACACCACTCCACTTACCCCCCCCCCCCCCAAGCCCAGTCCCCTTAGCCTGAGAAATGAATGGCTGTTTTATGGTTCCTCCACCTCACCTGCCCACCAACGCCTTAGCCATAGTCTGCCTATTGCAGCGTCCAGCCGTAGTTCTAGCAGTGAATGAGAGAGAGAGATTGAGAATGAAACTGAGAGTAAGAGATGATGTGTTGAGGACTTCTGTTGAATGTCCAATACCACAAACGAAAAAAGGTATTTTATAATAGCTTCAAGTAAAAGTAGTACCAATGTAGTCATGAGTAACTATTGAGATTTTAACCCCATGTCTTTTACACCAAAGCTGAAAGCCTTATTTTGGCATTTTATTTTTAGTTCCATGGAAATGTATTGGTAGCCATAGAGGAAATGGGCACAGACCATTTATTATTCAAAATGACTCATTAGGTAAAATGCTGCTGGCTCATCTCTGAAGATAACTGCAATATGACTATATTCCTTATATTTTCTATGTGGTATTGGACATTGTGCATCTTCTTAAAACCAAAACCCATAAATAGCTTCATTTTATGTCATTTTAAGTTAATGGCCAATGGTGCCATTTTCAGGTTAGATATAGATATATTGAGGCCTTTTACCAGTTTGAACAGTAAACGTGGCTCTCAGATAATTAGATGTTGAGCTTGAGTCAATGGATGAGATAGAAAGTCTATCAGTCTTACATTGAGGCCAGTACCAAAGTGATTTCTCTGTTCAGCTTGTGAAACAGTAGATATAGTGACTGTTTTCAGTTGATAGGTGTTCTCTGGTTAGCTCCACAAGATTGTACCTCAGGGCTACGTAACGTGGTCTGCTTTAGCCTTGCTAATTGATTGTTGTCTCACCATGTTAGCCTTGAGGCGGTCTGGTGTCGAGTGATCACAGATTCAGCCATTTCTGTTCAACCCCCTATCCCAAACTCTTTGTTAACTTTCTGCTCCCCCACCAAAACGTTTTACCTCCAAAGATAGCTACCTCAGCCTGACGAGAACGTCAGAGCTATCAAGGTAACCATTTTGCCTGTCGTGCTGCTGGTCAAGCATACCTACCTCAACCAAAAGGGTACTTCTGTGCCCCCTTTTCCTTTTCTTTTTGGGTGCCAATGCCAGTCCTGTGCCAGCTGCCACTCCTTGTGTTCAGAGGGTGGTACACTCTTTCTATTCCTTCGTGTCAAGAAAAGCAGGAGGCCTTGGATTGTGGTTGAATGTCACTAGGCCCCTCTTCTACCCAGAATGTAACTGGTTGGATCTGTGGGTTTGCCAGTTCACATATGTTGTTTGACATTGTATGATTCCTGATCGCCTATTCTCTGCAAGAATCGCCTACCAGCTTCCAACCCCACAATTGGGACTCAACACCATGTCCAAATCCTGAACGTCTGCCTTAATTTAAAGCGGTTCATTCAGAGTTGGGTCACTTCAGCTACTGACATGCAGTATGGAAGCACATGGCTATGCTTCAAGTACATATTCTACCTCAGACTCATCAGCTTCACAAATGGGTGATGGAGAGACAACCATCATTGATGATGTCACAACAAGCTGTCTCGGAGCCCAGCTGTGGAGCACTACAAGAACAACAGACATGTCTCCTCAGTCAAACAGGAAAAGCGAGATGAATGTCTCTTTATTAAGGCATCACCTGCTGCTGCCAAACACCATCTCGTCTCGCTGGAGGAAGACATGACTCAGAAACGTGGAACAGGAAACAAAGTTGGAAGCCTGACCGAAAGTGAGCGATAAACATGAACGCACAGCATTTTTTCAACTTTGAACATTGCATGAAAGTATGGACATTAAGGAATATAAAGCCCAAGTTTCACCATTCTGTTATGGATGAATTTGCTGACTTTTTTGCCCTTTCCTGCAGAATTCCAAAATGTAATTAGAAATGTATATTGTTGCTGAGACGGCCATTTTCAGGAAGCTTTCTGTCACCAACTAAAGGTGATTGCTTTGCAGTGCCTCAAATACCTTTGTTGTCATGGGAACCTTCTGTTCAGCAGACCATGGTTAACTTTCTTGAGTGACTAATTTGTTTAGTATTTTGTCTTCATGTCTATTCATATTCAATTCTTACCTCACACTTACCGCACAAATGACACTAGCTTTTACCGTAGATCGCTGTTTCAACAAAACTTTCCAAATATTCTATGAAAACCAAGTCGAACGATATCCAAAGATGTATGATTGTTACGGTTTTCAGTCTTTCCTCGATGAACCTTTTCGTAAAAAAGTTGTTTTCAGGTGGGTTCCTGTTTTAAGGGGCTGCCATTAGCCAATGACGAGACAAACTAAGAAACATAAACAGCTTACATAAACCAAAAACACTCATTACAAAGATAATTCAAGAAACCACCTGTAACACTGTAAAATGTTCGCAGGTTGTTTTCCATGTATCTCACTGGCAGACCACTTGAGGCATGGAATTCCACATATTTTCAGTTTCCAAAAATGGGATATTTTCATATATTGTTACAAGGATGGAGTTGAAATGGCCAAATAACTGTCCTTTGAATTATATAAATACTATGACCAATACTATGACCATATTCTAAAATGTTCAATCATTTCTGTTCCATTTATTAATGACCTAACCACATGAATATCCGTGGTGTGATAGAGCACCGCCTATCCCCTTTTTGTAACTACTGAATAAAATCCCAGTCAATTTGCTGGAGATACTTGAGAAAGTCTCCAACGAGCATAAGAGGATTCCATTTAAGTACATTTGTTTTCAGATCCTCCAAATGAATTGTGTTGTAACTGTTTGAATGGCTGTGAAAAACTTAGCCTCACTACAAGTTTATGTCTCTGTTTTGTGTGGAGATCCGTCTTTCATTGCCAGTTTCTGAATCTAGTATTCTGTGCAGAATTGGATTAGCTACCGCCACATACCCTAATAAAGTCACATAGTGCCACTGTCCTCAAGGTTTTAGATCAACTGTTTACTCCAGGTATCACTGATACCTTCCTTTTTATTATTGTTTACTGTGAATACCTTATCTACCATTTCTGTTTATTGGAGTATGCTAAAATAAGTGTGATACCAAAAGGAACAATTTTAAAACATTATGGTCAATATTTTATTATTTGAATAACAAGACATAAGTTGACCCAATATTTCTTTGAACAAAACAAAAGAAGAATGAAAAAAAGATGATATGCTTTTCTTTTTATAGAACTTTTCTTATTCTTTCATTTTATAAATGTTCCCTCTCAAGGCTGTCCTGCTGTGTATGGGAAATCTTGCCAAAATGAAGACGTTTCCTTTTAAAATGTTATTATTGTTATTAATATT
Organism: Oncorhynchus nerka; assembly: GCF_034236695.1. Classification (NCBI taxonomy): domain Eukaryota; kingdom Metazoa; phylum Chordata; class Actinopteri; order Salmoniformes; family Salmonidae; genus Oncorhynchus; species Oncorhynchus nerka. Next base: position 38,117,224 of record NC_088409.1, on the reverse strand, counting down.
ATAATTATTGCCATTTTTGGATTCACTCCCTTTCATTTGGATTTTCATATTGGTTGGCTCGTTTTGTTTCTGTTTTATTTGTAGTTGAAGGATGTGAACATGTTTGATAGAAATGTGAGAATTCTAAATAGAACGGTGTGTTGTCAGAAAAAGGTTGTGTAAAAAACTGTATTTTGACATTGAAGGAACGATACCTCAAACTGTCTGGTATTCTCCAAATGGATATTTCCTCTCTTAACTCCTTTAGCAGCAGCTCAGCCACAACCATGTTAAGTTCATTTGCAAAGATGGACACTTGCCATACTAAAGTAAGCCATATAGGAGTTTTCCTAAGCCATAATTTACACTACTGTCGTGTATTACAGTCCATACTTTGATATCAGGTTACTGAATTGTAACCTATCAACTGAGTACAGTAGTTCTTGATGCCAGACGCACAACCTACCTGTTGCTAAACATCTACACATAACAGAAAACAGCTGAAACGTAGAGAAGTAGTGAATGAATTCTAGAACCGATGAAAAAAGAAATGCTTTAATGTTCATACTTTTCTTTTCTCTCAAAAAATATGTTTGTGTGTTTCATAAGAACCCCCACAAAGCTTTAAACTGCTTTGAAACTAGTTACAGACCAGATGAAAGAGAGGAAGACGTGTATGTGTACCATTATAGCATAACTAGAGACGTAACATTTTTTTCTACTGTACAAATGGATGGTTGTTTGGTTATTAATTGAATTGAACTAACGCAGAGTAAGATCACATTGTGGTGGTTTTTGTCCCTGACCTTTGAACCGTAGGTCTCTGGTTGATATGACTGTTTGAATATGTCAACTGTTTCTTTAAGTTTCTCCTTCTTTCAACTGAAATGACACCTGTACGCCAAATACAACTAAGATCATTATGTAGACATCAGTCTTCCTGGAGAGTTCATTTATAATGCTGCTGATACCCTTAAAATGAATGAAAGTTTAAATGTATTAAAACGATTCAAATGTTCATAGCTTCCAAGCACTTTATTGATGATTCAAATATGTTAATTGTAGACTTTTATCAAAAAGCTATACGCCAGACCTGAACCAGCTCAAATTTGAATATTATAATGAAATGGTTCATGTTAAAACTGATTTCATTTAAAATAAGTGTTGCCTGGTTTCAACCAGTCAACCCTGTAGAGACGCCTAGTTTAAAGTTGATAGGCCACTGTGGAGTGGATTTAAAGTGGTTTAAATGGACACATAAAGTCTTATTTTTGATTTGTCAATAACTCAGACATATTTTGACCAATCCCAAATGTACCAATTGTACCATGGGCCTACATTACAAAGGTGGTGTCTTTAGGTTCTATGGTTCATGAAAATAAGATTTTGAAGTATTGTTAGCAGCATCTACTGGTATATTGTGGCCATCTTTGAATGAATCAATGTTATCTTCTCAAACTCTTTAGGGACTATTATGATGAGTCCAACAACCAAATCTGGAGTGAATCTACGTTTAGCCCATGAGAAGAAGATTTTTAAAGATTATTTGACCGCTTGTGCGCGTGCGCCCGCATGCGCCATCGTGCGCATGTGGATTTTGTCCACACACACCAGATGCGATCAGGACATGCAGGTCAAAATATCAAAACGAACTCTGAACCAACTATATTAATTTGGAGACAGGTTGAAAAGCATTAAACATTTATGGCAATTTAGCTAGCTAGCTAGCTTGCTGCTGCTAGCTAATTTGTCCTGGGATATAAACATTGGGTTGTTATTTTACCTGAAATGCACAAGGTCCTCTACTCCGACAAGTAATCCACAGATAAAAGGGTAAACCGAGTTAGTTTCTAGTAATCGCTCCTCATTCAGGCATCTTCTTCTTTGGACTTTATATGGCGGTTGGCAACCACCTATAAGGTGCAATAACACTACCAACTGGACTGGAGTGTGAACCTCAGTTCATCTTTCAATCACCCACGGGGGTGTATGCCCCTTAAAGCCAATGAGGAGATGGGAGAGGCGGGATTTGCTGCATGGTAAGTGTCACAAATAGAACCATGTTCTATTTAAGCATCTGGCTACGTGGACGCTCATTGACGCGTGCGAGCAGTGTGGGTGCAATGATTGAATAACATGTATGTGTACATTTATTTTTGCAATGCTCAGGCATGCGACGTGAGCGGCGTGGTCAGCAAATCAGCATTGCATAGTCAAACAAGTTTATTGTTAATAGTTTCCTTATTATTTAGGATATCAATGCCAAACGTAACATGGTTCATCATGTTAATGTCTTTGATGACCCTAAAATGTTTTGACTTGATAGGCCATTGTGAAGTGAATTTACAAAGGATTTAAATGGACACGTAAAATCTGATCTCCTGATTTCCTATCAATACCTCAGCAATATTTTTGACCAATCCCTTAGCTTTCTCAAACAAATTTAAGACGTACCATGGGCCTACATTCTGTGTCATTTGGTCTTATGGTTACGTATGACCAGTACTCTCTGTGTGCCAAATTGGAAAAATATTTTCCAATTTATGCTTGAGTTATTTGATAATCTAAGAATAACAATAGGTTTCACAGCTTTGCTGTAAACACCTAATTATATGTACGGAACTCGAAAACTATCAGATGCTGCTACAGTGTAGAGTGTACCAGCCTACTCAGCTCTGCATAAAGTAGATGTGTGTTTATGTATGGCCTGCTGTCCCTACACTCTTCCCAGGGAGTCCAGGCTACTGCCAGCCCCAACACCTGCTGAGAACCCGATTAGGCCTGATGCCAGGTAGAGGAGAGAGAAGCTCTTGCCAAGGTGAACATTGAGTCAGCATTTAGCAATTAGATTTACCAAGGGACTGAAGAAAGTTTTTCAGATTGGTTAAAATACTTGTTTAAAAGTGTTTTTCTTCTGTTGGTTTGCAGTTTAATGTCTCTGTAGACTCAGCAAGGGGAGAGAGAGCATTTCTTCAAAAGTGTTTTGGGGTTTGTATAAGGCCTTAGAAAATCATGAAATGGATAGAGCTCATTTTGTGGTGGCAAGTAGCCTAGTGGTTAGAGCGTTGGACCAGTAACCGAAAGGTCGAATCCCCGAGCTGACTAGGTAAAAATTGGTCTTTCTTCCCCTGAACAAGGCAAGTTAACCCACTGTTCCTAGGCCGTCATTGTAAATAAGAGTTTGTTCTTAACAGACTTGCCCAAGATAAATACATTTAAAAATCTGATAGTGCTGTGTGATGAAGAAATCTGCTTAACCTGTGAAAAAATTGTCATTTAACTATAGTATACTGTACAGGGGACAAATGCCATTTAATGCCCTTAAGTCATATATGACCAGGTGATCCCAACATGTATAGTGTCATCTTCACCGTTGCAAAATCAGTCTAGAAAAGTCCAGCCCTGTGTATGGTAGTATTCAGTGCTAATGTGATGCAGACAGCAGTTTGAGCAAACTGCCTCCAACAACCTGCTTTATCAGAAATATTAGAAACATTTTCAAGATAATTAGCGGTCTTAATGTTGACATCTGCAAGCTGGAAAATGTCTCCATGGGGAAATAGATAAATAGATAGATAGATAGATAGATAGATAGATAGATAGATGTTTCACTCCCTGTATCTGCTTCGTCTGTCCAGCATCAATGACTTGTGACAGAGGCTTCTGCATTCTGTCACATAGATGACGCTGGAGAGAGGAAGCAGTTACGGGGAGTATAACATCTAATAAAGAAGAGACATGGAACGAGACAGGAACCGCATCAGAAAACTAATAATACAGACAAAAAAAGTATTAATCCAGAAGCGGGGCACAGAGCTGAGGAACTGACCAATATAGGGGAGGTAATAACAGGTGATGAGTGAGTCCAGGTTAGTCCAATATCACTGATGCGCGTGACGAGGGAAGGCAGGCGTGCATAATGGATGATAGGAGTACGTGATGCGGGAGCAGATGAGATAGATAGATAGATAGATAGATAGATAGATAGATAGATAGATAGATAGATAGATAGATAGATAGATAGATAGATAGATAGATAGATAGATAGATACATGGGGAAAGGAAAGGAAAGCTAATTTGACCATTATCTGTAATGCTTATGATCGTTTCACCAGGCATGTTCTCACCTGTGTGTGTAATTGACAGGATATAACTTTGCTCAGAGAATAATGACCATCCACAGTGTGTGAATCCTCATGTGTATTTATAGCCATTATGAATAATAGATATGATTCTTAAAAAGGAGAGAGAAAAAGAGGAAGGGGTGAGCTTAGGTGACACAAAAGTGGCAAGCTTAAAGAGACGTCACTGAGATATTAACGAGACCCATGAGAGGCATAAAGCCGTCTACACGCTCTTGATGTCCGGCTGAATCCCTCTCTCTTGTTCTCGGCAGAACTAAAGTTAATGAGATGCTCAATGCACATTGCTTACCTCACAATCAGGAATAGCGTATTTATTTGAAGATGTCTCTCAGGAGATGTTCCTCCACACTGGGATTTCTTTCATTAAGTTTACTGTGGGTTTGAATCCTTTCATGACTTTCAGACAGTTAACTGAAAATGTCTACCTTTAACATTGTTAGTGTTCCTGCTGGACTACTGTATTTGAGTACCACATTTTTGTGGTTGCAGTTTTATAATGCTATTCTTGTCATGAGGGTAATAAAGATAATTTCCTGCAATTCTACACTTTTGCCATGGGTCATAGAGAAAATGTTGCAGTTTTAAAGCTAATTTCCTGCTATTGTTCCCATTTTGCGATGAGGCTGAGAGAGAATTTTGTAGTTTTAAAGCTAATTTCCTGCTATTCTACACATTTTGCTATCATATGCTATCTGGGGGGTTGGGGGGTGCCTGTAGGTCGGGGGCCCCAGGGCCCGTTTCGTAATCCAGATACTCATGGAGCTAACTTAATATTTGTATACTACGAGCAGCGATGTGACTATTGGAAAGAAAAAGGGGGAAAGATATGAGAACATTCCTCTCCTTTCCTTTCCTTTCTGAAATGATGTGAACGAACTGGATAGGTGAAAGTTAACTCCTGGTAGTCATCATTTGTCTGTTCTTTCATGTCAATGCAGTAAGGAAAGGAGATGAGGAGCCATGTTAGAGTGAGATGCACCCACTTTCTCTTTGGAGTTTATTTTGTTGTTTTGTCTGGTATTGAAATCCTGCTGGTGATAAAATGTAGAGTCTCATTTTGGATTACAGGCCATTTACCATTTCAATCATCCTCCAATGAGCTTAATGTCATAACAGGTTAATGGCCAGTCTGACTATTAGCACTATTAGCCCAGCATGGCACTTCATATCCTCATCTCCCATGGACACAACTGGGGACAGTTTTTTAGAATGTGTAATTCAGATCAAAATGATCCTGCCATGCCCATGTTATACTGACGTTGTCAAATAAGGTTACCAAAACTTCAAATCAAAATTCATTTTGAAGGTCGATAACCACCATCTGAAAACCATCAATCATGTTGTAGTGCAGTGGTGGCGTCTTTCGACATGACAACCATCTGTGGCAGGGAGAGGTGAGGGGAGTGGTTATTGAGGGGAGATATTTTGCAGCCCCCCTGGCTCCACCCCCAAGCCTTATATGGACATCCTGCCACAACGAGGCGAGGCTGTGGGTCATTAAGCCAGGGAGTGCCTGGTGATAAAGGAAGAGGCAGCCTGCACAAAGGTGCAGAGAGCGCGGGAGAAGAGAGCGCGGGAGAAGAGAGCGCAATATCTGTATGATTACCCGTTGTGACCTGGACTGTTTGATTGTGTACCAAACCGGATTGTCTGAGGACCCGAGTTTTAGGATTACACCTGGAAAATGGAACGGACAACGAGACTGGTTTGTGAACTGTGAAATAGTTGGTGAATTCCCCCCTTTTCCCCAGTGTACAAAAACCCCTTATAAACTCTCCATTTGCATTCTAGTGATGCTACTGGGGCGTGCTTTGTTATTGAACTTGGTGACTGTGGAAACCCCACACCCTTGAGCCTGCTACACATCAAACATTTAAATATATTATTACTGTTCCCGACACAACAACAAACAAAATCAAATCCAAGTTATCTTAAGCCTGTCTCATGTCAGTGGAATCTTCCATCTAATTTTCCATAGGACTAGGAACAGGGATTTCTGGTAGTGTCTGTTGTCACATGTTGGGTTGTGTGGGGAATACATATGTTTTCATCCATTTGCCCCTTGACCCCACAGAAATAGACTGTCATTTCATATTCAGGACCCACTGCAGCTTCTGGCCCAGGGAGCCCTCAGGGAATTGCGTTCAGTTTACCCCAGAGCATACAGTACTGAAGAAGACAGGACAGTACTGTATGAGTGCTTGAAGTTGCACAGCTATATGTAGGCTCTTTGGCAACTGTTCCCATTTTTTATACTGAGTTCACGCTCTGGGTTTATATGTTAATACTATGGTCATCAAACCTCATACTGAAAGTATGAGAACAGGAAGCTGTTTGTGTGTGTACTGTTTTACCAACTTTTGTGGCACAGCAATTTTTCTTACACAAGATAAGACATTTCTTGCTCTGTTGTAACAGACCTATGACAAACAGGAATGACAGAGCTATTTTGGAGGATCGTCAGATGATTAACCTAGGTTAATTATTAGTCATAGAGAGTGGAACAAAATATGATGAGCAAATACTTGTCATTTCGCCTTTCTCATCATCCTCATTTTGAGAAAGACACAAAGATGTCCTCCTACCTGACTAGCAGAGAAGTAGGCATAATGAGCAAGCTCACTTTAGTTGCAGGTAAAAACACTTAAATATGTTCATGTATGTTATGTTTGTGTAATGTGCAACATATCTTTATTGACTCTAAATCTGTGCTCCTGAAGGTTTGTTCTTGGCTCTGTGCCACTTGGGTGAGTTTCCATTCTTTCCCACGCAGATTAAATCAACATGAGACATGTTTTATTCAAATTGTCACTCAATATTTATCAAGATGATGAAGTTGATTTAGTTCCATAATACTTTGCATTTCCAACAAACTCAGATCTAGGGGCTATATTCAATACGTATCTTGTAAGATTAAGGTCACTATTGGTCACTCGCACACAAGGTCCAACTGAAACTTGACCTCTGCTTTTAACCCATCCCCTCCTACAGGTTTTGGAGAGACTTGGCGCCCCCCTATTGTTAGGGGTTAAGTGCCTTGATCAATGGCAGGCAAATGCCTCAAGGATTTGATACCAGCAATAACCCTCCAGTTGTCAGCTCACTTCCTGTCAGATTTTTTCCGTCGGACCCAGGATTCAAACTGGCAACCCGCAGTTGCTGGCGCTCCTCTAACCACGAGGCTACCTGCTGGCCCCGTAGCGTGTTCATGTAATTTCTGAATGAGCCGACATGAATGTGGGAACACTTCCTTCATTTCAATTGTGCTATTAGTGTGGATATTCCGCCATGCGGCTTGTATCTATGCCCTAATTGCTATTCCTCAACCTTTCAGACCAAACTGATCACAAATCCCCCGCCCTTTCGTCAGCAAAGCATGCGCAAGATTAAACATTTCTGGTTTATGTAATCTGACTCCGGTACACCCTATGTAGGTGGTGGTAACAAGTCTTTTTTAAAGACAGTAAAGAGCTATTTGATCCTCCTTTCCTGTTAGGAAGTTTACCTTTAGTTGACTTGACAGTGTGTATGGAACGTTTTGGGAGTCTGCTGTGACATGGTATTGATTTAAATGTTTCAGTCTCATCTCTAGAGGGTCATTATGTTATACAGGCCTAACCATGGAAACAACCTGCAGATAACACACAATTACAGTCCTGGAATGGAAGGACTTCTTCTTGGTGTGCCCCTGTAGTTGTAATCGCGTTCGCAAACTTCCAACTTAATAATTACAAGCAATAATTGCATCTGTACAGCTGCACATTTGAATTTCACACGCTCAGACTGTTGGCAGTGTTTTAGCGCCCTACCATGACAAAAAGATTTGTAGATGTCCAAACAGGAATTTGCAAGCAAGGAGAGATAGAGCTAGAGCTCTGGGAGGGGGGACCTGTTTCTTCTAACCAATCAGATGAGATTTTCATAGACTAGCATACTCTACACTGGTTGGTTGGTGACAGCTCACATGCATCGGCCTCGTTGTCTGACGCAACCACCTGTCAAGGCCGCTTGGATGCGAGTAGGCTAGTGGAAGATGGTGGAAAAGGAAATAAGGAAGAAAGTAATTGATGAATTAACATGGAGTGGGGGATTGCACAGGCCTTCTGACAGATCTGGTGAAGGAGAAGATGGACAATAAAAAAAAGAGACATGGAATATTTTTTGATTGAATATGGAATGGAGGATCACACAACTTTTGGAAGAGCTTCAGGAGGAAATGGAACATGACGAGAGTGAAGATGAATTAAAAGTGGTGGCAGGTGCAGTGATGATTGCTGAGAAGAAGTTGAGTGTAGAGGGAAGTAGTAAGGGGAGGAAGGTGGGTGTCAAGTGCAAAAACAAGGAAATGTGCTCCAGTAGTTCAGAGACGGAGTTGAGAGTGAGGGTGAAGTACCTACGGCTTTCGGGCCTCATCCCAAGGATGATAAAGAGGATTTTGTTGGAGTGAGATTTGTAGAGAATGGATCCTTGCTGTTTGGTTGATCCATATGTGGTGTCAGGTTTGGTGGAGGCGAGGTTGGGGACTGTTGAGATGGTGAAGGTAACTCTGAGTGGACTCGTGATGATTTATTGTGTTTCCTCCACCCAGAGGGAGAGGGCGCGCCAGATTATGAGATTAGGGACAAGAATTGTGACATGCTTTGCTCTATGGAGCAGGGCGCCGTTGAGAGGAGTGATAATGGGTGTGGCATTACAGTAGGTGTTAAGGAGGAGCAGTTGAAATTGACGATCCCGGTGTCTGACGCCCGCCGCTTGATGAGACGTAGATCTGGTGGGAAACTGAGAAGACATTATCTGTCATGCTGAGTTTTGATGCAGAATCATTACCAGATAAGGTCAAGGTAGGAAGTGTCAGTTATCCTGTTAGAGTTTATGTTCTGAGAATATTAAAGTGTTTTAGGTGTCAAGGTTATGGCCATATTGTAGCAGTGTGTAGGAGGGCATGAGACTAAGGAATGTGTGGTATGGGTGGAGAAAGTTGTGTGTTAGTTGTGGGGTTGATCATGGGGCTTATAGATCAGAGGTGTCCAGAGAGAGAAAGGCAGCTTGAGGTTCCCAGGGTTAGAGAAGTACAAAAGGTATTATATGCCAAAGCAGTGACGAGTGTACTAGAGGAAGATGGGTACAGGGTGAGGGAACCTGAAAGGATTCCTGTGAGTAGGCAGAGATCAAGAGAGAGTGAAGAAAATGTGCTTCAGTAAGGTAGGCTTTTTAGCATTCACAGCCATGGTTGTTAACTGTACTGCAGAAATGAATCGAAAAACTGAAAATAGAGGTTGTAGTGGCAGCGGCAGAGAAGAACTTGGGATTGCGAGGATTTACTGCAGAACAGTGGCAGGAGGTGTTGAGTGGTAGTGTTATGTCCTCTCAGACTGTTTGTCTGGAGTAGGACTAGGTAGGGTTAAATAGTGGAATGTGTGGTGTTTTTTTAGAGAGGGCTAACAGGTGGTAGGGTCATTTTCCTTTCTCCCCTATCACGATGTGCACAACCAGGTTACAGCTGAGATTGATTGCACAATGTCCACCAAAGAAGCCCAGCTATTAGCTCTCATGGCTGGTAAGTTTTAATGTCTTTCTTTTATGGCTAGGTAGCATTATTTGTTTCTTATTTTTAATGTTTTGGGAAACTATTGTCCAAGTCATTGTAATTAAGAGTTTGTAACTAACATTGGAGTCTGATGCTAGCTACTGAAATTGACTAGGTAAAGTTATGGAGCCATAGCTAGCTACAGTAGCTAGCATCAGCAACTGACAGAATACCATCCAGTTAGATCTGGAGTTTAAGTAGAAGCATGACTGAAGGAAGAAATCTATTTGTTTATCTTTGACATTGGTTACATTCTGGGAATGTGCACTGCCCTTTGATTAATGTAAAACCCTATCTAAACCATTTACAATTGTGTGTCCCAACTCTCCTATTATATATTTATTGCAATTCGATACTGATTTTATTGCATTCCAAACATAATTCTCACCATATTGTTTTCTGCAGAGAGCCATATGAAAATGAGTTTTGATCAGTCTTGGAAATGCTGAATTTTTTTCTCCCTATTTTACAAAAAGATGGGGGGAAATATTGCAATTTTGTGTAGGTACAGCCAACTAGCGCAAAATAATATTACGATTTTCTCAAAACGATACGATTTATTATCAAAAATAATAACCCGATATGTATATTTTTATTTTATGTACTCTATCACTAATCAGTGATATCTGGGCACTAATCCAAACTATCTACCTAGCTGTCTACATACCACCACAGACCGATGCTGGCATTAAAACCGCACTCAATGAGCTCAATACCCCCATAAGCAAACAGGAAAACACTCATCCAGAGGCAGTGCTCCTAGTGGCCGGGGACTTTAATGCAGGGAAATTTCAGCATGTTAAACGTGCAACCAGAGGGGAAAAAACTTGAGACCACCTTTACTCTACACACAGAGACACGTACAAAGCTCTCCCTCACCCTCAATTTGGCAAATCTGACCATAATTCTATCCTTCTGATTCCAAGTAAAAATTCAAGCAGGAAACACCAGTGACTCAGTCATTAAAAAGTTCCTTCACACTCTTCACTCACACTGCTGCTACTCTCTGTTTATTATCTATGCATAGTCACTACCCCTACCTACATGTACATATTACCTTAATTACCTTGACTACTCTGTAACCCTGCACATTGACTCGGTGCCGGTACCTCTTGTACTTAGCCTTGTTATTGTTATTTTTATTGTGTTACTCATTTTCCTTTAGTTTAACACATTTTTCTTACTTACTTTTTTAAATACTCTGCATTGTTGGTTATTAAGGACTCGTAAGTAAACATTTCAGGGGTAAGGTTGTATTCGGCGCATGTGACAAATAAAATTGAATTTGATTAGGCCTAACTACTTGACCTGAACAAAGAAGGCCGACTGTGGTAAAACGTGTTTTTATTTTCTACACTATTACTTCCTGTCACGTTCTGACCTTTATTTCCTTTGTTTTGTATTCATTATTTAGTATGGTCAGGGCGTCTATGTTTGATTTTCTATGATTTGGGGATTTCTATGTTTCGGCCTAGTATGGTTCTCTGCTTTTTTTTTTACCCCTTTTTCTCCCCAATTTCGTGGTATCCAATTGTTGTAGTAGCTACTATCTTGTCTCATCACTACAACTCCCGTACGGGCTCGGAAGAGACGAAGGTTGAAAGTCATGCGTCCTCCAATACACAACCCAACCAGCCGCACTGCTTCTTAACACAGCGCACATCCAACCCGGAAGCCAGCCGCACCAATGTGCCGGAGGAAACACTGTGTACCTGGAAACCTTGGTTAGCGCGCACTGCGCCCGTCCCGCCACAGGAGTCGCTGGTGCGCAATGAGACAAGGACATCCCTACCGACCAAGCCCTCCCTAACCCGGACGACGCTAGGCCAATTGTGCGTCGCCCCACGGACCTCCCGGTCGCGGCCGGTTACGACAGAGCCTGGGCGCGAACCCAGAGTCTCTGATGGCCCTTAACCACTGCGCCACCCGGGAGGCCCTAGTATGGTTCTCAATCAGAGGCAGGTGTCATTAGTTGTCTCTGATTGAGAATCATACTTAGGTAGCCTGGGTTGCACTGTTTGTTTGTGGGTGATTGTCTATGTTGATTGCTTGTTTCGGCACAGTTCTCACGGTTGTTATTTAGTTTATTGTAGAAGCACAGCCGAGAGCTGCCCAGTGACACAAGCCTACCAGACGAGCTAAATAACTTCTATGCTCGCTTCGAGGCAAATAACACTGAAACATGCATGAGAGCATAAGCTGTTCCGGACGACTATGTGATCACGCTCTCCGCAGCCAATGTGAGTAGGACCTTCAAACACGTCAACATTCACAAGGCCGTAGGGCCAGACGGATTACCAGGACATGTACTCTGAGCATGCGCTGACCAACTGGCAAGTGTTTTCACTGATATTTTCAACCTCTCCCTGTCTGAGTCTGTAATATCAACATGTTTCAATCATGCGATGCAATCTATATTGCACTCCACACTGTCCTTTCCAAAAGGAACACCTATGTGAGAATGCTATTCATTGACTAGAGCTCAGTGTTCAATACCATAGCACCCTCAAAGCTCATCACTATGCTACTAAACACCTCCCTCTGCAACTGGATCCTGGACTTCCTGACGGGCCGCCCCCAGGTGGTAAGGGTAGGTAACAACACATCTGCCACGCTGATCTTCCACATGGGGGCCCCAAAGGGGTGCGTGCTGAGTCCCCTCCTGTACTCCCTGTTCACTCATGACTGCAAGACAACGATGAGACAGCCTATAGGGAGGAGGTCAGAGACCTGACCGTGTGGTGCAAGGACAACAACCTCTCCCTCAACGTGATCAAGACAAAGGAGATGATTGTGGACTACAGGAAAAGGATGGCCGGGCACACCCCCATTCTCATCGATGGGGCTGTAGTGGAGCAGGTTGAGAGCTTCAAGTTCCTTGGCGTCCACATCACCAACATACTAACATGGTCCAAGCACACCAAGATAGTTGTGAAGAGGGCATGACAAAACATATTCCCCCTCAGGAGACTGAAAAGATTCGGCATGGGTCCTCAGATCCTCAAAAGGTTGTACAGCTGGAGCATCGATAGCATCCTGACGTGTTGTATCACTTCCTGGTATGGCAACTGCTCAGCCTCCGACTGCAAGGCACTACAGAGGGTAACGAGTATGGCCCAGTACATCACCAGGGCCAAGCTTCCTGCCATCCAAGACTACTATACCAGGCGGTGTCAGAGGAAGGCCCTAAAAGTTGTCAAAGACTCCAGCCACCCTAGTCATAGGCTGTTCTCTGTTACCGCACAGCAAGTGGTACCGGAGCGCAAAATCTAGGTCCAAGAGGCTTCTAAACAGCTTCTACCCCCAAGCCATGAAACTCCTGAACATCTTAACAAATGGCTACCCAGATTATTTGCATTGCAAGTAACCATTTCACTGTAAGGTCTACACCTGTTGAATTCTGTGCATGTGACAAATACAATTTAATTTAATTTGTTATTGTGCATCTAGTTCCAACCACTGTCAGAAACATTAGAATAGAAAGGTATGATTGGACTGCTGCCCATATCACTGATGCTACATGAATCATAGAGAGCACAGTACAGACTTACTTTTGTAAATATGAATTGAGGACCCAGGTGAAGCGGTACACAAACCTTTTGGCCGTCAGGTCCTCTGTAGTCAGTTCCTGCACCCTCACGGACACAGTTTTGTGGATCGAGCTTGAAGAACCTTTCCAGGTGTTGTAATGTGTTGGGAAGCCTTGTCCATGGCGCACTGCAGCACTAACCACAGTTGCTTGACCAGGTCGCCCAACAGGCTCTCCACCCTGCCAAAGTAGTTTTGAATGAGCTTCATGTTGTGTGTGTTCTTGCTGCACATGTGGTACTGATCATACATGAGGTCATTCCATGAGCACTCCAGGTTCATCGGCTTGTGGTGGCCCTCCAGTAGCCCGGTTTGCTCTATCATTAACCTCAGTCACTGCACAGGAAAGTATGAGAAATATTACTACACAAATACATTGTAATTGTACAATGTCACATAAAATGTTATGCAAGCCAACAATAATAGTTCCCAATCAAGTGGCATGTTTGCAGCTGAACATATCTGAAAATATATTCTTCAGATTCGCCACGACTGAGGCTAGCTGACTGTTGCATATTTTACATCCTTCAGGTTCTCAATGGTGTTGATGCTTTGCCTCCAGTCATTGCCAATGTCTCCCAGGGAGAGCTGAATGTCTTTCACATCCCCCAGGGCATTGTGGAGCTGACGGAGGCCTGAATGGACCCTGTCTAACTGGTAGTGGATTGCAGCCTGGAAATTGTGGACAGACAATTGGTAAATGGTTTAGAGAGGGTTTTACATTTATCAAAGGGTAGTACAGATTCACAGAATGCAGCCAATGTCAAAGCTAAACAAATTATTTTCTACCTTCAGTCCCAAACAGGTCCCACCTCCCAGAGCTTCTTCTCTCACACACAGAAATCACTGTTTGCAGATCTACAAATATTTCTGTCCCAGTAGGGCCACTGTCTTTGATACGGCGCTAAAGCCCTGACAAAAGTCTGAGTGCGTGAAATTGACATGTGCAGTTGTACAGATGCAATTAATGCTGGCAAATATTAGAATTGGATTACAACTACAAACTCATCAGTTACATGTGTGAGAATGTGCTTACAACTACAAACTCATCAGTTACATGTGTGAGAATGTGCTTACAACTACAAACTCATCAGTTACATGTGTGAGAATGTGCTTACAACTACAAACTCATCAGTTACATGTGTGAGAATGTGCTTACAACTACAAACTCATCAGTTACATGTGTGAGAATGTGCTTACAACTACAAACTCATCAGTTACATGTGTGAGAATGTGCTTACAACTACAAACTCATCAGTTACATGTGTGAGAATGTGATTACAACTACAAACTCATCAGTTACATGTGTGAGAATGTGATTACAACTACAAACTCATCAGTTACATGTGTGAGAATGTGCTTACAACTACAAACTCATCAGTTACATGTGTGAGAATGTGCTTACAACTACAAACTCATCAGTTACATGTGTGAGAATGTGATTACAACTACAAACTCATCAGTTACATGTGTGAGAATGTGCTTACAACTACAAACTCATCAGTTACATGTGTGAGAATGTGATTACAACTACAAACTCATCAGTTACATGTGTGAGAATGTGCTTACAACTACAAACTCATCAGTTACATGTGTGAGAATGTGCTTACAACTACAAATTCATTAGTTACATGTGTGAGAATGTGCTTACAACTACAAACTCATCAGTTACATGCGTGAGAATGTGCTTACAACTACAAACTCATCAGTTACATGTGTGAGAATGTGATTACAACTACAAACTCATCAGTTACATGTGTGAGAATGTGCTTACAACTACAAACTCATCAGTTACATGTGTGAGAATGTGCTTGCAACTACAAACTCATCAGTTACATGTGTGAGAATGTGCTTACAACTACAAACTCATCAGTTACATGTGTGAGAATGTGCTTACAACTACAGATTATTATTTAATGTTCACAAATGATCAGTTACACACTGGCAAATTGTGCTTACGACTACACACTCAAATCATCATGCCAATGATTTACTTTCAATGTTCTCTGTTTTCCACACCAAGTGTCCTTCTGAAGGACAGTTCCCTCTGTGTGGATGTGTGTGTCCTGCCTATTGTCATGCCTTGCCTCAAAATAGCCCTGTTAGACAGCCAGAGATTCATATCTCTCATCTACCTTTCAGCCAGGAAGATTGCACGCTGAAAAAACACTCCCCTTTGGAGTGTCCTTGTTAGCGTCAAACATTGTTTTTTTCCCCTCCACACTCCAGGATATTCCCTGTATAGCTCATTTAAAAGGAATGAAAGCATTCAAGTGTTCAAAACATTCAAATGAAGCACTGTGCGTAGTGAAGCAATTCATAGTCAAACAATGCCAGCAAAGAGATCATTTCTAGAGCCTGTTTATTCGGTAGGACAACTGCTGCTTTGATGTTACATTTGTATATTTCTTTAATCCATTTCTCTTAAAATCAAAAGGCATACTTGGATACATCTTCATTTTGGAGAGATCTTTTTATTTTTCCCCTTTATATTCAGCTATCAAGACAATACATTTGAAGGCTGTCATATAGGATCCAGTAGTCTCTGAATGACATTTCTTCTCCATATCGCTGTCTCTTCACTAATAAGAGCTGTGCTTATGCAGCATTGCCCTGAGAACAGTCTTGGTTTTATTGGTAGTCTGTCCTGAGCCTCTTGTTATCTTTCAATTAAGTATCAACCAGGAAGGACATCAAAGAAATATGTAAAGATCCAATTAGTATTCATGGCTCTGAACTCTGGATTTTAAGGGTTGTTTTACCTCCTAGTCCAGGGTTTGTGAAAGTACGGAGGTTAAGCAGTGTGTCCTCAAGAGTAGGGTAGAATAGGCTGGCGATTGACTGTGGTGTTTTACACATCATGATGCTGTATCATGGTGAAGGTCTTGGCCGGTGTAATACATCTCTCTGTTGCTGCTCAGGTATTAAGCATGAGCCCATATTGGTTCTTTTCAGCATGTGTTGGATAAATAGGAATAGAAGACAGCCTCAAACAGATCACCCTTAATAGTACAGTATATGCCTTATAGGGAATGGAATGGATATTTCCAATGTCCCTAGCTTTTTGGATTTGGGAGTAGAGGTCTTCTCGGGTGCAAAATACTTGTCCTCGGGTCCATCAGACCCCGAACCGACTTGATAGTTTTTAATATAGGGGGACCCGGACAGACCCTGAGAACAATCAGACCCCAACCCGAATGGACCTGACAACAACCAGACCTAGACCTGAGACCTACCCTAACCAGTACCTGATTGGATGCGAGTGACAAAAACAATGATGTTAATCAGAAGTTGCTATTCTGGTTAACAAATAGGTCTTCATATGTTGGCTAGGCCTTCTGTAAGTCAATAAATTATTAGTGTAAAATAAATATGCTATAGGCTGTGCAGAGCTGTGGTCGGGTCCACTCAGGTCCATCAGCTGTAGTTACGTAGACCCGAGACCAGATAACACTCAAACAGGACCCGACCCGGACCTGAAAATAATTTTGGACCTTGACCCTCTCGGGTATTCGGGTTTGGGTGGACCCGTGAAGACCTCTAGTTGGGAGCAAACCACTTAAGTGTTCTGTTGCTTCAAATTAGTTTTCAAGGACAGAACTCCATAATAACATGTTAGGGCGTTAGATGCTTTAACAACCCGCTAGATTAAGAATATTATCTTGAGCACTAATGTTTGGGGCATTTTAAACTCTGTTGAGGAATTAAAAACAGGATTGATGTGGCAAATCCTCAGAACCTAAAGCCTGGAAAAGGATGCCATGGAATCAAGAAAAGCAACAGGGGAGAAACCTTGATGGTACTTGCTTAATTATCAAGACGGAGCTCGACGTGTGTGTGTTCGCTAATGTAATGCATCATTGTTATTTACCCAATGTGAATCCTTGTGTGTGTTCGCTAATGTAATGCATCATTGTTATTTACCCAATGTGAATCCTTGTGTGTGTTCGCTAATGTAATGCATCATTGTTATTTACCCAATGTGAATCCTTGTGTGTGTTCGCTAATGTAATGCATCATTGTTATTTACCCAATGTGAATCCTTGTGTGTGTTCGCTAATGTAATGCATCATTGTTATTTTCCTAATGTGAATCCTTGCGTCTAATCACTCGGCAGGGTGTTGTATGAGAGTCTGTTTCTTCTAAAGCACAGCCTGGCCTTCCACACTCTGCCTTCTTCAGCACCGAGCATCAATCAAACTCAACAGCAAGTATTGTGAATGTACATGTTGTTCCTACAACCTCCTCCAACGGCAGACAGTGCACTTTTCTAGCCTGTAAGTGCAAGACTGCTGTCAATCTCTTCCTTACTGTATGCACAGTGCTTGATTGGGACATAGTCTGTCACTCACACCTACACTTTTTTGTCACCATTTTGTTTTAGATAGTAGTATGGAAAGTATGAAAAAAGATAGTATTCTTCCTATGAAAGATCTTAGCACATGTTTCTTATGTGTGTCAGACGGTATGATGAATCCTTCTCATGGCATGTAGTAATGATTCCTTTCGTCTCCATGTTCACACTTTAATGTTTTCACTTCCCACTGGGCAAAAAACGTGTTGAATCAACTTTGTTTCCACGTCATTTCAACAGAAACATTCAATGTGATGGCCTTGAATCAACTTTGTTTCCACGTCATTTCAACAGAAACATTCAATGTGATGGCCTTGAATCAACTTTGTTTCCACGTCATTTCAACAGAAACATTCAATGTGATGGCCTTGAATCAACTTTGTTTCCACGTCATTTCAACAGAAACATTCAATGTGATGGCCTTGAATCAACGTGGAAAACTGGATTTGTAAAAAGTCATCAAAACAAAAGGGAAATTTGTATTTTTTTTCACCCAACTTTGAACCTAAATCCAATGACATGTTGACATTTTTTGTTGATTTCAAGTTGAATTCACATTACAACTCAACCAAATGTAAATCAAAAATGGACATTGAAATGATGTCTGTGACCAGTAGGTTATTACCCATAACTAGCTGGGAAGGAGGAGGCATTTCATATTCCGGTATTCCAGGACAGTCTTCCAAGCCTCTGGGAGAGTCTCTCTGCACATCCCCTGAGCCTGGTGCTCTCTTCCCTTCTTGGAATATAATAATCAAGAGACAACAAAAAGCACACACACGCTCGTGCTTGCACATGCACACACTCACCACCTGCCCTTTTTAATGAGCAGCCTCATCCTGATGTCAGCACTGTGTGAAGGTGTATGCTTGTGTGTGTGTGAATGAAGTCAAGTCTGACAGTATGGCTCTTTTTTTTTACCCCTCTTATTTCCCCAATTTCATGGTATCCAATTGGTAGTTACAGTCTTGTCTCATCGCTGCAACTCCTGTACAGACTCGGGAGAGGTGAACACAACCCAACCAAGCCTCACTGCTTCTTGACACAATGCCCATCCAACCCGGAAGCCAGCCGCACCAATATGTCGGAGGAAACACCGTACACCTAGCTACCTGGTCAGCATGCACTGCGCCGGCCCGCCAAAGGAGTCGAAGTGCACGATGAGACAAGGATATCCCTACCGGCCAAACCCTCCCTAACCTGGATGACGCTGGGCCAATTGTGCGCCAGCACATGGGCCTACAGTATGGCTCTTTGAACTGTATGGGGAGCCATTATGGAGACCTTCCAGTAGATAAGAGGGCTGTTCTGTTCCTGGTTAACTAAACCCAGTCAGCTCAGCAACCTCTTCTGCCTCTATGGACCACAGGATGGTTGTTACCCCCACATGTCACTAACACTGGCAGCTATGATAGATTCATTGATTTATAATTTACACTGGTTTCCTCCTCCATCTCTTCCTTTATCTCTCTCAAGCTCTATTTTCACGGTGATTATTCATGACGCGATTCATTAATATCGAACACATGGAGCATTCAATAAATGTGCAACTTCTGTGACTTCTGGAAGATTTGAACCCACTTAACCCCTGACTTCTCCATGTTTTCACGATCATTGTAAAGCCCTAGATTATTATTTATTTAATGTGATTTAGTATTCAATTAAAGTATGTATGGCCATCATTTTAAGGTCAATCTTGTTACGTGAACTGAACTCTCGTTTTAATATAGTGAAACAAATTTTTTTAAATAAATGAACATTGTACATTAATAGTCAAATCAGCGTAAAAGCAGGTGGGAAACTGAGTGTGTCGAGCATAACACGTCAACTCTGTTACCCATAGACAGAAAGGCTAGAAATGTTTAAACAAATGTTTTTATTTCATTTTTTAGCTTGCATTCAGTTGCCACTCCTTGTTGAACACACAGAACAAGCTTCCATTCCCCCTGTCACAAGGGGATTTGTGGCTGATTTTAATACTGCACACAGAACAAGCTTCCATTCCCCCTGTCACAAGGGGATTTGTGGCTGATTTTAATACTGCACACTGCTTCCATTCCCCTGTCACAAGGGGATTTGTGGCTGATTTTAATACTGCACACAGAACAAGCTTCCATTCCCCCTGTCACAAGGGGATTTGTGGCTGATTTTAATACTGCACACAGAACAAGCTTCCATTCCCCCTGTCACAAGGGGATTTGTGGCTGATTTTAATACTGCACACAGAACAAGCTTCCATTCCCCCTGTCACAAGGGGATTTGTGGCTGATTTTAATACTGCACACAGAACAAGCTTCCATTCCCCCTGTCACAAGGGGATTTGTGGCTGATTTTAATACTGCACACAGAACAAGCTTCCATTCCCCCTGTCACAAGGGGATTTGTGGCTGATTTTAAGATGCAGTCATCAACAGTAAACAGCAAATACTGCACACTGAACATTACAATCATTCCAATGCCTTACACAGACGTACATTGTGTAGTGATTCTAAATGCATTTACACACCTTGTTATCTTGCTTTATCTTGCTATCCTGCTTCATAAACAACGTCAGTTACTTGAAGTGGGTAAAAACAATTGTGTCGACATTAGTATAATTGTCTTTTTTTGTATAATTTGGCAAATGTCTGTTCAAGGCAAATCTCAAATCAAATCCAATTTTATTTGTCACATACAGATGCAGACCTTACCATGAAATGCTTACTTACAAGGCCTTAACCAACACTGCAGTTCAAGAAAGAGTTAAGAAAAGATATACTAAATAAACTAAAGTAAAAAATATTGAATAAAAAGTCACACAAAATAACAATAACGGGGCTATATACATGGTACCGGTACCGAGTCAGTGTGCGGGGGTACAGGTTAGTCAAGGTCATTTGTACATGTAGTTAAGGGTAAAGTGACTATGCATAAATATTAAACAGCGAGTAGCAGCAGTGTAAAAACAAAGGGGGGGGGTTCAATGTAAATGGTCCGGGTGGCCATTTGATTAATTATTCAGCCTTCAGCCTTCAGTCTTATGGCTTGGGGGTAGAAGCTGTTAAGGAGCCTCTTGGATCTAGACTTGGTACTTCGGTACTGCTTGCCGTGCAGTAGCAGAGAGAATAATCTATGACTTAGGTGACTGGAGTCTTTGACAATTTTTTGGGCCTTCCTCTGACAAGGCCTATTATATAGGTCCTGGATGGCAGGAAGCTTGGCCCCAGTGATGTACTGGGCCATACGCACTACCCTCTGTAGCGCCTTATGGTCGGATGCCGAGCAGTTTCCATACCAGGTGGTGATGCAACCGGTCAGGATGCTATCGATGGTGCAGCTGTAGAACCTTTTGAGGATCTGGGGACCGATGCCAAATCTTTTCAGTCTCCTGAAGGGGAAAACATTTTGTTGTGCCCTCTTCACGACTGTCTTGGTATGATTGGACCATGAAAGTTCATTGTTGATGTGGACACCAAAGAACTTGAAACTCTCCACCTGTTCCACTACAGCCCCGTCGATGTTAAGGGGGCCTGTTCGGACCTCCTTTTCCTGTAGTCCACGATCAGCTCCTTTGTCTTGCTCACGTTGAGGGAGAGGTTGTTGCATACTCTCCCTTTACGAGAACGCTTAACAGCTCAGGAACATACAGATTTTGGGTGGGATGGAACAACCCCCCCATACCTCTCTGTATATGATATTCCGAACATTCCATAAGAAGGTGGGTATACCGTATGTGTACTGTGTATGCTCCCAGGACAGACATCCCATGATATTCTTCTTACATGACCATCAATCTGGCTGCCTCAAGCCTCAGAGCACACCGTAGCTACAGGAGAATTGATTTGTTTTGCGTAATGACTATGGCTTAGCCCACTACTTGTGACCCTACTAACAAGTATCTTCTTGGCCCTTTAGCACAATGGTAAGATTAATGGGCTTGATGCGTTATTGATTCCACCTGTCTGCTCTCTGCTGCCATATACAGTGAGTGTACAAAACACTGCTCTTTCCATGACATAGACTGACCAGGTGAATCCAGGTGAAAGCTATGATCCCTTATTGATGTCACCTGTTAAATCTACCTCAATCAGTGTAGATGAAGGGGAAGAGATGGGTTAAATAATGTTTTTTAAGCCTTAAGACATTTGAGACATCGATTGTGAATGGACAAGGTAAAATCAAATCAAAGTTTATTTGTCATGTGCGCCGAATACAACCTTACAGTGAAATGCTTACTTACAGGCTCTAACCAATGGTGCGGGAAAAAAAGGTGTGTGTGTGTGTGTGTGTGTGTGTGTGTGTAGGTAAGTAATGAAATAAAACAGTAAAAATACATTTGAGAAAAGAGTAGCAAGGCTATATACAGACACCTGTTAGTCAGGCTTATTGAGGTAGTATGTACATGTAGGTATCGTTAAAGTGACTATGCAT
Organism: Oncorhynchus nerka; assembly: GCF_034236695.1. Lineage (NCBI taxonomy): Eukaryota > Metazoa > Chordata > Actinopteri > Salmoniformes > Salmonidae > Oncorhynchus > Oncorhynchus nerka. The sequence goes on along the minus strand of NC_088409.1, from coordinate 38,095,161 downwards.
ATATGATGAACAGAGAGTAGCAGAAGCGTAAACAGAGGAGTTGGCGGGCAGTGGGACACAGTGCAGATAGCCCGGTTAGCCAATGTGCGGAAGCACTGGTTGGCTGGGCCATTTAGGTAGTATGTACAGTACATCAATGTATAGTTAAAGTGACTATGCATATAAGAAACAGAGAGTAGCAGCAGCGTAAAAGAGGGGTTGGGGGGGGCACACAATGCAAATAGTCCGGGTAACCATTGGTGAGGAGACTCCTGTTCAGGGGTCTTATGGCTTGGGGGTAAAAACTGTTGAGAAGCCTTTTTGTCCTAGACTTGGCACTCCGGTACCGCTTGCCATGCGGTAGTAGAGAGAACAGTCTATGACTGGGGTGGCTAGGGTCTTTGACAATTTTTAGGGCCTTCCTCTGACACCGCCTGGTGTAGAGGTCCTGGATGGGAGGCAGCTTTGCCCCAGTGATGTACTGGGCCGTACGCACTACCCTCTGTAGTGCCTTGCGGTCGGAGGCCAAGCAATTGCTGTACCAGGCAGTGCTCGGTGCTCCTTTTCCTGTAGTCCACAATCATCTCCTTAGTCTTGGTTACGTTGAGGGATAGGTTGTTATTCTGGCACCACCCGGCCAAGTCTCTGACCTCCTCCATACAGGCTGTCTCGTCGTTGTCGGTGATGTACTGGGCCGTGTCGTCAGCAAACTTAATTATGGTGTTGGAGTTGTGCCTGGCCATGCAGTCGTGGGTGAACAGGGAGTACAGGAGGGGACTGAGCACGCACCCCTGGAGAGCTCTAGTGTTGAGGATCAGCGTGGCAGATGTGTTGCTACCTACCCTCACCACCTGGGGGCGGCCTGTCAGGAAGTCCAGGATCCAGTTGCAGAGGGAGGTGTTTAGTCCCAGCATCCTTAGCTTGTTGATGAGCTTTGAGGGTACTATGGTGTTGAACGCTGAGCTGTAGTCAATGAACAGGTGTTCCTTTCACATAGGTGTTCCTTTTATCCAGATGGGAAAGGGCAGTGTGGAGTGCAATAGAGATTGCATCATCTGTGGATCTGTTTGGGCGGTATGCAAATTGGAGTGGGTCTAGGGTTTCTGGGATAATGGTGTTGATGTGAGCCATTACCAGCCTACCAAAGCACTTCATGGCTATGGACGTGAGTGCTACGGGTCTGTAATCATTTAGGCAGGTTGCCTTTGTGTTCTTGGGCACAGGGACTATGGTGGTCTGCTTGAAGCATGTTGGTATTACAGACTCGATCAGGGACATGTTTAAAATGTCAGTGAAGGGCCTCCCGGGTGGCGCAGTGGTTAAGGGCGCTGTACTGCAGCGCCAACTGTGCCATCAGAGACTCTGGGTTCGCGCCCAGGCTCTGTCGTAACCGGCCGCGACCGAGAGGTCCGTGGGGCAACGCGCAATTGGCCTAGCGTCGTCTGGGTTAGGGAGGGCTTGGCCGGTAGAGATGTCCTCGTCTCATCGCGCACCAGCGACTCCTGTGGTGGGCCGGGCGCAGTGCGCGCTAACCAAGGTTGCCAGGTGCACGGTGTTTCCTCCAACACATTGGCTGGCTTCCGGGTTGGATGCGCACTGTGTTAAGAAGCAGTGCGGCTTGGTTGGGTTGTGTATCGGAGGACGCATGACTTTCAACCTTCGTCTCTCCCGAGCCCGTACAGGAGTTGTAGCGATGAGACAAGATAGTAGCTACTAAAAACAATTGGATACCATGAAAAAGGGGTAAAATAATATTTTTTTAAATTAAAAAAATTAAATGTCAGTGAAGACACCTGCCAGTTGTTCAGCACATGCCCGGAGCACACGTCCTGGCAATCCGTCTGGCCCCGCAGCCTTGTGAATGTTGACCTGTTTAAAGGTCTTACTCACGTCAGCTACGGAGAGCGTGATCACACAGTCGTCTGGAACAGCTGATGCTCTCATGCATGCCTCAGTGGTGCTTGCCTCGATGCGAGCATGGAAGTGATTTAGCTCGTCTGGTAGGCTCGTGTCACTGGGCAGCTCGCGGCTGTGCTTCCCTTTGTATTCTGTAATAGTTTGCAAGCTCTGCCACATCCGACGAGCGTCGGAGCCGGTGTAGTATGATTCAATCTTAGCCCTGTTTGATGGTTCGACGCAGGGCATAGCGGGATTTCTTGTAAGCTTCCGGGTTAGAGTATATTTAAGTGCCTTTGAAGGGGGTACAGTAGTCGGTGCCAGGCGCACCAGTTTGAGTGTGTCAAGAACTGCAACGCTGCTGGGTTTTTCAGGCTCAGTTTCTCTCTCGTGTGTATCAAGAATGGTCAACCACCCAAAGGACATCCAGCCAACGGCAGGCCAGTGGTCGAAAAAGGGTCATTGATGAAAGAGGACAGAGGAGGCTGACACAAATTGTGTAGAGCAGCAACAGACGGGCTACAGTTAGTCATGTTTTCGTGGCGCACATTGGGCCCATTGATAAAAGTGGAGCAAGTTTTGAACGCCACAGGATATCTGAACATCATTACCAATCAGATGCATCCATGCAAGGCAGCAGTGTATGACTCATGGCACAAGGCTAGGATTGTCCAGGAATGGTTCCACAAACACGACAGAGACTGCAGTAGCTGAATTGTCTTGCACAGTCACCAGATTTCAATCCAATTGAGCATCTGTGGGATGAGATGATCTATTCAGAGTAGAGATCCTCTACCAGCCAACATAACACAACTGTGGGAAGCATTGGAGTCAACATTGGCCAGCATCCCTGTGGAACACTTTTGAAACCTTGTAGAGTTCATGCCCCGACAAACTGAGGCTGTTCTGAGGACAAAACGGGGTACAACTCAATATTAGGAAGGTGTTCCTAATGTTTTGTATACTCAATGTGTTATAATATACTGTAGTTGTGCTTTGGTTTTCAAGCCTGAATGGCTGAAGTGAATGCATGAATAGTAAATACAGTACAAATTATGTTGTTCTCCATGACATGCACTGAATGTGACAGTTCTCTGAACTGTTTGTCCTCCGAGTGAAACGGCCAACCATTTTATTGTACCATCAAATGCATTTGTAAATTTGTTTGTAATTTGACAGTTCTGTATAGTGATGTGTGGTTATGGAGATCATCTCATGCCTGGCATTGTAAAGACAGTGTTGCATGGAAAAGCAACCTGTAGGCAGACAGCGAGCAGTGTGACATACTGTAAGCAGCATGGTGAATATATATATATATATATATATATATATATATATATATATATCAGGGGACAGCCAAGGGTTTTAATGATTCTTAGAAAGTTGTGGAACGGCCATTAAAATGAGTTTGCCTTTCCATGTGATAGTAATTGAAATAGAATGGCATGTGCTTAACTGTTGCTGTATAACTGGATATCCAACGTTGGCAGAAACGTGTTGCAGCCCAGTGGGTTCTGTTCTGCCTCCCTCTGGACCTCTTGGAAACAACGAACCATTCATGTAAGTTCACAAGATCAGGGTGGCTCCTAAGTCTACGTCTGACCTGCCTTAGCCATGGTGCTTAACGCTGTAGATTAGGCCCAGAAAACATGTATTTTCTGGGGAAAGTAATCCTGAAGGATTTGAACCCTTCAACCCTTGACTTCCAATATAGTTTTGTCTCTTTATCCATCTATCCCCTTTCATCTCAGGTTGGGCTTGACCCCTAACTCAAGTGCCTCTTCCCATACTTCAACAATGTCCTCAAAATGTCAAAGATGGGCGTATAATCAGAGGGGAGATATTCTGGTGGTGCTGTTTAGCCTGTCACTGTCTTCACCTCACAGAATAAGTAGATCGGTCTATATACTCCTTAGTAGCGCTCATTTCCAGGTCTGCTCTCCCTCAGCTCTCCAACCTTACAGATGTACTTACTGTCAGCGCCAGTCATCTACCGTCACCTCCAGTCTCTTTGGTCTGTTCCACACCGGGGGCGTCAGAGTCCTGCTCTCCACTGTGGGGGCCCTGGTGGGTGGACAGGCGGTCCAGAGACCTGGGCGACATATTAATGTCCCTTCTTCTATAGCACCAGCACATGGCCAGGTCGGCCCGGAACGAGGGCGTGTAGAAGCCATAGATGACCGGGTCAAAACATGTGTTCAGGTTGCCGAAGACAAACAAGGCGTGGTGGATGTATTCAGGCGTGACCTGCAGCATCTCCGGCTGGAACCAGTACCAGATACCCAGGAGGTAGTAGGGTGTCCAGCAGACCACGAAGGACATCACAATGATGATGGTCATCTTTAGAGTCTTCATTCGTGCTTTGGGGATCATGTCTGTGCCACTGCGTCTCAGGCAGGACTCGCCAGCTGGAAATGTATGGCACTGGTTAGTAGCTTCCTAAAGCTAATGTATCTATCATATCTCGCCTAAACATTGTCAATGTATAATTCATGTTGGAACAGCATACAGGCCTACTGAGGTTGCCATTTTGGACATGCAAGTATTGTGGTTGCCAGATTGGAATAGCTAGCTTGTACCTTTGTTCCTGTGGAGTTGCTGATTGATCTCAATGAGGATGTGTGTGTAGCAGAAGCTCATGACCAGCAGGGGGAACACGTAGAGAGTGACGAAGTAGAACATGTTGTAGACCGTCTCCTGCCATCGCTCTTTGAAGCTGCCATGGGTCACACACTGGGTGAAGTCTACGCCCTCTGCCTTGATGGCCCGGAAGATGAACAGCTGGGGAACAGGAAGTCACTGAGTAACAACAACATCTAAGATGTATGACAATCCACCTACTGTAAATACAGAAGTACCTTTCACACAGGTATACACTGGGTTACTACAGTACTACTTTAGGTTGTGTTGAGGATCATCTACCTTCAAAGTATAAAACTCAGTTGAGGTCTTGGCTGCTATTTTGTGCTGGCGCACTGGCCAGAAATGGGTGGTTTAATGAGAAAATGCAGTGGCTGAGTCATGTCTGCAGTATTTTCTGATTAATGAATGCAGTGGTCAGTAGCATCACAATAGCTTTCAAGGTGGATCCATATTCTGCATTGGCTTTCAAAATAATTTGGGGACATAAATCACCATGACAGACGTATATAAATACTGAATTGATTTATGATTTTATACTTTCAGTTGTATCCAATCTGAGTTGTTAGCCTTTTGCAACAATGCAATTTTACTGGTTTTCCAATCCCCACTGTATTAATAACATGTTAGATTGTTTTCAGTGTTTAAATACTTGCTTTTACAACATCTCCCTCCTCCCTCTGCTGATGTTGCACATTCCTAATTCTCAGGAATATAATCACATTTCACACTCTGGGGGGCACAATTAACTAACTAATATCAGCATGCCAGGAATTTAAAGATTTCTCGCTGAAATGCCTCCTCATTTCCAGGAAGACTCCAGAAGGCATGTCCCTATCTGTCTATCTACCCCCTTGTCCTTGCCCCAGTGCTGCATAGGGGTGGTGATTACGTGGGATCTCAGACGGGTGGCACTGATACGTAAATCCTGTTGTGCCCCTCTGCTGCATAGGGGCGGCGATTACGTGGGATCTCAGACGGTGTGGCACTGATACGTAAATCCTGTTGTGCCCCTCTGCTGCATAGGGGCGGCGATTACGTGGGATCTCAGACGGTGTGGCACTGATACGTAAATCCTGTTGTGCCCCTCTGCTGCATAGGGGCGGCGATTACGTGGGATCTCAGACGGTGTGGCACTGATACGTAAATCCTGTTATGCCCCTCTGCACTCTGCAGCCCTGAGAATTAAATGACAGGGGAAGAGCCTGAGGCAAGACGTTCAAGATGCTCATGCACTGTGGTGAATCACTCGCCTACCAGCAGGTGCACTGATAAAACTCCCAGCAGCCCCGGCGCCACTCTGGCAGCAAATTAGGCTTATTTGTCTACTCAGATACATAAATATATCCTCATGAGGGACGCATGCTGTTTCTCCCCCTTTGAATCTCCCGTTCCACACCCTGACACTCTACCCCCTTCAAGCAAACAGTCACTCTCCTGCAGCTTGAAGTAACCCATCCAAATAATGTAGAGAAGCCTGGACTACTTTGAAGTTGTGCTGCAGTAGTATGCCATTACTCTTTGAAACCATTTGACATACTGTGCAAGAATATACCCAAGAACAATCCAAACTACGGTGTTATTTACTGTACATTTTCTATTTCCTTAGGCTACATTCTAAATCAGATGACTTGGAATATATTTTCTACAGGGGAAAAAAAGATGCCCCGCATTGTGAGCTTGAATTGGTTGTAGCCAAAAACAAATTCAAGATCACACTGTGGGGCAGTTTCTTTTTTATAATAATAATATATTACTGAACTCTGTCAAGTTCAGAGGAAATATTTAATTTCCCTGTCAAAGCGAATCAATGAATGCATCCATCCACATTTCCCTCTACACCGGCTGTCCTCACAGACCAGTGCACCATTAACTATCACTTTCACACGATCCTTAATGCACTGCTTTTGTCAAGGGGTTTTCAGGAAAGCATTTTTCAATGACACGGCGGACAGGACTGTGTTTTTGATTCAAGGAACACATTGCCAAAGTGCCAGGGAGATCCTCAGCCTATATTCATTAAATCCCCATCTAGGTCCATCAGTATGTGTGCACAGTAGGCGAAGCGGTTTCAATTTCTGGATGAGATGAAAGTTGAGTACAGCACACCATGCAGGAACAGAATCGTAGGTAATGCCACCTCGTTTGTCACTGTGTGTGTATGTGTGTGTGTATTAGATGTACGCTTGACCTTGACCAGATTAATTCAGTATCTGTCACAAATGGTGACCTCAGCCATCCTTTCACCTGTCATCATTCACCACAGTGCATCAGCCACTGGGTCGAGAGTGTTAACTGGCACTTGAAACATCTGTGCAAACTGATTGATTATGTGTACACTCCAGCTCAGCCCAGTCAAAGCTCCTCTCTGTCCTGGCACCCCAATTGTGGAACAAGATTCCCCCTGTAGCTAGGACAGCAGAGTCTCTGCCCATCTTCCAAAAACAACAAACCCTACCTCTTCAAAGAATATCTTAACAAACTTCTGTATTGAGGCAAAATGTACTTACGACAACTGTGATATGTGGTTATCTCACCTAGATATCTATTTATTTATTAATGTCATTTTTACCCCCTTTTTCTCCTCAACTTTGTGATTAAGATCATGTCTCATCGCTGCCGGGCTCGGGAGAGGCGAAAGTAGAGTCACGCGTCCTCCGAAACATGACCCGCCAAACCGTGCTTCTTAACATCTGCCTGCTCAACTCGGAAGCCAACTGCTCCAATATGTCAGAGGGAACGCTGTTCAACTGACGACCGAGGTCAGCCTGCAGGCACCCGGTCCGCCACAAGGAGTCACTAGAGCGTGATGAGCAAAGTAAACCCCCCCCGGCCAAAACCTCCCCTAACCCGGACGATGCCCTATGGGACTCCCGGTCATGGCCGGTGATCAAACCCCAGGCTGTAGTCATGCCGCAACATGGCGATGCAGTGCCTTAGACCACTGCACCACTTGGGAGGCCCCCACCTAGCTATCTTAAGATGAATGCACTTACTCTAAGTACCTTTGGATAAAAGCATCTGCTAAATTACTAAAATGTAAATACACACTTCTAAGTGCCTTGACTAACCCACAGCTAGAGCTGCACTTGGCATGAACACGTCATCTCAACAACATACCTGGAATTAACTAAATTACTTTAATTTTAAGGAATTTACCTTGAATTTCTTGGAGTGCCACACTATTTATAGTAAACAAGGCTACCAGGGTTTTAACTCACCTGTGGTAAGGCCAGAAGCACGCTGAGGCCCCAGGCCAGACCCAGCATCCTCTTGTTCCTGTGGTGGGAGTTGAGTGAGTCCAGCGGGTGCAGGATGGCGTGGTGCCTGTCCAGACTGACCACCACCAGGATGAAGGCTGACGAGTGCATGGCAAACAGCTTGAGGAAGCACAGCATCTTACACATGACGTCTCCGCCATACCACTGCACCGTGATGTTCCAAATGGCGTCCAGTGGCATCACCACAAAGGTCATCATCAGGTCGGCGGCGGCCAGGCTCATGATGAGTGGTCGCAAGTGAGAAGCCAGGCGCCGGCCACGCCCCCGGCACACACTGATCAATAACGCAAGGTTGCTGCAGGCAGCAAATAGGAAGAGGATTAAGGTGGCGCCGACACGGAATTGGGCAGCTCGGGTGAAGGTGGGCGCCTCCCAGTCAACCAGAGGTGGAAACTGGGACATGTTTGAGAGGGTGGGTTGCATTGACCCGGTGGCACCCACTAAGGGAGGCCTCAGGAGGGACAGGTTGCCAGACATCCTGGGTTGGAAAAGACAAGGTTAATATGAATGACAAAGTAAAACATGTATGTCATTATCGTGATTACATACATTATTATCATATAAACATCAAAGTTTTTATGCGTCGTCAGATATTCTACGTTGCTCTTGATAGTATAAGTGATTATTAATGTAAAATAAGACCACAGTCCACCAACCAACTCAGAGAGAAGCGTACCCACTGGGTACACCACATAATTTCAACGTGGATAATATTTGGTTGAGACATTGAGACATCAATTAGATTACAACATATATTCACCCACTCAAAAAGCAGTGGTGTAAAGTTCCTCAGTAAAAATATTTTCAAGTACTACTTAAGTAGTTTTTTTGGGTATCTGTACTTTACTATTTATATTTTTGACAACTTTTACAAAATATTGTACTTTTTACTCCATACATTTTCCCTGGCAACCCAAAGAACTCATTACATTTTGAATGCTTAGCAAGACAGGAAAATTGTGAAATTCATATACTTATCAAGAGAACACGTGGTCATCCCTACTGCCTCTGGTTTGGTGGACTCACTAAACACAAAGGCATACCAAATACTTTTAGACTTTTACTCAAGTAGTATTTTACTGGGCGACTTTCACTTTTACTTGAGTAACTTTATATGAAGGTATAATACTTTTAATCAAGTATGACAACTGGGTACTTTCCACCACTGTCAAAAAGAAAGTCAAAAGTTAGTCGAATTGCCAGTGTGTTATCACTATGCTTTCAACCATCTAAAAGCACAACCAAATGCCAATGGAAAAACAATGTCTGTTTTTTGGTTTAATTGTCACCCAAATGTCGATCACTGCACTTTCAACCATCTTAAAGCACAGCAAAGTTCAAATGGGAAAACAGTGTCAGATATTTTGTTAAATGTGTTATCACTGTGTTTAATTCATCTAATAGCAGAATCAAACCTGTATTGCAGTTGAGATTACATTAATGCCATTTGAGATTCTGTGCAGATTGTGACGATCTCCATAGACCTGCAACATCCTACGCATACTATCTTGAACATGCATGCTTTATGTGATTACATAAGAAGAAATGTATAGTTACAGTAACATCAACGTGCGAATGGACGTATTACTAATTTTAAGGTGGAATGTTACATTAGTTTGGAAGATAACTTTAGGATAAGGCTATTTTACTGTATTACAAAAGTGATATTAAATTCAGTTTGGTTGACAATGCAACCAAACACCAACATTTAAAGGAGATGTACTGTATATATCAAGTATGAAGGGAAGACCCAGATGCAGAACACGTCAAATAAACAATAGTTTAATGTTCCAACAGGGGCAGGCAAGACAGGTATGGGTCAGAAAACCAGAGGTCAGGCAATGGTACCGGACGGCAGGCAGGCTCAGGGTAAGGCAGGGTGGTTAGGCAGGCAGGCAGGCTCAGAGTCAGGACAGGCAAGAGTCAAAACCGGGAGGGCAAGAAAAGAGAGACTAGAAAAAGCAGGCGCTGAGACACAAACCGCCGGTTGACTCGAACAAAGAAGACAAACTGGCAACGGACAAACAGAGAACACAGTCTCCACACCTGGAGGGGGTGGAGACAATCACAAAGACAGGTGAAACAGATCAGGGTGTGACAGTATATACTGCTTGGATAGTTAGATCTAAGCCACTGTCTTAATCCTATTCTTTAATTTATATTTTTGGTTGAGTTAGAGACATGAAACCAACATATCATTTGTTAACTTGTGGACAATTTCAAAGGTGATATTGAATTGTTTTTGATTGTAAATGCAACAAAATACCAACATTTGAAGGAGATTTATATTCTGCATGGATAGCTCCATCTGTGCCACTGACTTAGTCTGGCTTTAATTCCAGTTTGTCTAAAAATTAATAATTGATATGTTGGATTCACGTCTTTATCTCAATAAAAAATCAAAGTTAAAGAATAAGACTAAATCAAATCATACTATAAATGCACTTTAAATTAAGTTTGTATTGTTGAATTGTTGAATTCTGGGTTTAATTTAAACAATAGCTGTTAACTTTTCAAATGCTACAGGCCTAAATAGCATCATTGATGTTATATGATTGATAAAGTATGGTCACATTTCATTTGCTCTGTTAAACCTACCCTGTGGAATGACTTCGATAGCAACAGTGAATCTATTTAGTTTTAAGTGGAGATCTCCCCACAATAATTCTCATGATCGCACATTAGTAATAGTCAGTGAAAAATATCATAGCTAAGCAGGGCTGGGATTGGTTAAAACCTTAAAACCCTGGATGGGAGACCAAAGGGTAGATTCTCCAGTAGGAGGTGCGGCCCAGCCTATTGTTGTTTTCTGACAGTGGATTTTTTAACTTTGAAGATCTGACGTTGTTTTAAAGGTACAAATTCAACATATTTTACACAAGTGTTGTCTGTTTACATTTGGTTACCATAATGACATAATCCAGAGGCTGAAATACCACCCTCAAAACAACAGTTGATGACTTTTTTCAAATCCAATGTATTTTCCATGCAGATTCCACATCACAATACGTTGACAAATTAAGTTGAAACAACATTGATTCAGCCAGTTTGTGCATGGTGGGTAATGGTATCAAGATGATAAACAATTATCCCACTGACAGAATCGCAGGGTAACATATTGTAATCTCTTGGTAATCAGAATATGACGCTGCCTGTTATTGCTCAACTATACACAAAGGCCAGTGGAGAAGTATGGGTATTCAACACACTGTTGTCACTAATGAGACATGAGGCAACCTCCCCTGCTAATAACAAACCTCTGCAATATAACTCGCACAGTAGTCGCACAAGCGCTGCATCTTCCCTACTCATTGCTGCTGTTTGTATGGCTCTAGTTGGCCTCCCAAATATCCCTCTATTCTGTTAGCTAGACACAGGTTTGGCATGTCAGCTAAACTCTTGCCCAGTGTAACATATTCATCTGAAGTCCTGAACACCAAGAAAATGGCCATATAGATGCTACTGTACTTTTCACGACAGATGTTTGTGAGGAAATGTACATAGGATGTATGTTTGAATGGAAGGCTCTGTGTGGAATTGGACTTGAGATATATGCACTGTATTGAAAAAACATACATTAAATCCTATGCTCAATAAGAAATACAGGACCAGCTGTTTCAAATAAGCTGTAGTGTTGGTGAGAAGCATTGCAATCATTAATTTGCAAAACAATGATCCAACCTGATCCGATTCAGTGACCCCAATTGGGTTGTAATAGAGGCCTACCTACCTGTAAATAACCACGTTGACTCTGACCATGATGGATCTGTATTTATACCACTTTATGGCCAATGCAAATCAGCCCACACACAGAGCACAATAACCTGGCCTGTGTTGTGTCCTAGCCCCAGAGGACTGCAATCAGTGCCCTAAAGCATCATTGTGTGCACTGTTTGTGGACTGATTAAGAAATGGCACAGTGATGTGCAGAACACCATGGATCATAGTGGGGGAGCGAGATGTCTTTGCATATCAAAGTGTAATGACAAGCCTCAAAGAGAGAGGCTGATCCAGGAGGACTTCATGTACTGTATATCACACACATAGAGGTAATAAGGTTGGAAATAGGATTATGATCAGATAAATTATCAGTATTCATCATTCATTTGATCTTACAGCTTAATATCAAATGAGATAAGATGATCCGTTCATTGACCTGGCCAAGGCTTTCGACTCTGTCAATCACCACATCCTCATCGGCAGACTCGATAGCCTTGGTTTCTCAAATGATTGCCTTGCCTGGTTCACCAACTACTTCTCTGATAGAGTACAGTGTGTCAAATCGGAGGGCCTGTTGTCCTGGCTTCTGGCAGTCTCTATGGGGGTGCCACAGGGTTCAATTCTTGGACCGACTCTCTTCTCTGTATATATCAATGATGTCGCTCTTGCTGCTGGTGAGTCTCTGATCCATCTCTACTCAGATGACACCATTCTGTACACTTTTGGCCCTTCTTTGGACACCGTGTTAACAACCCTCCAGACGAGCTTCAATGCCATTACAACTCTCCTTCCGTGGCCTCCAATTGCTCTTAAATACAAGTAAAACTAAATGCATGCTCTTCAACCGATCGCTGCCTGCACCTGCCCGCCCGTCCAACATCACTACTCTGGATGGTTCTGACTTAGAATATGTGGACAACTACAAATACCTAGGTGTCTGGTTAGACTGTAAACTCTCCTTCCAGACTCACATCAAACATATCCAATCCAAGTTAAATCTAGAATTTGCTTCCTATTTCGCAACAAAGCATCCTTCACTCATGCTGCCAAACATACCCTTGTAAAACTGACTATCCTACCGATCCTCGACTTTGGCGATGGCATTTACAAAATAGCCTCCAACACTCTACTCAGCAAATTGGATGCGGTTTATCACAGTGCCATCCGTTTTGTCACCAAAGCCCCATATACTACCCACCACTGCGACCTGTACACACTCGTTGGCTGGCCCTAGCTTCATACTCGTCACCAAATCCACTGGCTCCAGGTCATCTACAAGACCCTGCTAGGTAAAGTCTCCCCGTATCTCAGCTCGCTGGTCACCATGGCAACTCCCACCTGTAGCACACACTCCAGCAGGTATATCTCTCTGGTCACCCCCAAAACCAATTCTTCCTCTCTCCTTCCAGTTCTCTGCTGCCAATGACTGGAACGAACTACAAAAATCTCTGAAACTGGAAACACTTATCTCCCTCACTAGCTTTAAGCACCAGCTGTCAGAGCAGCTCACAGATTACTGCACTTGTACATAGCCCATCTATAATTTAGCCCAAACAACTACCTCTCCCCCTACTGTATTTATTTATTTAGCTCCTTTGCACCCCATTATTTCTATCTCTACCTTGCACATTCTTCCACTGCAAATCTACCATTCCAGTGTTTTACTTGCTATATTGTATTTACTTCGCCACCATGGCCTTTTTTTGTTGCCTTTACCTCCCTTATCTCACCTCATTTGCTCACATTGTATATAGACTTATTTTTCTACTGTATTATTGACCGTATGTTTGTTTTACTCCATGTGTAACTCTGTGTTGTTGTATGTGTCGAACTGCTTTGCTTTATCTTGGCCAGGTCGCAATTGTAAATGAGAACTTGTTCTCAACTTGCCTACCTGGTTAAATAAAGGTGAAATAAATTTTAAAGATCAGACAGTATGTCAGTGACATCTTCTCTTAGCAAGTGCAGTAGATTTAAACACCACCAATCAACAATCGTCAAAACATTATTAACGAGTACTCAAACACATGAACTGTTCACCTAGAGTAAGATGGAATGACGCTGAACCTGGAAACAAGAAAAGCCAGTGTTGTTTAGCCTACATGTGTTGTCTGCCTGCTGACTATTGGCTTGAAAGTCAATGTAGAGGACTGCAGAGCCTGACCTTACCCCACTCCAGAGCTGTCAACACCCTCTCCAAACACATTGCCCTGTGAATACTAAAGAAAAGAAGAAAGATCATGTGTTTCTACAGCAGGGACATTGGGACAGGGAGACTTCTGCTCTTCGCCAGAGAGAAATGTCACACCAGAATGTGCTGAAAAAGCCGACTGGTGCAATGGATTTCTCGTCAGCTCATTTCGTTTGTCAGCCTACCCTGGGAATTAACAGAGTTTATAAATATTTTATAAAGGGCATTGTCATGTGTAATGACTCATATGCAGAGATGGTGTAAGTCCTTGGTTTGTAACACAGGGAAAGGCACATTCAATTGATATAATGGTCATTTTCAGCCTCTTCTGACCATGACTTGTTTCAATTTGGCCCCGTCAGATCCCTGATGGCCCCAGTACTGATGCTGAGAACATTGACACAGCACTGCACTTAAAGTAGAAGCACAAAGACAACCTTTCCCCTTTCAGTTTAGATGACCTTGGACTAAGCGTGTGTGTGTCCTATGCCACACACACACACACACACACACACTCCCTCTATCTATTTGTGGCTGTGGTACGCGAAGGTGTCTGAAGGACATTGGGATCAAGTTTCACGCAGTAAATCGATCATCCCAGCATGCACCAGTAGCCTACTAGGGTCTTCAATCAGTGTTTACGATGTACACTCATGAATAATTGTTTTGCATCACTGCAAAGCGGCGGCAATGTAAGTCCTATATCGAAACCCCTGAGCCGTTCTACTCTTCAGCAAGGCAGTTAACCCCCAACATCAACTGCTCGCCGGCCGCCGTGAACGTTGTAAGGCAGCTCCCCACACCTACCTGATTCAGAGGGGTTGGGTTAAATGCGGAAGACATATTTCGGTTGGCGTCACTGCTTTTGCTATATTGGCGTGTATGCACGGAAAAACGTCAGGGTCGATTCCGAAACTGCAGCAATCTGATGGATGGGTCAATGGGATTCTAAACTTTAAGTGGGGCGAAAATCCTTTTACTTAACCTTTGAAAATGGAAGGTAAAAAAAATTAAGTATAAGATCTATATATTTGCAACGTTTTGCCTTTATATTTTGGACATTTGTTTGTTTTCATGGAGTAAATGGACAAGAAGCGTAGATATGCAGGGTTATTGCATATTTTATTATATTGATTGTTTCGTACCATATAGTCCTTTAGCAAATTAGGATATTTATTTTTATGCCACTATAATGTAGGCTATACAAGTTACTCCAATGTATCCTATAGCACGTTTATGTATGCTAGTCATCTGTCCACATGATGACAACATGCAGTGCGATATATTACAGGACAATGCTCACTCTTACCTTGTTTAACGCTCAACTCACTTGGAATGCGCGCATTCCCTCACAATACGCCACAAAGCACACTTTCTCTCTGATACAATGTTGTGTATTCCAATTGATCAGCTCAGCCGTAATGCAATGATATATCTGTATTATCTTCAGTTGCCGCAGCATCAAAGATAATTGAAAACCAAAATTACGTATTCGTCTCCAAAGTAGACCTACAACAATTTCAGCGTTTCGGTTGATCCATCTTTCACTGTTTTCTTTTTGTATATCTCAATATCCATCGGAGTTTAAAAAGAATGATCCAATGTCCAATCCTTGTCGGGCTCCGAGGTTGGTGAAATAGGTTCTGCAGCTACAATGCAGTTCAACAGACCACTCTATCCCACTACTTGCGTTCATCAAAAATAGACATGGGAGGGGAGCTGTCCATAGACGCAGGTGCTGAAGTGCTGAAAAGAAACCTGGTGCATCAAAAACAGACTACAGATTATTTGGCAATACTGATTTGCAGGCGCGTGCACAATATGGGTCTACCTGTGCCAGAACACCTGCCCCTTTTCCCTCCCACTTGCCAAGTGTTCTTTTGTGTGGTGGTATAATTTAATATTTTGTACAGTTTGTCATTGTTGTTCTGAACCCACTTCCACCTAGTTGTCGTGATGACGTCAAATTCGCCACCCCCTGTATGGAGATTAGTGCTGAGCGATTAGGTTTTTGTTGGAGGTAGGTTCAGTTTCGATTTCAGTTTATTTTTTATACATTAAATGCACTATGCATTATTGTGGGTCGAATGTTGTAACAACACATATAAAACAATTAAAAGTAAATGTTAGTGATGACCATTACTGCTTATCACTTAACAATAATGTATTCACATTACTTCACTTTAATAAAATGTTTTATTTCATTACTTTATTTCATTCCAAGTCATCTCATCTCTATAGAGCTGCTGCCTATAGTCTGCCAAATCAACATTTTAGTAGTTCTTCAAAGTAAATAAAACAAACATTTATGACTACTGAATGCCATGTATCAATCACCAATCTGCTCCACACGGTTCTTATTATAATAGCTCAGTGCTCCACACAGACCAGACAAGTATGCAGGTGACCAATGGATTATTGTCATTATAGTTAATTACCATGTTTTCTGTGCTAATATGTAGCCTATTGGCCTGTTGGAAACTAAAATAACCTACTACATTGCATAGTTCAGGCTTGATCTGATTGATCTCTACATAAACTGCACATTGAGCTCACAGAAAAAACCTCTTAAAATGAAATTCAAATCATTTAAACTTGGTCAATTAGTTGTTTAAAACCCCCAAAACAACCGACATATCGGTTAATTTCTCAGCACTCATGGAGATTGCGCTCGCCCATTATCCAAACGTGCATGGCTTTAAATGCAGTCACTGGTGGAGTGTGTGTAGCAAGCTAACTAGTTTAAATATAAACAGTAATGATTTACACTTTATAACACTTGATTTACATCATCACCAATATTCGGTCTGGATGGCTGATAATAGCCTATGTGCAGCAGCACTTAACCATATATTTCCTTATACAATCGTAGCAGCGGGAATGGTGCGGCAGCACCCCTGATAAGGGACTGCACGTTATTGACAATGAGGGATACCTGGAGAAAATCGGACCTCTCTGAAATTAAAATGGATGTCCCACCCTGAACGCTTGAAAAAAAATTGTGACCCTCCCCTATACCCAAAATAATAATTAAAACAAAGTGGATAACAGAGAACATGCCTACGTTTACCCTCACTCCTATGACAGACCAGGGTTTCCCAAAAGCATCGTAGCACTGAGATCATCCTAATTCCACTGACACTAAATGGACAGAAGAGTATATTCGTGCTACGATGCTTTTATGAAACTGAGCCTTAGATATGCAGTTTTAGAAACTGCTCTTCAATTTGTAAACAGTACATACCAAAATAGCTAGAAGATTGTGGATTTGCAGACAAGGGTAAGGATGTGTAACGAACCTCGTCCTCTTCTGAGGAGGAGAAGCTAGAAGGATCGGAGGACCAAAACGCAGCATGGTAAGTGTCCATAATGTTTATTTTAAAACATAAACGTGAAATGAACGAGTACAGTCCCGTGTGGCGACAAACACTGACACGGAAGACAAACACCCACAACCCAAAAGTGAAACCCAGGCTATCTAAGTATGATTCTCAATCAGGGACAACAATTGACAGCTGCCTCTGATAGAGAACCATACTAGGCCGAACTCAAAAACCAACATAGAAAAACAAACAGACTTGCCCACCCCAACTCACGCCCTGACCATACTAAAACAAAGATAAAATAACAGAACTAAGGTCAGAACGTGACAGGATGAAAATATATGAATTATAATAAAAGCACTGCATGAATCCACCATCTTATTTGCAGTCCGATTTTTTGGGGGGTCTTTTATTAACGCATTTCTTGCAATTCTACGTCATTTTACATGACTGGAGAGGAGCAGAATATTTTTAAATGCCACAACAAAGTATGACAACGAATGAGCGAATGCTGCAGCACCAAAGACATGTAGATTTCTATAAAGGCTATTGTTAAAGAGTATAGTCTAAGTTTGGAACAGTGCTAAAGTTGTCTATCAACTGTAAACATTTTGCCAACAGAACCAGTTACAACTTTAGTATCTGATCATCAATGACTTAGAGAAAAAGCCATTTGTTATTTAACACATAACCTAAAACCTAAGGTTGAATTTATTTGCACCGAAGAAAATAAGTGATGAACAACAATACAGTTAAAAACAAATAAATAAAAAACGGTGTGCAAGTATGGTTGGAAGCCCCAAGGGCTTATAAAAAAACAACACAAAAAAACTATATTCAATACACAAGTACAAAAATAAAAAAGGTTTGTTAAAACAGACAACCCTTTTTTGTGGTGTCCAATTGGTAGTTACAGTCTTGTCCCATCGCTGCAACTCCCGCATGTACTCGGGAGAGGCGAAGGTCGAGAGCCGTGCATCCTCCGAAACATGACCCAGCCAAGCTGCACTGCTTCTTGACACAATGCTTCTTAACCCGGTAGCCAGCCGCACCAATGCGTCAAAGGAAACACCGTACACCTGACGACCGTGTCAGCGTGCATGCGTCCGGCCCGCCACAGGAGTTGCTGGAGCGCGATGGGACAAGGAAATCTTGGCCTGCCAAACTCTCTCCTAACCTGGACGATGCTGGGCCAATTGTGCGCTGCCTCATGGGTCTCCCAGTCACGACCAGCTGTGACACAGCCTGGGATCGAACCCTGGTCTGTAGTGACACCTGCAAATTGATTTTAACAAACAATTGGTCCCCCAAAAAATGCAACCCTCAGTTGAATTTCAAAATCCCGATGTGGCCCTCGAGCCAAAAAGTTTGCCCACCCCTGGCCTATAGAATAGGCTATGGATAATTTTATTGAGACCACACTAGGCACACTTGATATTGCACACCCAGCATAGAGTCAGGGATTAGGGGCAGCATCAGGCACACATGAGATGCTAATTCTCAAACACTGAGCAATGACATTTAAATCGATTACAAATTACATGACCCTCCCCTGGACTAAATAAAAAATATATAAAAATGAATAAAAGACTAAACCCTCTCCCTGACTGAAATTGAAAAAGAATGACCCTCCTCTGGGTAACAATTGTGGATATTTAATTACAGGTTAGGCCTATTTTCTCATAGTGTGACCTTTAGTAAAACCAATTGAAAACAGATTGAGTGCTTGTTCTTTTTTTGTGTTTTCTTGTAGCAATGATCAACGGTGATGGCTTTGTTAAGCGTTGTGGTGACTATAAATTTACAAAGGATCAGAGTTAAATAGTTCAAAAACAGATGACATTTATTTCAAATTGTACAACCATGATTCAAGTGAAGAGCAGAGATTTAAGTTAGCATGATTGAAGAAATGATACACATTATGACAATCTTAGAATATTGACTACCAAGACACCTTGAAATAAGGCAACAGTAAACATGTCATCCCCCCACAAATGACTAACGTATGTACAGTTGATTACTATCGCCCCCTTCCCCCCCGGCCCAAAATGTATCATTTTGTCATTTTCAGATCTCTATAGCATGACTAATCATTCACCCAAATTTGGTCAAATTTGGTCAAAATTGGGCCAGTGGTGTCTGAGATATCGTGTGGGTTAGCTCATATCCCTAAACATGTGTGCCAAATTTCATCACTAAGTCAAACAGATCAACAGATATATGCCCGTTATAGCGCCACAGCAAGGTCGATATGAATGTTCTTGCATATGTTGAGTCTTGACAGGGTTTATCAAATTCTGTTACAATACGAATGTCTTTGACTGATTTATATGCAGTTATGTGCCAGACCACACCCAGGTGAATGTTTATTGGTCAATAGCTACCAGTCTGGAAAATATTGCGTTGAGAGATCGTTTTCCATAAATGCCACATATCAAGTTTCGTGCAGATTGGTCATTCGGTATCAGAAGAGTAGGGTTAAGTGTTTTTCACACAATTCAAAATGGAGGAAAATCCATCATGGCGGAACTTATGGGTCCAGAGGCAAATTTGTTCCTTGTGAAGACAGGAACCGATCTACTAAATTTCATGATTTAAGGTATAATGGGGTGAGGGGTATGACCTTTCAAAGTTTGCATTTTCAATCTCGTTACAGGGCCACCATCTGGCCAATCAGTGTAATTTTCTAAATGCTGTAAAGCTATGGCAAGATGCATCATTCACCAAAGTTTAGTCAAAACCGGGCCAATGCTGTCTGAGATATCGCTTGTGACTAACATATGAACGTACTAACGGACGGAAACAGAGCCACAGTCCGTTCCCCAATTTCAGTGTGGGGGACAATGACCAGCATACACACAGGGAGTGTTTGGAAGACAAATGCAATGACAAGGCAACACTTGTACGTGCAGGAGATGAGACAGACAATGTTATACAGTAACACTTACATGTGCATTAGAATTTTTAATACCAATGTGCAAAGAGCAGATTTGACCCATAGAAATACACTCAATAGAGTTATTCCTATGAATGCTTTCAATTAACCAACCACATTAACGTGCATCAAGTCACATGACTGTGCAGATTTAGGACTTCCGCTTCTTTAACAGGGTTATGGTCTCTTCATTATCTGTCGCACCAGTGGGTGAAACTTCGGCGCTTTCGGACAATGGAGTCTCACTAAAACACATGATACGTGTTCAGTCAGTATCAATGATTACTCAAACTGAAGCTGATCACTGGAAATAACTCAGACAAACATTACGTACCTGTTAGTCTGTGTTGCCCTCGGTTTAATGCTCTCATATAAATGCTCGCCTACAGAGGGATTATAACAAACAGTAAAAATTGGTTGAACAAAGCTTTTGATAACATAGCCATTACTTTCTTGTAACAATATGTGCAGAATGTGGATTTAATGTTTTTGTTGTTATTTTAACATGCTAGTGGTCCTCTGTCCAAATAAGGACTACTTAGCCCACACACTAGTTATAGCTAGCTACTTCCCCAATGGGAGATTTGTGCAAACGTTCATGTTGTGCAACCGTTTCTCAGGTTAAGATTGAGGGGAGTGGTTATTACTCTGCTGGGTGAGTACAGGGTGGTTTGATGGGTCCTGGTTCTAATAATGGTGGTTGGGTCAGGCTGCTCATATGTATTATTCAGGTTCCTGGAGGTGAGAGGAAGCGGCACGCTTAAACATGATCATCTCAAAAATAACTTTTCAAGAATAATTTAAAATGGCAAGCAGCAGTGTAACACTGGCCACACACACACAGCAATGCCAAGTTAAAGGCATCTTAGATATATGGTTACTCTGGGAACGGGAGAATAACAAACAGTGCAGCTATGCAGAAATGAGTGCGTGTGTGTGTTTTTACAGGGGGATGGTAGTGAATCATCAGTGGATGCCAAGGTCATCGCCATGTACATGAATTATGTATGCGGTTTTGTTTTCTCTGCTGGTGCTCTTCTGCTACATCTGTGGCTGGCTAATAACTCTCCATTTCCCTATTATAAAATTATTCTCTGCAGAGCAGACACTCACAGAGCTCATCTTCTTCAGTGTAATTTAAGAAAACCCAATAGGTGTTTATACCTTAAAGACATTCTGCAAAAATAAACAATTTAAGAGGCCGGAGTCTGGTGGCACGAAATGAAAAAGTGTTTGATTTTCCAGTGTGCTAATAAAGAATCAAAGTCAATCACAACAAGTAAAATTACTCTGGGTTTCTTTATGAGTTGTCTGGATGGGTGTTATTGAGCGTATGCACATGTGTGTATAATTGTGCATCTATGTATGTGTGCTAATGTGTACAGTAAATGAGTGATAATGTGCACTGTGTGAGCATGCATGATGATGTTTACAGTGTGTGTGTCATGGTAATTTCCTGTATTACTAATTGAAAGGAGAGTTTACAAACCACACACAAGTCAGAGTTATATTTTAAACTTCATCTTTTAATAATATGAGCTTCACCATAGCCCTTTGACTCTCAGATCAATTCAGTGTCTATAAATGAATTCTGAGTGTCAACATAATGGCAACTGAGATCTTTCACAGCAAAGATCCACCCCTCTCAACTCACAATGACAAACCACAGGTCTTAGGAAAACTGCACAAAGGAAGACTTTTACTTGAGAGAGGAGTATCCCATAGCCAGACCGCATTAGCTATAAATTATCGTTCAGTTTGCGTTCTTAGACGTGGTTCTACTTCTCGTTCTTGGTACTTCATATTACCAAAACATTACCTCATCCAATGGCATATATCAATTGTCAATTCTAGATACTCCCATCTCAAATACAACCCACCCCTGGACAAGCTCCCTGAGAGGAGTGAGCCTCTAGGTCATATACTATGAAAGACAAGTTTCGACATCAGAGGGGACATACAATGGTTCCAGACACTGTCATACTCCTCCCCCCAATGGGAAAAGTAGGGAGTGACTGGTGTACAGACATTGTGGAGCCCTTCACATGGTTTAACAGATACCCTCACATATGAAGACAATCCTGACCTCTCCCCTCTCTGGGCCCCACGTGACTTTTCCCACATAAGCATATTTATGAAAGTAGATAAAACATCTTATTTATCAATGTTACCTAACTAATTCTGCTACGACAGTGTGTGTGTAAAATGCCTTGCCTGTTTGCCCCTGGCACCACAGTCAGATACCCCGGCTTCTCAATGAGAGATCTTGTCACCGGTGACTGGGAGTGACATGCTTCTCCCATCGTCACTGTGTGTGCCTGTTCTCCATCTGAACCCGGGGCTTCCTCCTCCTTCCCCTGCTCTCTGGTAGACACCTCTGCAGAGCCAGCTCCACTCACTAGGGAACAACAGCCCAGTCAGTACACTGGTGATGAAACTGTATAAACACGAATACACTTACAAGTTCTACAAGATAATTGAAAGTGGCTTGAAATGGAAACACATTTTTCAGTCAACACACACACACACACACACACAATTATAGTTCCCACCAACAGACCAGAAGTTGGTTGATACAGTGCCTTACAAAAGTATTCATCCCCCTTGGCGTTTTTCCTATTTTGTTGCATTATAACCTGTAATTTAAATTGATTTTTATTTGGATTTCATGTAATTGACATACACAAAATAGTCCAAATTGGTGAAGTGAAAAATAACTTGTTAAAAAAAAAAAAAACATTAAATTTAAAAAACGTAAAAGTGTTTCATGCATATGTATTCAAACCCCTTTCCTATGTAGCCCCTAAATACGATCTGGTGCAACCAATTACCTTCAGAAGTCACACAATTATTTAAATAAAGTCCACCTGTGTGCAATCTAAGTGTCACATGATCTCAGTATATATACACACACCTGTTCTGAAAGGCCCCAGAGTCTGCAACACCATTAAGCAAGGGACACCACAAAGTAAGCGGAACTATGAAGACCAAGAAGCTCTCCAAACAGGTCAGGGACAAAGTTGTGGAGAAGTACAGATCAGGGTTGGGTTACAAAAAAGTATCAGAAACTTTGAACATCCCACAGAGCACCATTAAATCCATTATTAAAAACTGGAAAGAATATGGCACCACAACAAACTCATAGACCATGCAAGGAGGGCATTAATCAGAGAGGCAACAAAGAGACCAAATATAACCCTGAAGGAGCTGCAAAGCTCCACAGTGGAGATTGGAGTATCTCTCCATAGGAACACTTTAAGCCGTACACTCCACAGAGCTGGGCTTTACGGAAGAGTGGCCAGAAAAAAGCCATTACTTAAAGAAAGAAATAAGCAAACATGTTTGGTGTTTGCCAAAAGGCATGTGGGAGACTCCCCAAACATATGGAAGAAGGTACTCTGGTCAGATGAGACTAAAATTGAGCTTTTTGGCCATCAACAAAACTGCTATGTCTGGCGCAAACTCAACACCTCTCATCACCCCGAGAACACCATCCCCACAGTAAAGCATGATGGTGGTGGCATCATGCTATGGGGATGTTTTTCCATCAGCAGGGACTGGGAAACTGGTCAGAATTGAAGGAATGATGGATGGCGCTAAATACAGTGAACTTCTTGAGGGAAATCTGTTTCAGTCTTCCAGAGATTTGAGACTGGGACAGAGGTTCACCTTCCAGCAGGACAATGACCCTAGGCATACTGCTAAAGCAACACTCGAGTGGTTTAAGGGGAAACATTTAAATGTATTGGAATGGCCTAGTCAAAGTCCAGACCTCAATCCAGTTGAGCATCTGTGGTATGACTTAAAGATTGCTGTACACCAGCGGAACCCATCCAACTTGAAGGAGCTGGAGGAGTTTTGCCTTGAAGAATGGGCAAAAATCCCAGTGACTAGATGTGCCAAGCTTATAGAGACATACCCCAAGAGACTTGCAGCTGTAATTGCTGCAAAAGGTGGCTCTACAAAATATTGACTTTGGGGGGGATGAATAGTTATGCACGCTCAAGTTCTGTTTTTTGTCTTATTTCTTGTTTGTTTCACAATAAAAAATATTTAGCATCTTCAAAGTGGTAGGCATGTTGGGTAAATCAAATGATAAAAACTCCCAAAAATCTATTTTTATTCCAGGTTGTAAGGCAACAAAATAGGAAAAATGCCAAGGGGGGTGAATACTTTTGCAAAGCAACTGTATATTATCTGGTTATAGTGTTGGTATATTAACTAGATACTGGCTGATAGATAAATACATCTGTTTGTTTTCCTGCAACTGAGTATGATGGTCAGGAGTGTGGTGACCAGACAGTACCTACCTGGGGTTTTCCAGGGGTGGTCAGTCGGGACGGGACAGACAGACAGACAGCGTCATCACTTTTTCACTCACTTAAAAAAAAGCATAAGTAGCTATGTTACGTTCATATCCCTAACAGCTTGTGGGCTGCCGAAGAAAACATGTCTTAGAACCGTTACATGCACATACGCACAAGACATACCAGTGTGTGAGTCACTCAGTGGTGCTGTGGTAAGCACTCTGTAAGTCCCTATGGGATTGCCTCAGTGGAATCTCAGCCACATACAACCCTGCGCGCGAGCACACACACACACACACACACACACACACACACACACACACACACACACACACACACCTCTCTTGCTAATGTGAGAGCTGCTCACAGAGACAGATTAGAGGCATGGAGAGCACTGGACACACCCAGATACTGTAAAGGATTAATCAGGGTATAATGAAATGTTTGAAGAATGGTCTGCCCCTCTGCCTAAACAATTAATCCTACACGCCTCAGGTAACATGTTCCTCACACACACATGATTCTCTGCGGCTCAGTTGGTAGAGTGCTTGCACCACTCATACAAAAACAATATGCACGCAGAGTAATTTGGAGAATAGCGCATGCTAAATGGCAATCATTATTACATGCAGTACATAACAGCACTGAACTTTGCAGAAAATACAGTATAACTATACTCTCCAGCATAAGTGATGTAATAAGCTCACCATGCAGGCTGGCTGTCTATCGGTGGTAGTCCAGGGCCTGCCGGTACTGGCTCAGTGTGTTGTGAACAGCTCCCAGGTTCGGTAGGACCACGGCCAGCCTTTTGGGCCTGGTGCTGACCAGGGGCAGGGCCCGCTCATAGCACCAGGCTGCCTCCTGGAACAACTTCAGCTGGGAGAAACTCAGGCCCAGGTCATTGTACACCTTACCTGAAAGGCTGAGGGATAAAGTCACAAAACTGTGACCAAATTGTTGACTGACAACGCTGTTACTCATTTGTTTTTTCCTCAATTCAGTTAATCTGACAGTTTACCTACCGAGGAACTCTGGGTTTTTGATGTTGTTGCTCAGCTCGAGGCAATCAGTGAGCACGGTGATGATATCATCCATGGTGAAGTCATCTGATTGGAGCATGTGACTCCCTGCCTATTTGGAGGCCGTGGCGGCTGAGTTCAGCTTGCCTGCCATCCCGTAGCTCTCCCCAGCCCTCTGGAAGCTCTAAGCTGCCTGGGTCCAGTCCTGAAAACACACAGCTTGAATCAAAACCAGCTCTATGTAGGACAGTCAGTGAGCTGTCAGTATATAGACCTGGCTGCTACACATCTCAAATGAGTCAGTCAGACACTGCAGCTCTTAAAAATTAGGGATGTGCATCTTTACCTTTCAAGATGATTTGATACATGGGCTACAATACCATACAGGAACGATAAGTTTAAAACGATCTGTGCGATTCGGTTTGTTTAGAGGAACGAATCGATGCGATTTAGTTCGATGCAATGCACTAACATTTGTTGCATAAACACATTCCTTTTCCATTCTAAATTAAAATATGCTGCTGATGGAGCTTATGAGCTGGGCTTCTCTGAACTGGATCTGTCTGAGCTGACTTCTCTCTGTGTGTGTGTGTGTATGATGTACTGTATAGGTCTATGTTGTATGTAGGCACCTGGGCTGAGCCATAAGGGAAACTGGGTATCTACCTTGCTTTTCACCCACTAATTCAGTTGTCATTTTTGCATATTAAAAAAGTGTTAGCTAGTAATGTAGCAATATTTATTAGTAAACAATTTGCTATGACATGACCAATAAATATAAAGCACAACTTTGGATTTCACCCGTGTCTCAGAATGGAATGGTTTCGGAAGTTGGACCTTTTGGACTCGAGTGAGCTCCTCTTCTTCTCCCGCTTCGACCATGCAGTGCAGGTAGCAAAAGTGATTGCTGTCCTCATTAAGAAATGATCAGCTTTACCTTGTATATCTAAAAATGACCGTATATACTCATTGTTTCAAGTAAAACTACCAAAACTATTGCTGATGGTGAACCTGAACAATCAAAATAAAACCCAATGTAAGCCCTGATGAGCATGTATAGCCAGATGAGAGCAGTGTGTCCCATGATAGCTAAGGCTACGTTTATTCCGGTAAAACACAATTTTCAACAGCGCATTTGATAAACATAATCTAGCAAATTACATTGGTTGTCACTC
Organism: Oncorhynchus nerka; assembly: GCF_034236695.1. Taxonomy (NCBI): domain Eukaryota; kingdom Metazoa; phylum Chordata; class Actinopteri; order Salmoniformes; family Salmonidae; genus Oncorhynchus; species Oncorhynchus nerka. The sequence goes on along the minus strand of NC_088409.1, from coordinate 38,068,695 downwards.
AAGTGATAAAGCCTAATATTGCACAAGACATTTTCAAACATCTGAATGCTGAAGGTGAAGTGCAGATGTGCCAGATCAGAAATAGGAATGCCTTGCGTTGGTCAGCGAGCGAAGGTGGTCGCAGTTTGACTACTGATTGTGCTTGGGGTTGTTCGGCATGCAAAATCACTTGTAGATCAATGACTGTCAACACAATTGTATGCTAAGTTTGACACTGAAGGAGAGGATACAGATGTCACAAAAGATAAGAGACATTTTCGGGAAGGCAGAAGGAAAGTAATTTGAGCAACATCAAAATTGTAAACAGGCGATTTGTAAAGGTTTGAATTGATTTTCGGACATATGCATGTTACATTTGGATCGGTTTGGGGTCCTGCTGACCGATGCACTCAAATCTTAAACATTTGAACCGGGGACTGATGCATATACAGTTGAAGTCGGAAGTTTACATACTTAGGTTGGAGTCATTAAAACTCGTTTTTCAACCACTCCACAAATGTCTTGTTAACAAACTATAGTTTTGGGCAAGTCGGTTTGTGCATGAAACAAGTATTTTTTCCAACAATTGTTTACAAACAGATTATTTCACTTATAATTCACTGTGTCACAGATCCAGTGGGTCAGAAGTTGACATACACTAAGTTGACTGCCTTTAAACAGCTTGGAAAATTCCAGAAAATGATGTCATGGCTTTAGAAGCTTCTGATAGGCTAATTTACATCATTTGAGTCAATTGGAGGTGTACCCCTGGATGTATTTCAAAGCCTACCTTCAAACTCAGTGCCTCTTTGCTTGACATCATGGTAAAATCAAAAGAAATCAGCCAATAATATTTTTTTGAGACCGTCGCAAGTCTGGTTCATCCTTGGGAGCAATTTCCAAACGCCTGAAGGTACCACGTTCATCTGTACAAACAGTAGTACGCAAGTATAAACACTATTTGACCATGCAGCCGTCATACCGCTCAGGAAGGAGACACATTCTGTCTCCTAGAGATGAACGTACTTTGGTGTGAAAAGTTCAAATCAATCCCAGAACAACAGCAAAGGACTGTGTCAAGATGCTGGAGATAACAGGTACAAAAGTATCTATATCCACAGTAAAACATGTCCTATATCGACATAACCTGAAAGGCCGCTCAGCAAGGAAGAAGCCACTGCTCTTAAACTGCCATAAAAAAAGCAAGACTACGGTTTGCAACTGCACATGGGGACAAAGATCGTACTTTTTGGAGAAATGTCCTCTGGTCTGATGAAACAAAAATAGAACTGTTTGGCAATAATGACCATCGTTATATTTGGAGGAAAAAGGGGGAGGCTTGTAGAAGAACAACATCCCAACCGTGACGCACGGGAGTGGCAGCATCATGTTGTGGGAGTGCTTTGCTGCAGGAGGGACTGGTGCACTTCACAAAATAGATGGCTTCATGAGGCAGGAAAATAGTGTGGTTTTATTGAAGCAACATCTCAAGACATCAGTCAGGAAGATAAAGCTTGGTCGCAAATGGGTCTTCCAAATGGACAATGACCCCAAGCATACTTCCTAAAGTTGTGGCAAAATGGCTTAAGGACAACAAAGTAAAGGTATTGGAGTGGCCATCACAATGCCCTGACCTCAATCCTATAGAAAATGTGTTGGCAGAACTGAATAAGCATGTGCGAGCAAGGAGGCCTACAAACCTAACTCAGTTACACCAGCTCTGTCAGGAGGCATGTGCCAAAATTCACCCAACTTATTGTGGGAAGCTTGTGGAAGGCTACCCAAAACATTTGACCCAAGTTAAACAATTTAAAGGCAATGCTACCAAATACTAATTGAGTGTATGTAAACTTCTGACCCACTGGGAATGTGATGAAAGAAAGAAAGAAAAGCTGAAATAAATAATTCTCTCTACTATTATTCTGACATTTCACATTCTTAAAATAAAGTGGTGATCCTAACTGACCTAAGACAGGGAATTCTTACTTGGGTTAAATGTCAGGAATTGTGAAAAACTGAGTTTAAATGTAATTGGCTAAGGTGTATGTAAACTTCCGACTTCAACTGTAGGTGAATCGTTACATCCCTATTATAAATTATACTAATTTATTGATAACACCCACACACTGCCTCTGGCAGTTCTCTAAATAATTTAATCGTGGCTCGACTCTGACACCAACTGAGGGTGTCCGAATAAAAAAACAGACCATAATGACAGAGACTGGCCCTTCATCAGTGGCAGCTGGTGATCAGCAAAGATGAGGGAGGTGGGCAGGTTCACTAAAGATCTGAAAAGGTTCATGGCATGATTTTTCTTGGTGTTATAATTGTATTGATTAAACAAATTGCAAAGCATGATTTCTGAGCACCTAATACATTAGAAGGAAGATGGCTCATATGAATCAATCAACTGACAATCAATTAAAGGAGAAGTTGTATTTTTACAACTAAATTTAGGTATCGCTCAAGTCGCACAAAAGGAAATATAATGTTGCGGATAAAGTTTGGAATGACACGATTTCATGTGTACAACATTGAAAGCCTTGCATCACTATACTGAGAGCTTTGCCGTTTCTAAAATGACATTTTTGGTTGTTTTTGGAGCCTTTGTTCATGTTTTTCAGGGCCCCCATACTATACAACGTGGATGAGGAAGTGATTTGCTGTTTGTTTCTAAAAGGTGTCTGGACCCTTCTATTACAAACTATTTCCATAAAAAATAAAACATTTCCATTTGTTTGTAAAACATTTTTTTTATTTAACAATCATTCAACTTTTGCAATTCACTCAAGATTTGAGTACTTGAGCATTTATTTTAGCAGAGAAGCTTGTTTTCTTCCTATTGTGGTATAGTTCTTACGTAACATTCAATTTTCAGTCTTGAGTATTCTAGGCCTCATGCGGAAGTATCTTATTATCTTTGCAGAAGATATGGGTGGGCTTCTAAATTCTGACTCAGCACAATCTTAATGTGCATGAAGGCAAATCTCCTGGTGGTAATATCTCATTATAAAAAAGCACAGCTTGGGCTTTTCTCGAAATCTATTGGATTGGTGTTAAATCTCTTTAGGAGAGTATCCCACCTAAATTTTGGAATGGCTTAAGGTGAGGAAGATAAGTACAGTTTACTGCTGTTTTACAGTTCTCCTCTAATGGTTAGGGGTGGAGATTTTTGGCAGGGTAATTTGATTCTCGAGCTGAACCATAAAAAACATACACCTTGAGCTGACTGACCTTTAGGAGCAGGTGACAGTGGGACATTTTCATGCAGGTCTCCCCCTCACTGGCCCCGTCCCCCTGGGAGTGGTACAGCTGGGCTGCCTGGAGGCAGTGAACAGCTGCCTGGCTGTGGTTCCCCAGGGGCTCATGGGCTACGGCCAGGTTGAACTGGAGGTCTGCTATCCGCTCGCCCCTCTCTCCTGGCTGGGCCCGCTTGAGGAAGTCCAGCCCCTTCAGGGCTTTACCCGCCTCCACGTAGGCAGCTCCCAGGTTAAAGGCACATGCCACCTGGACCCTGGTCTCCTTTAGCTGTGGGTGATAGAGTATGGTAAGAGAGAATACTTAAAAATGATAAAAGCTAACATAAGTACCAGTGAACATTATGCAGCATATTTGACTTTCTTCCATACAGTATGTCTAAATATGGGGGTTGTCAGATGTATGTCATTGTGAAAACCAATTACTATTTGGGGACAATAAAGATTGTGTAAATACTGTAATCCATTTGGACTTGGAACCAGACAAGTTTTTGTTGCCTGGACATTTTCCAAACAATAAAATTATGTGCTCAGTTCTCCCTCTTACAGTTTTAGCAAGACATATATTATATGGGTGAGGTGCAGGACAAAATGTCTCAACATGGACAACAAGGAAGTAGCCAAAGTAATGTCACTTCTATGGAAGCTTTGAAGGCCTTTTTGAAGAGGCTGAGGGCTTCTTCACAGTCCCCTTGCTTTAGTGCAATGTGGCCAGAGGCTGTGAGCTCCTCAATGTCCACCTGGACCTTCAGGACATCAGCCTTTGCTCTTTACACCCCGTCACTCTTATTTTTCCTGCCCTTGTGTAATGGGTAGCTATCAGATGGTTTCGCCAGGGGGTGGCTACAGTATAGCATTATGAGGAAACTGATGGAAAGAGGAGAGCGAAATAATTATGAAGGTCTGATTGTCACACTCACTCAGGTCATGACACTTAAAGAACTGCCCTCCTTTGGTGATAGTGAGAACTTGTTATGTGGCAAACAACATGAGGACTCACTCAGTGCCTGTCCTTTCAAATACATTTTTAACCAAGTCTATTATGAGCTCACTGAAAGGCATTTATTTTATGCATATATAGCCAGAATTATCGCATAAAAATAAACATTTTTGAGAAGTAGCATGGACAGATGTTTATCCTGTTTGCTAGCTAACTTACTTACTTGAAACCACATGACTAATTAACGCATTAGCTTCTCGAGTCTTGGTAACATGGCTAACGTAGCTAGTTTAGTTAGCTATTTCACTCACATTTCAAGATGAACAGCCATTCAAGACAGAGCCGTTGAAATTAGTTAATTAGTTTGACAAATACATTGGTCAATTATCCGTACAGCCGTAAACCCTAGTTAGTCACACGTTTTAGCTGGCATTTCTTGTTAGCTAGCTAATGTTAGGGAGTTACTGGTTTGTGGAGCCAGGGAAAGCTATGAAGTAGCAGGTATGTTGCTATGGCAATATTAAATAGGAAGTGAGGGGTAGTTGGCCAGATAAATTATTTTCGGCACAATTAACAAGGAGACTGAAGCAGCAACTTAAATGTCGTATTGCTAGCTATGATTATTTACAAAATGTTTACATTATTATTATATATATTTTTTTAAGTAACAAGTAAACATCTTCCAGAAGGTTATTTATGGTTATCACGTATGTTTCGAACGTTTCCAAAATACACTTCATGTACCACAATACAAAGTGACCAACTGTATTAGCCAATCAGAACAGCTTCTGATTAGCCAATGAGTGGATGGCGGGATATTCAAAGTTCAAATTTGACAGAAAAATGTGTGTACTGCAGTTGAATCAGTAGGAAGGACTGTGCATTTTTTTTAAAAATTTTAGAATGTGGAAACAGCATCGACAATTTAATTAAAACACTATCCAAATGCGAAAGTCATATCGATAACTTGAGACCAGAAAATATAACTAGCGTTTTGAGAGAACGTGCCAGTAATCTGTCGAAGAAGAAAATGGGAGATACGGGAACACAAACGCGTTCAGGTGGATGTAAGTTAAGCGACCTTGCAACCTAATTAACATTAAGTTTGTTAGACAATAAATAGTAAACTGGTTGTTTTGCCTGTTTTAGCTGGGTGACTAACTATAGATCGCAGGTAACATTAGCAAATCTAACCTTAACGGCTTACTGTAACGTTGTAGCTAGCAAACTTGCAAGGCTTGCAATATAACGTTAGTTAACTTGTCAAGGTTAACTTGGGTCAAGTCCATGTCAACTCAGGTATTTAGTTAAGTTAGCTTGCTAGATGGTACTTTGTATAAAGTTATATAATTGTTTGACATTTTGTTACAGATGAGCGGTTGACAGCTGAGGAGATGGATGAACAACGCGTCCAGAATGTTGCCTATCAATACCTGTGCCGTTTGGAAGAGGCTAAAAGGTAAGAACAGTTAACTTTCTTCTCAGTTGGTTTCAGACTAACTGACGTGTACTTCAGACTATATCAGTATTACTTCACCCTATCATGGATAGCTAACTTGCTTTTGAAGACCGAGGTAAAGACAGTTTCAAGTTTGATATTCGCGCTTTCAAACCACTTGAGCCACATACTCCAAATAAGTGTCATGATGTTGGAAAAATTGCACAGGTCTTACTTTCACGATTTTGACATTATTTCGCTTTCTAAATTAATAAACATGTGGAAGTGTGAGCAGCATTTTGTGTTCCTAGTTGAATTAGTTAGGGAGCGTAAACAAAGTACAAACATTTATTTACATTCGAATTTCAATAGCTCCTTGGTCATGTGACCTACTTAACTCAAACAAGGTTCAGAAAGTCCATTGACTACTTCTGTATTGCACACCTTTTAGTTTGTCCGTTTTCATCTCTTGATTTTACATGAATTTTTCTAATTGTAAAATTTCAATAGCTCTTTGGTCATGTGACCTAGCTACTCAAACAGGGTGAATAAATCTAGAGCGTTTGTAGACTAAGAAAAAAATATTAAGTGACAGTTTCATTTGTACTTAAAGTCATCACAGATGAGTGTCCACCAAATCTATGACAATAGAGAATGAATTGTAAGCACCAAAGTGTTTTTGTTAAAATAATATCTGAAAATGTCAGTTGTTGAACATAAATTGCTATTGCAAATAGAAGTATTATGATATATGCAGTTGAGGAATATTCCATGTACCAACACTACATGTAGGACAGACATTCCCACATACAGTATATAAAAAAAAAAAGTTTTTATTTAGCCAGTTTATAACAAGTTCTCATTTACAACTGGGACCTGGCCAAGATAAAGCAAAGCAATGTGACACAAACAACAAAAGTTACACATGGAATAAACAAAGTACAGTCAATAACACAATGGAGAAGTCTATATACAGTGTGTGCAAATGAAGTAAGATTAGGGAGGTAAGGCAATAAATAGGCCGTAGTGGCGAAATATTTACAATTTCGCAAATAAACACTGAAGTGACAGATGTGCAGAAGATGAATGTGCATGGAGAGCTACTGGGGTGCAAAGGAGAAGAAAACGAATATGGGGATGAGGTAGTTGGGTGGGGTATTTACAGATGGGCTGTGTACAGGTGCAATGATCGGTAAGCTGATGCTTAATCTTAGTGAGGGAGATATGAGTCTCCAGCTTCAGTGATTTTTGCAGTTCATTCCAGTCATTGGCAGCAGAGAACTTGAAGGAACAGAGGAATTGGCTTTAGGGGTGACCAGTGAAATATACCTGCTGGAGCGTGTGCTACGGGTGGGTGGTGAGATAAGGTGGGGCTTTACCTAGCAAGGACTTATAGATGACCTGGAGCCAGTGGGTTTGGCGACGAATATGAAGCGAGGGCCAGCCAACGAGACCAGCCATACAGGTTGCAGTGGTGGGTGGGTAGTATATGGGGCTTTGGTGAAAAAACGGATGGCACTATGATAAACCGCATCCAATTTGCTGAGTAGAGTGTTGGAGGCTATTTTGTAAATGACATCGCCGAAGTCAAGGATCGGTAGGATAGTCAGTTTTACGAGGGTATGTTTAGCAGCATGAGTGAAGGATGCTTTGTTGTGAAATAGGAAGCCGATTCTAGATTTAATTTTGGGTTGGAGATGCTTAATATGAGTCTGGAAGGAGAGTTTACAGTCTAACCAGACATCTAGGTAGTTGTCCACAAGTCAGAACTGTCCAGAGTAGTGATGCTAGGCGGGCAGGTGCGATCGGTTGAAGAGCATGCATTTAGTTTTACTTTCATTTAAGAGCAGTTGGAGGCCACGGAAGAAGTTGTATGGCATTGAAGTTCGTCTGGAGTAGAGGTCGACCGATTATTCGGAATGGCCGATTTCAAGTTTTCATAACAATCGGAAATATGTATTTTTGGACACCGATTTGTCCGATTATTATATATTTTTACACCTTTATTTAACTAGGCAAGTCAGGTAACAACACATTCTTATTTTTAATGACTGCCTAGGAACGGTGGGTTAACTGCCTTGTTCAGGGGCAGAACGACAGATTTTTACCTTCTCAGCTTGGGTATTCAATCTTGCAACCTTACCGTTAACTAGTCCAACGCTCTAACCACCTGCTTTACATTGCACTCCATGAGGAGCCTGCCTGCTACACGAATGGAGTAAGAAGCCACGGTAAGTTGCTAGCTAGCATTAAACTTATCTTATAAAAAAAACAATCAATCATAATCACTAGTTATTAACTACACATGGTTGATATTACTAGTTTATCTAGCGTGTCCTGCATTGTATTTAAACGGTGCGCATTCGCAAAAAAGGACTGTCGTTGTTCCAACGTGTACCTAACCATAAATGTCAATGCCTTTATTAAAATCAATACACAAGTATATATTTTAAACCTGCATATTTAGTTAATATTGCCTGCTAACATGAATTTCTTTTAACAAGGAAAAATGTATCACTTCTCTTGCAACAGAGTCAGGGTATATGCAGCAGTTTGGGCCGCCTGGCTCTGCGAACTGTGTGAAGACTATTTCTTCCTAACAAAGACAGCCAACTTTGCCAAACGGGGGATGATTTGAAAAAAGCACAATTGTTGCACGACTGTACCTAACCAGTCAATACAGTAAAATCAATACACAGAAGTTTATATTTTAAACCTGCATATTTAGCTTAAAGAAATCCAGGTTAGCAAGCAATATTAACTAGGTGAAATTGTCACTTCTCTTACGTTCATTGCACGCAGTGTCAGGGTACATGCAACAGTTTGACCCACCTGGCTCGCTGCAAACTAATTTGTCAGAATTTTACGTAATTATGACATAACATTGAAGGTTGTGCAATGTAACAGCAATATTTAGACTTATGGATGCCACCCGTTAGATAAAATGCGGAACGGTTCCGTATTTCACTGAAAGAATAAACATTTGGTTTTCGAGATTATAGTTTCCAGATTCGACCATATTAATGACATAGGCTCGTGTTATTATGTTATAATTAAGTCTATGATTTGATAGAGCAGTTTGACTGAACGATGGTAGGCAGCAGCAGGCTCGTAAGCGTTCATTCAAACGGCACTTTCCTGTGTTTTGCCAGCAGCTCTTCGCAATGCTTCAAGCATTGCACTGTTTATGACTTCAAGCCTCATCTCCCGAGATTAGGCTGGTGTAACCGATGTGAAAAGGCTAGCTAGTTAGCGGGGTGCACGCTAATAGCGTTTCAAACGTCACTCGTTCTGAGACTTGGAGTAGTTGTTCCCCTTGCTCTGCAAGGGCCGCGGCTTCTGTGGAGCGATGGGTAACGCTGCTTCGATGGTGGCTGTTGTCGATGTGTTCCTGGTTCGAGCCCAGGGAGGAGCGAGAAGAGGGACGGAAGGCTATACTGTTACACTGGCAATACTAAAGTGCATATAAGAACATCCAATAATCAAAGGTATATGAAATACAAATCCTATAGAGGGAAATAGTCTTTTAATTCCTATAACTTAACTTCTTACCTGGGAATTTTGAACTCATGTTAAAAGGAACCACCAGCTTTCATATGTTCTCATGTTCTGAGCAAGGAACTTAAATGCTAGCTTTCTTACATGGCACATATTGCACTTTTACTTTCTTCTCCAACACTTTGTTTTTGCATTATTTAAATGAAATTGAACATGTTTCATTATTTATTTGAGGCTAAATTGATTTTATTGATGTATTATATTAAGTTAAAATAAGTGTTCATTCAGTATTGTTGTAATTGTCATTATTACAAATCAATTTTAAAAAATCGGCCGATTTAATCGGTATCGGCTTTTTTTTGGGTCCTCCAATAATCGGTATCGTTATTGGCGTTGAAAAAATCATAATCGGTCGACCTCTAATGTTGAGGGGTGGTCGTTTGACCGCGGACCCATTACAGATGCAGGCAGTGATCGCTGAGATCCTGGTTGAAGACAGCAGAGGTGTATTTAGAGGGCAGGTTGGTCAGGATGATTTCTATGAGGGTGCCCGAGTTTATGGATTTGGGCTTCTACCTTACCTGGTAGGTTCCATGATAATTTGGGTGAGATTGAGGGCATCTACCTTAGATTGTAGGACGGCGGGGGTGTTAAGCATATCCCAGTTTAGGTCACCTAACAGTACAAACTCTGAAGATAAATGGGGGGCAATTATTTCACATATGGTGTCCAGGGCGCAGCTAGGGGCTGAGGGTGGTCTGTAACAAGCGGCAACAGTGAGAGACTTATTTCTGGAAAGGTAGATTTATAAAAGTAGAAGCTCGAACTGTTTGGGCACAGACCTGGATAGTATGACAGAACTCTGCAGGTTGTCTCTGCAGTAGCTTGCAACTCCACCCTCTTTGGCAGTTCTGTCTTGGTGGAAAATGTATACACATACAAAGAGGCATTTTTCAGCTCTGATGTTGCCACTCAGAATCCAGAATGGATATGACAATGTGGCAGCACTGGATGTAATACACCCTTACAACAATCTACTTTTTGATCTTCTTGACTTCTAATCTGGTTAACTGCTACTGTGTGTCAAGAAAAGAGCCCCAATTTCAGGTTAGTGTACTTCAGTAAAAAAAGGTCTGGTTTAGATTAAAAACTATCGCCCCCTGTCCCCGTTCATAGGGGCATGAGGGACTACTCTGGTAGAATTGAGTTGGCACTTTATTGGTCCACAGACCCACAAGGTTGAGGTTACTCATGGACAGTAATTGGTCATTTATTTTATTTTTTGCATTGATGCATTGTGTTTTCTAACTGTCCAGGAATAGGATCCAAAGTGTTATGGAAATATTTGTTCCCATAAATACAAAGGAGGATGTCTCTCCTCATACCTCTGGCACTTTAGTCAAACTGCCAATCAGGAGAGAATACAAACAGGTCGAGGGTGCCAATTGAAAGTCCAGGGGTGTCTGTGCCTTTTGGATTACTCTCTCTTTACAGAGAACCCCTGTAGTTCAAGTCAAGAGCTACCCTTCCCCTTTCAGTCTGCTCTGCGCATGTCTGAAAGTGACAGCCAGCAGTGAGTTTTTCACAGTATGTCATACATTCATAAGTGTAATAATATTTTATGTAAAATGCTAGTATGTATTAGATCCAGTACAATGGAATAACTAAGACCTGAATTTGAATGCAGTGTGTTCCGATTCCTCCTCTTTCTGTACCGCAGGGTCAACCAAAAACACTTGGCCTGATGGTTCATGCAGATACTGGGGAAGCAATATAGAAATGTATTGATCCGTTAAATGATTTTACTATTAAATGACCCATATCACAACCCTCATACCTCTTCACAAAAATGTATCTAAATAAATTTTGGAAAAAGGATTTTACTCACAAAAGACTTAGACGTTTATTTTCCCAGTTAGAAATAGTAGGCCATGCGTCAAATAACTATTTTAATCAGAAAAACGAACCCTCAAATGCACTATTGCATTTTGTAAGTTGTCTGCAGGTGGCTTGTTGCGAATGCACTCAAATATCAAGTCATTGTCGGGTTCTGTAAACTGCGTTCTAATACTCAACATAGAAAGTGATGCTATGAAAAGGATTCTTTCATGTTATCAAGCTCACTCTGTCTGACAAATCGCTGCCTATTACTGTGATTTAAAAAGAGTATATGAAACATTGTTTTTCAAGAAGCCTACCTGTGCGCCTTCCTTTAAGCACCTCTGTTCAAACACCTCTCCTGTCCTTGATCCATACCACATACAGACATTTTCAGATCTTTTCAGTGTCCATATAACAGTTATTGCAAGGTTGGAACATTTTGTTAACTTCCTTTTTTAATTTTTTTACCACCCATGTAAAATAAAGGCCTGCAAAGCTTACAGATTTAAGTATAATAGCATGAGATGAAAGTAGACCAACTTCAGTGTGTGAAGGCAGAGTCAGTGGACATTCTGAACCTGGTTTGAAGTCACTAGGTCACATCACCAAGGAGCTTTGGGATTTTAAATTGAGAAATTCATCTAAAAACATGTGAGATGAAAATGGACAAACTAAAGGGTGTGCAATATAGAAAGGTAGTCGGTGGACATTCTGAACCTTGTTTGAGTCTAGTAGGTCATATGACCAATGAGCTATTGAAATTCAAAAATGTAAATCATTTAAATGGTGTGAGATGTAAATCTACATAGAAAAATGTGTGCAATGTGTGTCTGCCATCGGGTTAGCTAGAACCAGTTTTAGGAGTAATGGTTAAATAGCTATTGAATTTAGAAAATGTTGATTTGTCACTGTTGACGGCCCCTAACTGCTGATGGTGGAGGTAAGGAAAACTACAGGCAAATATCCAACCTGACACTGTCGTTACCTCTGTCTTTTGAGATAATTGGCCAATTCACTTGTCTGCAGGAAATTGTAAAAGCAACTATCTCTGTCATTTAAGTCTGATTGCTCTTACTTCATGTTTTAACGCATCACATGCAATACTTGGAAAAATCTTGCGTTAATATTTGCTAGTAAGTTGACATTAGACGTATGTTCTCTCTTTACAAGGTGGATGGAAGCTTGTCTCCACGAGGAGCTGCCTGCCCCGACTGAACTGGAGGAGGGGCTGAGGAACGGGGTGCTGCTGGCCAAGCTAGGCCACTGTTTTGCCCCCAAGATAATCCCCCTCAAAAAAATCTATGACCTGGACCAGGAACGCTTCAAGGTCTGTTCTATTGTTCGCAGCCCTATGGTTTTACTGAAATGCCTCTGTCAGTAAGAAAGACTGAGTTTCCTGCTGAGAAACTTTCTTTTGGATCTTTTGACAGTCTTGTCATTTATTATTCTCTGAAAAATAACACTCTGCCTCTTGCTTACCTTCGTGGTCCTTTAGAACAACCTATTTTTCCTAGTACCTGCTTTTCTGCTCTAATATCATCTTTTCACATGTGACTGTGATTGAAAACAAACTTATTTGAATTAGTGCTGAGCAAGCATAATACTCCATTTCAAAGGCAATTGAATAATGTAGCTGAATATCAGAGGTGTCATAATGCAGATTTCTCCAACGGATCATATGTTTCTCCCTCAGGGTATGGGATTGCAGTTCCGCCACACGGACAACATCAACCATTGGCGCAGTGCGATGGCGGAGATCGGACTACCAACGGTACATTTTAAAGGGAGAAAAACTCTTTAGGCCTCTCCTCATGTATAACAGTAGCTATCTTGTTTACTGTTACACCTGAACTGCACCTAACCTGTCCCTGTTGTTTCAGATGTTCCACCCAGAGACCACTGACATCTATGATAAGAAGAACATGCCCCGAACTGTGTACTGCATCCATGCTCTCAGCCTCTACCTTTTCCGACTAGGTTTGGCCCCTCAGATCCATGACCTCTGTGGCAAGGTCAAATTTACAGGTAGAGTCTTACTTAGTAACCCCTTACTATTCAATCACAAATGGTAACTGGTTTAAGGGGAAAATATCATTAATATTCCTCTCTCATTCCTGTGTTTTTTGGGTAATATTTATTCTCCAGAGGAGGAGATTAACAACATGAAACGGGAGCTGGACAAATATGGCATCCAGATGCCAGCCTTTAGCAAGATTGGGGGGATCTTAGCCAATGAGATAACAGTGGATGAGGCTGCTGGTAAGTAGAGGCACAGATGTTTTGCTTTGAAGTTTTCAGATGTAGAAAATACACCTTATTTCAAGTTAAAATATGAATTCACACTGGCCCAAAATGTGTTCGTTTTAGACAAAGGGTTGTCTGTTGGCACATTGGTACTCTACTTAAACTGATATGGATGGGATTCCAAAATTGATACGCCTAGAGACGCATCAGATACTATTGAAGTTCCTTGGTCATCGACTGTCATCTAAGAGTCAATGTTTTCACTGTCCTTGAATAGTTTATCAAAATGTTGCCTCCATCTCCCTTCTCTCTCCCTCCAGTCCATGCTGCAGTTATAGCTATCAACGAGGCGGTGGAGAGTGGGCATGTGGAGGTCACTGCCCAGGCCCTTCGGAATCCCAGCGCCATGCTCACCAACCTGGAAGCGCACCTGATGCCAGTCTACCAGGAGATGCTGCGCCAAGCACGGGCACAGAAGGCGGCTCTCGCCTACACCAAGGTGACTGACTGAATTAATATGATAATTTGCATTTATAGCCATATCCCTGGTACAGAGTTTCTGTTGGTGTCAGAATGGTAATCGTGTACTGAATTTCTAGTGTAAAGGTTCAGAAGAGAAGGATATCTATGAGGAATACCTGACCCAAAGTGAGATTCAAGAGAATATTGACAAAGTGAATGGTGAGTAGGACTTAACCATCAAACGGATAAATAAGAAGATGAAGGGAAAAAATTGGAACTAAATCAAATATTTTTGTCGCTGTTTGCAGTGCGTGCGGCCATAGAGCAGGTGGACGAGGCCCTGGATTGTGGGGACTCTCTGGCCCTCCTGGCAGCCCTCCAGGTCCCCTGTCTGGCCCTGAGGGGCCTCCAGAGAGACCACGGGCCCTGGTACCTGGAGCAACTGGCCACTGACCGTGAACAAAAGGCCCTGGTGAGAAACTGCACATTAACACCACACACGCACACACACACACTGACCCATGACCTTTGCTCACTGACATGTGGCAGGACCTGGGCTGTGTGGACCCTCTTGAGCGAGATGAGCTGCAGGAGGGGGTGTGTGTGGCTAACGAGGAGGCCCAGCGCAACCAGACAAGTTAGTACACACTCAACTAAATACTGTATCGTAGTCCGTTCTTATAACAAGGGGCATGCACTATATCAATTCTAGTGACTCTTGAGTTGCTGCATGTGTGCGTAAGTATATTAATGACTGGTCCTTTGCAGTCACAATGTTCCGTTGTAGATCCATCCAAACAAAGTGTGGGTGTTTATTCAGTGCAGAAAGCTGTAAGGTCCATCAATGAGGCTCTGCGTCTTGGGGAGCCCAGGCAGACTGTTCGTGCGCTCATGGACCCTGATGCCCACCTCCCAGACGTCTACCCCTTTGCCTCAGCGCTCTACCAGAGTGAACTGGCCCCACTGCAGCGAGGAAGTCCTCAGGTAGGTTAGGCTACAGTTCCCCACCTGGCCCGTCAAGCTACCATGGCCACCTAATCTCCCTCATCTCACTCAACTCCTTTTCTCTGCAACTCTGTCTTGGCTGTAAACAAGACTGTTCCATTAACATTTTGTAAAAAAAGAAATAGATAGTATATTTCTATTGTTTATATAGTAATACAAACAAAATGGGGGGAAATGACCAGGTTACTGAACTTGAATAACTTTGTTGTATGTAAACTAACTGTAGTGAATGTGGTCCTCTGTGCCTGCAGGGGGACCTGCAGCAGGAGGAGCTGTACGTAGCAGTGGAGATGCTCTCGGCGGTGGCTCTCATCAACCAGGCGGTGGAGGCCAAAGATGTGGGAGCCTTTTGTGCCACGCTGATCAGCCCTGCAGCCGGTCTGGCCGATATTGACGACAGCCTAGTCCAGAGGTGGGTTTACAGTACCACTCTCCTGACAATTCTCCGTTGTCCCCATGTAGCCTGGTTGCAGATCTGTATACTTTAACGAACTCCTTTGTCATTTGCCTCAGGTACTTTGAGGAGCTGGGTGATCAGAGGAGGAAGGCTGGGAGAGCTCTGCTGACGTGGAACGATCTCCAGAGAGGACTAAACTCTGTAAATGCTGCAGCACAGGAAGAGCATGACCGTACGTTAGATGAACTGGACACCAACTCCCAGAAACACTCTGGTTTTAGGTCCATTGACAGCAATATTTTGTTGGATGCTATTTGATTCTAAAACAACGGAAACACCTTGTATTTGACTGGGTCTGCTTCCTGTTTGTCCCCAGAGATCCTCACCATCGGGCTGATTAACCAGGCCCTGTGCCGAGGCGACCCTCAGAAGACTCTGGCTGCACTGCTGTTGCCTTCTAGTGGCCTTGAGGAGGTGACGACACTCAATGCCCGCCGCTACCATGACGTACTGACCAGAGCCCGGAGGCAGAAGGCTGAGGTATGTCAGCCAGGAAGAAATAATAGTTTAAAACGGAATCTAAACAAGATTTTATTATTCAACATTATTCAGTGCTGTGCCTTGTCCTATCACAGGTGAACCGTGACCCAGGAGCAGAGTTGTGGTTGGCTGACATTCAGGAAGGAGTGAGAAGAGCCAATCAGGACACTCAAAGAGCCCTGAAGAGTGAGTTGGCATGATACCCTCCACATCGTCTTTTTAAAGCAATGGTGAAATTCTATGCTGATGGGTTTCCTCACAACTGTAATTCATGTTGTCACAAAATGTATACCGTTGTCTTAACTGTGTGTGTGTTTCCCTGGCCAGTGTCCCTGGGCTTGGCGGCCGTGAACCAGGCGGTGAAGGAGGGCAAGGCGTCCCAGACTCTGCGAGTCCTGCGTCTGCCAGAGGTGGCGCTGCGGAGCGTGGTGGCAGAATGTGCTGGAGTGTACCAGGCTGAACTCACCGCCCTACTCGGAGCCAAATCTGTGGGAGGTCCGTACCCACTACCGTGATTCACTTGCGTTCATTAGCTGCTCACAATTGGTCAGGATTAACTGTAGACTCAGCGACGCACAAAGTAAATGTCAATTTCAGCAACAACAGAGTTGAAGAATGAGGCTAAACGTCTCCAATGTTTTGGTCCCGTAGCCGCCACATTGTAGCAGAGTGAAGCATACCCGTGTTCATGCGCAGATACTGTGTTGCATCGCGCTCATCTCAGTATCTGCGGTGCTGCTCCTGGCAGTGTCATAACACTGAGTCTACCTTTAAGCTTCTAGGTAGTGACAAGCCATAATCTCTATGTACTTGGACTTAGGAGACAACCGGAGCCCATGGCTGAAGACCAAGACTGAGGACAGCCCCTACTACTTCCACCTGCACAATCTGGAGGGCACCTGGGAGAGACCGCAGGGCTTTGTCCAGTGCACAGTGTTCCTGGCCCATGAAGAAATACAGGTCAAAATTACCTGTAAATTCAGTAGAAACAAGTATGGCTGAAGAGCTAGAGTTTGTATTGATTAGATAAGCCAACCGTTATTATGGCTGACTGTCTCTGTGGTCTGTCTCCCTCTACAGGCGGTGCTGAGCAGTGTAACTGCTGCCCACGGCCGGGAGGTGCATTGGAAGGCCAGTGAGGGCCTGGTGGTGCAGCTGCAGGCCAGGGCCCAGGGATTCCTCCTCAGACAGAGGCTGGGTGCCCGTCTGCACTTCCTCAACACCCAGCTACCTGCCATCATCACCATCCAGGTCAGCTACCATAGAATGCATAGAACTACAGTGCAGACTAACGTTACATACCCAAATACATGTTTCAAAACTGAAAGGTGCTCAGTGTGTGTGTTTGTTTCCAGTCCCACTGGAGGAGGTTCGTACAGCAGAGAGCCTACAGAAAGAGGCTACAGTATCTCTACCAGAACTGGAGGGCTGTGGTCAGGGTAAGGTTGACCAAATAATCTCTTTGTAAATTAAAGACTAACCCTGTGTTGAAGTTGACATTGGTTGTTCTTACTGTGTGTGTGTTAGGTCCAGGCCAGTGTGAAGATGTGGATTGCTCGGAGGAAATATCTTTCTCGTCGACGCTTCTTCAGACGTCAAGTGAGTGCAACCAACCATCACCCCTGTAGACAAACCCTCAGATCTAAAAATGGCTACATACCTTGAAATGTAGCCTGACCTTTGTTCTTCTACAGGTGGGCGCCATTATAAAGATCCAGGCATTCTTCCGAGCCAACAAGGCCCGTGAGGAATACAGAATGCTAGGTAGGTGGCCACAGCTCCACTCACAAGTCTGCCTGGTTTCCTACAATTGTTTTTATTTTTACAATGATCATAACTTTAGTCCAATGTAAATACCAAGTCTTTTGCATAACACCAGTCTCAATTGCATTGACATCCCCCGTATTAACACCGTGATCTTGCTCTCTTCCAGTCCACTCCACTACCCCTCCTCTGTCAGTAGTGAGGAAGTTTGCCCACCTGCTGGAGATGGGTGACAATGACATCCGCCAGGAGGGGGAGCTGCTGCGTATGAGGGAGGAGGTGGTGAGGACCATTCGCTCCAACCGCCAGCTGGAGACTGACCTGGACCTAATGGACCTCAAGATAGGACTGCTTGTCCGCAACCGTGTCACGCTGCAGGTCGGAGCCTATTTCATTCCATTATTACTACACCGGCTTCAGAAGTTCTATTCATTTTTTATTTGGAAGGTGCCTAGAAGGGTCTGTCGTCCACCACACTTCTCATCCATATATTTGATTAACTAACATTACTACAGGAGGTGGTTTCCCACTGCAAGAAGCTGACCAAGAAGAACAAGGAGCAGCTGTCGGACATGATGGCTCTGGACAAGAGCAAGGGCCTCAAGGCCCTGAGCAAAGATAAGAGGGAGAAACTGGAGGCTTACCAGCACCTCTTCTATCTGCTACAGGTGAGCTGATGGAAGCGACATTTTTTTTTAGTAGGTATTAACGATACAGGGTCGACTATTTTATCTGCCCCCTCGTATGTGGCCTGTACTGAGTTTTCTGCAATGGCTCGCTTAATTTAAGTGTGTGTTCTCCAGACTCAGCCTCTGTACCTGGCCCAGCTGATCTTCCTGATGCCCCAGAATAAAACAACTCTCTTCATGGAGACTGTCATCTTCACCCTGTTCAACTACGGCTCCGACTGCAGGGAGGCCTACCTGCTGCTGCAGCTATTCACCACCGCGCTGCGCCATGAGATCAAGTCAGTGTACACACACACACACACACACACACAGGCTGTCAAGGGGATCAAGTTGCACTGAACTCAATTTCTTTCTTTCTCACTCCCTCCCTCCCTCCCTCTCAGGTGGAAGGTGGACCAGCCCCAGGAGGTGGTGACTGGGAACCCCACAGTCATTAAGATGTTGGTGAGTTTCTACCGCCATGCCCGCGGTCAGACGGCGTTGAAGGAGATCCTGGGGCCGGCTATTAGAGAGGTGCTGCAGGACCGCACCCTCAGCATCCGCACGGACCCCTGCGAGATCTACAAGAGCTGGGTCAACCAGACCGAGACCCAGACCGGCCACAAGAGGTCAGCACTGAACCAGGAGCAAATGTAGTATCAAAGCGACACACACTCGTTCTCCTATAGAGAGCCATCTACTAGAGGTGACTAGACAGTTTTAGCTTGGCCACGAGGTCTGCATACAGCAAGAAATACTTATACTATGCAGACTGATTTACTTACTTTAGTTGAATGTACTGACTTGATTTTCTCATGACTAGTATTTTAAAGATATGTACGCTGACACTCTCTGATTGGCTTCAAGAGGTCCATTGAGAAACGTACATCTATACAGACACAACATACTCTGTCTCCTCTCCCCAGCTCCCTGCCTTATGAAGTGAGTGCAGAGCAGGCCCTGGCCCACCCAGAAGTGCAGCGTCGCCTGGACATCTCTATCGTAAACCTCAAGAACCTCACAGACCGCCTGCTCAACGCAATCACCAGCAACCTGCATAAATTACCGTAATAGGCCCTTCATATGCACTCTGCAGAGCTTCCTTTTCATTCTCAGTGCAATTCATTTGAATCACCAGCAACTTAATCAAACAGTTGTTGGCGGCTCACGTCTTCCTCTCACCAGATTTGGCTACTTATTGATTTAGTTTGATTTCTTTCTCTGGTACTTTATATTCTGTGATGGGAGTTCAACACTCAGGCGTTCTCCTTCCTCCCACAGATATGGGATGCGCTACACAGCCAAGGTCCTGAGAGATTCTCTACATGAGAAGTTTCCTCAGGCCAGCGAGGACGAGCTTTACAAGGTACACTACTGACCAGACTTGATGATTAAATCACTTAGATACGGTTATCAGCTAGACAGGATCTGATCCTTCCATGTGTGATGACGTGCTGTTGGTTGTGTTAGATTGTGGGAAACCAGAGGGGTATTCCACGAAGATGGTTTAACAAATTCAGGATTTCCTGAACTTATCCGGCTTGTCTTAACCAGATGAGGGAGTTCAGGATTTCTTGGTTCCAGAACCGTTGCTTCTCGTTTAAGTTATTAGGCTTAGCAAAACTCTGATTGATCTGACAATTGGCTCGTGCACGCAACATTCAAAAAGGTCCTCATGTCGATAGATATGGAGTCAAAAGACCGAACCCAATATTTAGTCTAAAACAATTGTAACACAACATATTACAGCCTCTACTCTTCTGGGAAGGCTTTCCACTAGATGTTGGAACATTGCTGCTGGGACTTGCTTCCATTCAGCCACAAGCATTAGTGAGGAGGTCAGGCACTGATGTTGGGCGATTAGGCCTGGCTCGCAGTCGGCATTCCAATTCATCCCAGAAGTGTTTGATGAGGTTGAGGTCAGGGCTCTGTGCAGGCCAGTCAAGTTCTTCCACACCGATCTCGACAAATTTCTGTATGGACCTTGCTTTGTGCATTAGGGCATACGTTGTCATGCTCTTCTGTAAGGCTATGCTAATGCCACTGTTTGTCTATGGAGATTGCATGGCTGTGTGCTCGATTGTTTTTATACATTGGTACTGTACTTTTGTGTATATGTTGTGTATTTACCCCCCAAAAAGTCATGCATCCACTACTGCAAAAGCCAGAGGGCCAGAGCCTGGCAGACAATTGCAGACAGTAAATGTGTGAAGTGGCATTATTCCAATATTTTAATAGGCCTAGCTTACACACGTGGGTGACTAGTAATGTTTTTACTTTATAATATATCACCAGCGTTGCAATAAAAATGCTTAAGTGTCAAGGCTATGCCCTAATAGTCTACTACAACTTGCATATGTCACAAATGCAATGCTAGGCCCATTCCATGGCCTATGTAGGATGAATAATTTATTGAATTCATAGTGCTTTTCATGACCACACGGGCAACAATGTGTTCTATGTTTAGTTGTAACCCCATGGTAGTCACAGATCATCTGACCAAAGAAGTAAGGACAATCATTGAATTGAATGACTGTTTCTGAAAATGATTTGTTTTGCTAAACGTGTTGGCTACAATATTCAATAGCTACCTGTTTATGCAGTGAAAATATTTTCTATTCACTTCGTCTCCTTCATTTGGTCCAGAGGGTCTTTGAATTGGGAATGTGTCCCTCTACAGCACCAATGACTTTTGAAAATCTGAAGGGTGAATTGGGCTACTTTTATCATGTTGCCTAGGTTTATTAATGTGAGATTAGCAAAGCATCGCTGGCAGTCAACTGACCTCCGTTTACTCTACCTGCAGTTCTGTAGAAGTCCTCCATGATTATATGGAAAACTTGATAGCCAAGGAATGCAATAAAGACATCTTCAATTTGAGGCACCTCATATAGCTCTACACACAGTTGCCCTGCCAAATAGTTCAGCATCGCCCATATTGTTAAGGAAATAAAGCACTGTAAAGCACTGCCAACAACGCAGGCTCCGATGTCAAGTGGATTTTCTAAGGGACAAGTCAGTCATGAACAATCTTATTGGTGGAGAAGTCCCGTATTCACCAAGACAGGCTAAGATCAAGTTAACCTAGTAGGTAGCAGTCTTCAGAATTTGGTGCTACTATGGTTTCTGATCTATGAAACTATGGTTTCAAGCTCTTGGTCTGGAACTGGAAAGTTCTGGTGTGACGCTTCTCTCTAAGTCACTAGTCCGGCTTTCTGGAATGCTGGTGTTGTGGTCAGATTGTGGGGAACATGATGGTTGTGTTGTGGTCAGATTGTGGGGAACCTGGTGTACTACCGCTACATGAACCCAGCCGTGGTGGCGCCGGATGGTTTTGACGTGGTCGAGTTCTCGGCCGGCTCCTCCCTGCTCCCCGAGCAGCGCCGCATCCTGGGTTCCATCGCACGCATCCTGCAGCATGCTGCTGCACACAAACACTTCCATGGTGACAGCCCTCACCTGCGTGCCCTCAATGACTACATTACCCTGACTCACTCCAAGTTCCGGTGAGTCGTCCTGTCATTTTAGTACATTCTCCACCACCTTTTCAGAGGAGAGCTTTATTACTATAATTAGGCAAAATATGCTAAGTGGTTCTTAAGCACTGTTCGTATGTCTACCGCAGTAAGTTCCTACATGCTGCGTGTGACGTGCCGGAGCCCGAGGAGCGTTTTAACATCGATGAGTACTCTGAGATGGTCATCCTCAACAAGCCTGTCATCTATATTTCCATCAGTGAGCTCCTCAACACCCACAAGGTCTGGATGCCACATAAGATAAAGACTCATCCAAACTTTTAGTTTAATGGGTTCTGAGGGATGTTGGTTGGGTACAAACCTTTTCATTTTAGTAGATCCTGTGCACTAAAGTGTGTGTGTGTGTGTGTGTGTGTGTGTAGCTTCTGCTGGAGCACCAGGACTCCCTGTGTCCCGACCAGTCTGACCCGTTGCTGAATCTGCTGAGAGACCTGGGGAAGGTGCCCACTATCCACGCTCTGGTTGGTGAGGGGGCTGTGAGCGCTGCGGAGCCCCAGACAGAACAGACCCTGGCCCAGTACAGTAAGATGGAGGTGTCCCTCACACTCACCAGCAAGTTTGATGTGTTCAGGGGCTCTGACGACCACCCTGACGCCAGGGGGATTCTCCTCAGGTAGGGGCTTAAACCATTTAACATTTCAGTGTGGTACGACTATCACACTATGAAAATGGCATGTCTAATGTGAAGTGTGCTTGTTTTGCAGTACCAAACAGTTGATCATCGATGTGATCCGAGCCCAGCCTGGAGACACACTGAGTGAGGTCCTCAGGGCCTCCTCCTCTCAGGATCAGGTATATTCCACAGCTCTTCACTGGGCTCCCACACACCCTCTTCCTCACACTCATCCCTCTGCAGGGAGTTGGTAGTAGTTAACCCCCTAACCGCTGGTGTACTCCTCTCCTCTCTCAGGAGGTGCAGCATGGGTGGATGATGCATCGCCGCGCCCAGAGGGACGCCCGCACCCCCGAGAAGATGAAGAGGAACCAGTCGATCGTTGCCGACGGCAACATGTCTCTGGAGGAGAAGAAGCGGAAGATCCAGCGTAGCCTGAGGAGGCTGGAGAGCCTGGGGGTCCTGACTCCACCTGACTCTGAGACACAGATACTACAGCTCATAGCCAAGGTGGATAGAGACACTACACATCACACACAATGACATTTTAGTTGTAAAGTTATACCAAATCAACTACACCTAAACCAAGATGGTATATCTCGTCACAATTGGCTGCCATTTGGATTTGCCCCCCCAAATGTAACCCTCTTTCCAAACCATCCTTCCCAGGACATTCGCCACCAGCGTCTGTACCGGCAGCGTCGTCAGGCTGAGCTGGTCAAGCTGAGACAGACCATGGGCAGCCTTCACTGCAAGAGCTCTTTCCACAGCGAACAGGTGGACTTCTACAGCCAGTACATCACCACCTGCCTGGATAACCTCACAGCCAAACACAGGTACACATAAACACACTGTTTGAAGTTCAGGAGTAAAACGGCTGCAGACTGCTACCGTGCTGAGCTCTCGATCTCTCCCCCCTCAGTAAGGTGAGTGGAAAGAAGTCAGCGGAGAGCAAAGGGAAGAAGAGCAAGCAGCCCACTCTGACCTACACTGCTGCCCGTTTACATGAGAAAGGAGTCCTGTTGGAGATTGAGGACCTGCCAGTCACACAGTGAGTATACACACACCCAAGCAGGAACATGCACACACACCACCCTACCAAATCACCATGTATGGTTACTTAGGGCCTCAAGAAATGTAATGTATTTGATTTATTATCTCTCCTCAGGTTTAAGAATGTGATCTTTGACATTGTGCCCGGTGAGGAGGGCGGCACGTTCCAGGTAAAGGCTCGCTTTATGGGGGTGGACATGGAGAAGTTCCCCCTCAAATACCAGGTGAGTCTGGTTGGTAGTAGTAGAAAAAACTAGAACCGACATTTCAATACAAACCTATGGTCTGTGATTGCATATCCCAGTCTCTCACTGAAATTAGTGCTCTATATTGTATGTGATGCAATGGTAAATTATTTAGTGTTGCTATTTGGAAAGACCTTGGATTTCAGAACTGTCTATTCGTGTGTGTGTAGGACCTACTGCAGCTCCAGTACGAGGGAGTGGCGGTGATGAAGATGTTCGACAAGGCCAAAGTCAACGTCAACCTGCTCATCTTCCTTCTCAATAAGAAGTTCTTCAAGAAGTGAGGGGTTAGAGGAAACTGCCAGATCTCCCACCCCAAAAGGCTATTTTTTTTGTGTGTACTTTGGCTACTTTTTGTAAATGTACCAATGGACAGATTTCTAACTACATTTATCAAATGAGTTAATTTAGAGTGATATTATTCAAACAGGAAATTCAAAAATGTGGTCACTAAGGATGAGGGTTGGTCATTTAATAATAATGAATTTGTGTGAATTGGAAATGTGTTTTTTGCATATCCCAACTCCTGAGCCACCCTCAGCGAGTTGGTCAGAGCCAGCTAGGGGCAGACAACCCCAATTGCTCCAGGTAGGCCGTTAAAGGTTCTTGCCCAAGGGCATTATACAGATTTTTTACCTTGTCGGCTTCGGGATTTGATCCGGCGAACTTTCGGTTATACTGGCCCAACGCCATTGTCTTACGTCAGATCGTGTCACTCTTACGTGATGCTTGTCCCTTAACCTCAATTCAATGCAGACTGCCGTCATGCTATCTGACGTGAGACAATGGGGCCAAACACTAACCTTGAGGTTACCTGCTGCCCAACTATTTGCCTTGAGTGATGTTCCTCGTTTTGCTTGTTGGGATGACAGGGCTATAGTATGCCTCAATTTGTATTAATCTCACCCTCCCAGATTTACACTTTTCTTTTATATCTTCTTGAAAATATTCAAGCAGCTTTACTTTAAGGGATTTTAATCAAAAAGACTGCAACCTTATTTACATGCATTTTTATTTTTTTATCTCTAGTGGCTCTGTGTACAAACGGCTTAATCTATTATCATTTATTTAATCCTGATGTTATACGACTGTATCCTAATCATTTTTCAAAAACTCACTGAGCAACTTCTCATACAGTATGGATGGATGGATTTGTTTAAATAGAAACACTACAGTTTGCCACATAGCAGCTGACACAATCCTCTAGTATTTTGTGCACTACTTAAAATGGGCACAGGACCGCCGCTAAGCCGCATTTGCCTCCCACTCCACATACATATGCTCTCAGGGGATTTTTATGTTGTGCAGCTTAATGTTTCAAATGCCACATTCATTAGCCTAGCAACAGGAAATGGTACTGTAATATGTGCCTTGGGACTTCCTGTGATTATGGTTTGTCTCCCTGATGTGTAGGTTACTGACAGGTCTGGCCACATTGTAAGGTATTTGACCCTAAAGACAGATGACATTGCAATGAAGGTGACTCCATTTAGCTAGGCTTCCGTCAGCTGGAGATGTGGTTGAGCCTTGTTGTCCAACCTTTGACCTCTAACCTAAGAGGCTTGACCTTTTGTTAGTCTGCTTGAAACTTTGTTCAAACTTATGTACATATTTTCTGTCATTTGTTTCTCATCTCTTTGTATTTTCATCTGTCATTCCGCTACCCTAATGTCAGTCTTGATTATTTTTTTCTTTCACTTTTTCTTTTCAACACTAATGTTCAGGCCAGTCACAATTAGTTGGTAAATATGGACCAACATGACAAACATGTCAGTGCTGTAGCTGTAAGGGAAATGTTGTCTATTTTCTGATTAGATGAATTAACCAACTGCCTGATTTTAAATTGTTCTAATGAATCTTACTATGCAATGGAAACTGTTAACACTCCTGTTTTTTACTTTTATATTCTAATAAAAATGTAGTTTTTCTGTCATAGTTTTGGTTTTCACATAGTTTAATCAAGTATTTTCTTCACTTGTTATTCTTAATGATAGTTTATTTCTAATGAGAGATTTTATTATTTTCATAATAGCCATAAAAATATGCATGATTGCTCTGTGAGCTCCACAAACTGGTAAATAACAATGCCCGCCATAGATATTCACCATGTATACTACATGACCAAAAGTATGTGGACAGCTACTTGTCAAACATCCCATTCCAAAATTGTGTTATTAATATGGAGTTGGTCCCCCCCCTTTCCACTATAATAGCCTCCACTCTTTTGGGAAGGCTTTCCACTAGATGTGGGAACATTTACTGTGGGGACTTACTATTGCTCGTGGCTGAATGGATGTAAGTCTGGCACTGATGTTGGGCGATTAGGCATGGCACACCAGTCGGCATTTCAATTGATTCAGATGGTGTTGAGGTCAGGACTTTGTGCAGGCCAGTCTCGAGTTCTTCCACATCGATCTCAATAAACCATTACTGTATGGA